>NC_057401.1:56181895-56481895 GCF_019320065.1 Cervus canadensis
AGCAAAAGACTCATGTACCAACATTTGGAGGCCGAGAATTTCCAGGATATCACATGAAACATATGGGACTATTGCCTACCCACAAATGTAAGACTGTAATGGATGTAACGTTTATTGTCAACAAGTCTGTTACTTGGCCAGGGACAGATTGGGAAAATAGCCCTGGTATAAGATGGGTAACCCCAAATAACACTCGATGGATTTGTGGATACAACCTTTGGCCCTGGCTCCCTGTAGGATGGGTGGGGAGATGTACCCTACGGTTTGTGTTTGCCCCTGGGAGAATTCATAAGCAAAAAATTAGTCAACCTGTTAATTTACCTTATGTTAAAGCCCGGTGGTCACGCTCTGTTTTTCATTGGTATGATTATTTAGCCTCAATTTTTGTGCCCTCTTTAGGAGCCACTGATATTATGCTCAGGGTAGAGGCTTTGAACAATTTTACAAAACAAGCTTTGACAGATACTAGAAGAGCTTTAGAGGCTCTTAATGAAGAACAAAAACAGATGAGAAAAGCCATTCTACAAAATCGTATGGCTCTGGATATTCTAACAGCCTCTCAAGGGGGAACATGTGCCTTAATAAAAATGGAGTGTTGTGTATATATTCCTGATTATTCCTCAAATGTTTCTGATGCTTTAGAAGATATGAAACAACAAGTAGCCGCTATGGATTTTTCTGACTCCAGCATTTGGAGTCAGATATCTGCCTGGTTTCATAGTGGTTGGTGGAAATCTATAATTTTCATCATTATATGCATATTGTTATTGCTGTGTTTTGGCCCTTGCATTTGTCAATGCATATCTGAGATGATAAATAAAAGATTGCTGATGTTTTCCCGTTTGCAAACGCGGCCATTTCCTTCGAGGGAGATATAATGGCCATTAGTCAAAAGAAAAGGGGGAGATGCGGGGAGCCGGCCTGACTGCTCAGGCCCCTTCTCGGCCCTGAGAGAGATCAAGAGGTCCCTCTCTGTCCCGCCACCCCTGATTTGTTAAAGTGCAAATTGGCCTTTCTCACCTCCCTCAAGGAAATCGTTGCAGCCACCATTTGCCCATTTTCCTGACTCTTGATAAGATTATCGGGCTCCTGTGAATGGCTTATGTCTAGGTAGTCTTTACCTGATTGTAAGACGCTGGTGCCATGCTCTGCTGGAGTTAAGATAAAACTCCTAAAACTAGTATCTGCAGTTCTGCACGTATGCAAGCCTTTGATCTAAAATTTGGTGAATCCTGTTAGTATATATATGTATGTTACCCCTCAATAAAGTCGTCGGAATCAGTCACAAGCTGACTCCGTCCCTCTCAACCCCATCTTTCTTAGTCTTTTATTTCTCAGGTGCACTGGTGATTGCGTCCTTGACCTGTTCATCTAGCCGGCAGGCCCGGCACCTACCGATCAGACCCCACACCCCTAAACAGCATCTCAGTGTGAGTGTGTCTTCTCCCCACGTCTCACACTTCTTAGTAAATGGTGCAAACTTCCACCTTCTGATCAGGCCCCAAATCCCAGAAGAGCATCTGGGTGTTCTCCCCAAGTTTCTTCCAATTTAGTACATGGTAACAACTCCCACCTACGGATTAGGCCCTAGACCCCTGAAGAGCACCTTCTCCCCAGGCACAGCCCCCATGAGGTGTGTCCCAGGTGCAGGGGGAGTTTCCTGAGTCTAGCTGGGATCTCGGATTCCTTTTCCTTCGAACAAGCTGTGTGGGGCCAGCAGCACTCGACTTGGCTCCACCCGTGAGTCAGGACACGGCATCCCCATGTCCTGGGGGACCCCAGGTGGGGTGGGGAAAGGGCACAGCAGCTGGGGTTGAAGGTCCACGCCAGCCTCTGCAGAGAAGTCCTGCCAGTGTGGACACGGCCCTGAGCCCCCTCACCACAGGCAGGAGAGCCTGAGTGGACGCCCTCAATGTGCTTCCTCCTGCAGGCCCCCCAGACCCCCCGGGGGGGGGGGGGCGGCATCAGATATCACCCCCTGGAAAGGAGCAACTGGAAGGGCAGGGGCCTCACCTTTGTGCTCTGCCGGCCGCTGTAAATTCTGTTTCTTGTTACCCTGCTTCAATGCTAGCTATGCCAAATTTTATATGCTGTGCCAAGTCACTTCAGTCTTGTCCAATTCTTTGAGACCCTCTGGACTGTAGCCCACCAGGCTCCTCTGTCCATGGGATTCTCCAGGCAAGAATACTGCAGTGGGTTGCCATGCTCTCCTCCAGGGAATCTTCCCCATCCAGGAATTGAACCTGCATCTCTTACGTCTCCTGCATTGGCAGGCAAGTTCTTTACCACTAGTGCCACCTGGGAAGCCCCATTCCAAATTTTAGGACCATAAATAAATGGGACTGTTTTCTAATACATGCATGTGCTTCTTTCACTGGTTCTGTTGCATCGGGGTCATCACCAGTATGCCTCCCCCAGGGACCTCAACCCCCGTGACTTTGGGGGATGGGGCCCTGGGCAGCAGAAGCCCCCTGGGGTCTGCCTGGTCCACATCCTTGTTTCTTGCCTTGAGGGGGGCAGGGGGGACATCAGAAGAGGTCCCCCACCACTTTCCACACACACATTGCCTGCCTGACAATACTGGGGTCCCCCCTGGAGCATGACACCTCCCCATGACCCCGCAAGGGAGGCACTGCTGAGGCTCCAGGGAAACAGCAGGCAGAACTGTCCCTGAGGGGGGTCCGACCCAGGCAGAGGGGTGGAGGGCCCGGCCCACGTGGGTCCCCAGGCATGACAGCCCCAGCCCTATGCTCACTCACACCCTCAAGTTCCTACCCCACCCCCACACCCCTGCACCCCCACCAGACCCCACCTCCTGGAGTCAGTCCAGTGGCCCCTGACCCTCCCCTCCCAGGGTCCTTTCCACCTTTCCCCTCCTCTGTCTCTTAATCTGTCTTGCTGTGTCTCTGTCTCTCTGTTTTTCTGTCTCTCTTTCTGTCCACCGTGTCCCCTCCCTAGATCAGCGATTGTATGGAGAGTCTATCAGCTCCTAAAAGATGCTGAAGTCAGGGTGGAGGGAGCGTGCACCATCAAGTCACTGGATGATGATCTAACACCCATCAGAGCTGGGAGCTGTAGGAAGGAAGAATTTTTTCCCTGCCCATCTTGGGCTGTCGTCTGTGGCTCTGTAACAAAGAACAGAGTCACTAGAGAAAAGCACATAGATTTATTTCATGTAAGCTTTTATGACATGGGAGCCCTCATAAAGAGATGAAGACCCTAGTTGCCTAAGTGTTTCTGGACTAAGCTGAGAGACGAGGTGACTGTGGAAAAGTAACTCAACACACAAGGCAGTAACATTAACAAGGAACTATCCTGACACTCCCTGGCGATGAGACTGCCTCTCTCCTCCCAGTTCAGGGAAGGTGACTCACCTTCCTGTGTTCAGGAAGAAAGGGGATCCAAGCACCCTTAGCTCAGAATACTCTTGCGTGTTCAGGGGCACATGTTCTGCCACCCTCCAGAGTGAGGAACCAGGCTCCAGGCTGTGGGAGCGTCAGGATCCCAGGGTCCCCACCTCACCTGTAGCCCCACATACTGCATGGGTCCCAGGGCTGCAGGGGATTCTGCTCAGGGAGGCCCGGAAGCTGGGGGCACATGGACCAGTGGGAGCGCAGTCGAGTGTGGGATGGGGGTGGATGGCTCCCAGCCTGGGTCCTCAGTGACAATGAAGTCGGGTTAGGGTTAAGCCCTTCAGGGGCCTTTATCTTCTCCTAAAATCAGGAGACAGTCATTGGAGAGGCCAACCCGTGCTCACTGCCACATCCCTGACTCTGGATGCAGGGCCAGGGAGGGACTCAGGCCCAGGGATCCAAGGAAAGGCTTGCTGGTCCTTCCAGCTGTGGAGCCTGCCCAGGGCTGGGGCAGATCCACTCCCCGGAGGGGATGGGTGCCCCCAGGACAGGCCACCCCAGAAGTGGACACTGGCGGCAATTCCAGGGGCCCATGCCCTCCCCCAGCCAAGCATCAGAGGAGCTCAGCTTTCCCCAGCTGAGTGCCTGCAGGACACGCCAGACACAGCCAGACGCCCCCACAGCCAGAGCCAAATGGGCACCCAGGACAAAAATAGCCATCAGATGACCAGAGGGCTGGCTCCCCACCCCGTCTAAGGCAAGCTGCTTGCAGCAGCTGCAGCTAAAAATAGGCGAGAAGTGGCCTGGTCTTTGTCAGAAGCACAGGGGGCAGCTCGGTCCTGTCCCAGGCCGCAGGGGGGCCATGCAGTCGCTGCGCTTCATCTCCGCGGAGGCCCTGGTGTCCCACCCCCCGCGGGCCCAGCAGAGCCTGGACGCTGTGGCCCACAATCTATACCCGCTGCTCTTCAAAGCCAGCTACCTGCTGGAGCAGTCCGCCGTGATCCGCCTTCTGCTGGAGCGCTGGCCGCTGGAGGAGTTCCGGCTGGGCCCTCTGCTGGGTCCGAGTGCGGACCATGCCGGGGACCTGCGGGACCGGGCCTGCCGGGCCTGCCTGGAGGCCTGCGTGCATGGCCTGGCCGACCATGTGCTCCAGGGTGGGGGCCGCCGGCGGCTGCGAGTGGCCGACCTCACGGGCATCCGAGACGTGCAGGTGCAGAGGTGCCCATGCAGGCGGGCACTGGGCAGGTGGGGCCGGACGGAGCTGCTGGCCAGGACCTGCTGCGAGCTGCAGTCACAGCCCCGCGCCGCCCGGCGCCCCGTTGAGGTCCTGGCCGATGTCTTCATCACTGCGGGCAACTTTGAGGTGGTGGCACGCGCCCTGGGCCCGGTGGGCCCCAGCCCTCTGCGCGTGCGCTGCCTCTCGCTGCGGGCAGATAGCCTGGACCCCGGGCAGCTGCTGCACGTGCTGCGCCTGGCAGGGCCTCGCGAGCTGCGCCGTCTGGAGGTGGTGCACAACGTGCGTCTGCACGCGGGCCACGTGCAGCAGCTTCTGGCCCAGGGGGGCTTCCCGCGGCTGGTCTCACTCACCCTGCCCGCCAAGGCCTTTGACGCACCCCCAGCCGGCACCCCCGCCCCCTACGGCGAGGAGCTGCTGCTCGCCTCCATCTCCCGGGCACTCAGCGGGATGACGCAGCTCACGGAGCTGCACGTGGCCTTCTCCACGCTGACCGGGAAGCTGCAGACACTGCTTGGGTGAGTCTGGGGTGACCGGAAGGAGGGGGGCGGGGGTGGGGTGGGGTGGGGGACATCTGCACTCAGCCCCTCAGCCCAGGTCAGGGCTGCCCAGGGCTGTGCGCAGACCTGGTTACTTACAAGGCACAAGACCCCTTCCTTGTGGGTTTTGCCCAGCCCAGAGCAGCCAGAGAGGACCCATGGGGAGGGAGGAGGTCTGGCTGGGACTGGCGTTAGGGGCCACCTGGGAGCCCCACGCTTCAAAGGAGACTCTCCAGTTGGTAAGGAAAAGAGAAGGGTCCTGATTAGCAAGCAGGCAATATAGAAGTAACTCCATCACATTGTATTAATTACCTGTCGGTGTAACAAATCACCCCAGCGCTGGGGCTTATGTGGGCAAGACAGGAGCCCTGTGGGGGCAGCTGTGGTCTCTCCTGAAGGCCTGTCCAGTGGGAAAGTGGAATAATCCGCTTCCATGATCATTTTCATGACTGTCAGTGAAAAAAAGTGAAAAGTAAAAGTCACTCAGTAGTGTCCGACTCTTTGCAACCCCATGGACTCTACAGTCCATGGAATTCTCCAGGCCAGAATACTGGAGTGGCTAGCCTTTCGCTTCTCCAGGGGATCTTCCCAACCCAGGCCAGGCCTCCTGCATTTCAGGTGGATTCTTTACCAGCTGAGCCACAAGGGAAGTCCAAGAATACTGGAGTGGTTAGCCTATCCCTTCTCCAGCGGATCTTCCTGACAAGGAGTCAAGCCGGGGTCGCCTGCATCACAGGCAGATTCTTTACCATCTGAGCTATAGGTGACCTCAACTCCTTGGATCATAGGCCCCTCCATAGGCCCTCTGGACAGAGGCCCAGCTCCTGTAAACTTCCCTGCAGAGTACGATGCCGATGCTGATGCTGCTGCTCATGGTGTGGTGAGGGCCGGTCACCAGGCCAGGGGAGGGCACCACCTCGGATCACCACCTTGGCAGCCACCAGCTGTGAATATACTTACAAAAATTATGGAAAATAACTTCTTATTTCTTGAGCCAGTGAGTGTGAGGACATCTTCTCCGGTTTAGGGAGCCCTTGGCTTTCAAGAATTTTTCCTTTATGCAGCGGCTGGCCAGGGCCTGCACGGCCTCTCTTCCCCGGGGCACCTGGGCCCCCCACCCCGTCCCCCATCCCTGCTCCTCAACCAGGTAGTTGCCCAGCTCAGGAAAGGCAGGCCCTGAACCACACACAAACACGACTGCCGTGTGGCCGTGCCCTGGGACCCTCAGGACAGTCCTGAGCTTGTGATGCCTGGGGAAGCATGTTCACAGCCAGACGACCTGGCACAAGCCTGCAGGGCCATCTCATTGGCTCCGCCCGACATCACCTGTCTGCCCTGACCCTCTGCTCTGCACACTCGCTGAGGGTCGTCCAAAGCCCCAGAAGGTCCAGGTGTGCGGTGTGTCAGGCCTAAGTGGGAGGGAAAAGACAGCTGTGTGGTCAGGGGAGGTCAGTTTCCAAGGTGACCTTTGAGCAGAGACCTGGCCCCTGAGTGGAGGGCCCGGGGACAGTGAACCGGCAGGAACCCTGCAGGTGAAGGGCCTGAGCTGGGGCTGTGGCCAGGTCTGGGGGACACGGAGAGGGTGGCCTGGGCTGGGGGGTGAAGGACAGGTGAGGAAGGGAGCAGGGAGGAGGAACGGGGGCAGGGAAGAGCCCGGTCAAGCCCTGGAGGCTCTGAGCCCGACTTGGGGTGATCAGCCCCACAGGACAAGGGTTGCCCTGGCTCCCTTGGCCCACACAGCAGACCTGGTGGAGAGACGGGAAGACCGGCAGACAGGGCCGGCCTCCCACAGCTCCCAGGGTGGTGACTCCCTGAGAAGACTCGCTGCTGAGTCACATTACAGCAGACGGACATCGGGCAGATTCGCCGGGGAAGGCGCGGGTCTCGGGGGAGACAGGGCACACACCCAGGGCCTGTCCTGGGTGAGGAGCCCCGACTGTGATGACGGGCACATGCCTGTCTGCCTCCCTCCCACTTAGGCCTGACACACGGCACGCCTGCACCTTCTGGGGCTTTGGATGGGCTCTCAGCGACCAGCTGACTGAAGCCCAAGTGTGCAGAGATTCCGGGAAGAGAGGTGATGTCAGGGCGGAGCCAACAAGACAGCCCTGCAGGCTTGCGCTGGGTCGTCTGGCTATGAATGCGCTTCCCAAGGCACCACAAGTGCAGGACTGTCCGAGGGTCCCAGGGCGCCGCCACACGGCAGTTGTGTTTGTGTGTGGGCTTGGGGTCCACCTTTCCGAACACATGGGGAGCACATTGGAGAACCAGGCCCACGGGTTTCACTGGGGGCTTGTTGGGAGGGCACCTCGGCCTGGCATGCATGGAGATTTCAGATCCCAGAAGGAGGCCTGTGTCAGCAGGCACCACGTTGCTTGTACAGACAGCTCATGCCAGGGGCCCCTTATCGGCTGAGTGGGGGGCCTTTCCCAAATCCAAGCTCCCAGACACACGTTGGCAGTTAGGCCTGCCCTTGGACCCTTTTCCACACAGGAGTCCTCCCCCCGCCAAGGGTTGGGGCAGGGCAGCTGGGGAGAGGGCTCCTTATGGGTGGATGTGGGCATGAGAGAGATGGCGGTGGAAATACTCCGCACAGGTCAGGGCCTGAGCCACAACCTGCAGAGCCGCGGCAGGTGGACAAAAGCTCTCTGCTGTGTCGGCAGCTGGAAGACCGCAGGAGCTCCGGGCCCAGAGTACAGATGCAGGGTGAGGAGGCAAAGGAGCCCCAGCGGGCGGGTGGAGAGTGGACCCCCACGTCCTGGCACTCGGTGCTCAGCCAGGTGACCCCAGACTCAGGCCAGGAATCCCCAGGGCGGGTGTGGGTCTGGGAGAGCACCTGGGTGGGGCAAGGACTCCTACTCAGAGCACAGGAGGGTCTTCAGGTCCCTGGCAGGCTAAGAATAGACCCCTCCCTGCCCTAAAAGCCTGCGCGCTCCAGCGCTTCATTCAGAGCCAAGCCAGGGTTTCATTTCCTGCCAATTCATAGTCACCTCACGGCCCCACAACAAGCTTGTGAACACACAGAACCCTGTTGACAAAAGAGATTGGTGATTTTGGTGGCTGAGGACAAAGGCCAGGCCTGTCTTCGGGTAAAGTTGAGCCTCTACTGCAGGTGGCTACACGCTGTCTGATGACCCAGCCCTTCTGTTGCCCCGGGGCAGCCACAGACAGGAGGTACAGGAAGGTCTTGCCTGTTCAGATTATACTTGATTCACGGGCACTGAAATTTGAATTTCATATCATTTTCACATGTCACAAAATATTCTCATTTTGATTTGTTCAACTGCTTAAAAATGAAAAACACAGTCCTGCTCTCAGGCTGAGTGGAGTCCCGGGCAGGTGGGTGCGGCCCTCAGCTGCAGTCTGCTGTGCCCAAGACGGGATTCACCCCGAGACAGGATTCACCCAAAGGCCCCAGAGCACCCCAGGGCCTGCTCTCAGCCGCTATTTCCCACCTTGCCGCAGCCCCCTCCAGACGCCACTGAGAGTGCTGGACGTGGGCAACTGCGCCCTGAACCACGAGGACATGACCTTCTTGGCGAACTGCATCCACGCAGCCCACCTGGAGGTGCTGGACCTCAGCGGGCACTGCCTGGTGGACCTGTTCCCTGCCACCTTCCACCGGCTGCTGGGCCAGGCCGCCCCCACGCTGAGGGCCCTGACCCTGGAGGAGTGCGGCCTCGAGGACCGGCACGTGGGCGCGCTGAGCCTGGCGCTGGGCACCTGCCGCCGGCTGCGGGAGCTGCGCTTCCTGGGGAACCCGCTGTCGGGCCGCGCGCTCCGGCGCCTCTTCGCCGCGCTCTGCGAGCTCCCCCGGCTGCGGTGCGTGGAGTTCCCGGTGCCCCGAGACTGCTACCCCGAGGGCAGCGCCTACCCCCAGGACGAGCTGGCCATGTCCAAGTTCGACCAGCAGAAATACGACGCCATTGCGGCAGACCTGCGCGCGGTGCTGCTGCGCGCCGGCCGGGACGACATCCAGGTCTCCACACCCCTCTTTGGGAGTTTCGACCCGGACATTCAGGAAACCAGCAATGAACTCGGAGCTTTCTTGCTGCAAGCTTTCAAAACTGCTCTAGAAAACTTCTCCAGAGTGCTGAAGCAGATGGAGTAGGCCCCGCACGTCCGAGGCGGGTGCGTCCGCGGCTCGGACTCCGGGGTCCCGGCCCCGGGTATCCCCCCGCCCACCAACTGGGCGCCGCCTGGTGAAAACATCCAGGCGCTGCCAGAGCGCGGCCCTGCCTCTGCCGGACCCTCTGCTCGCCCGGCTCCCTGGGAGCAAAGACAGAATGGGGGTCTTCTTGAGCCCCATGCTCAGGGTTGCGGGGGAGCAGGCCGGATGCCCAGCGGTGGGAGCAGAGGAGCAGCCCAGGCAGTAGGGGGTCGAGTGAGCTGCAGGGGCGGGACCGGCACTCGGGTGCTGGGAGGACAGGCCAGTGTGAGCACGGAAGGACAGAGAGGATATCTCTCTGGACACACGGATGAAAGCGACCAGCTGAGGAGAGAGCGAGCGAGGGGCACAGCGGCCCCCGGGCTGCAGGGCGCAGGTGTCCGCCGCGCTGCCCCGTGTGAGTATTTAAACTCCTATCCAGGAGGACATTGGCTTTGCTGGTTAATGGCGCTCCCTGCCCTCTGGCCTGCAAGCGGGAGGCGAGGGCTCCGCTGGTGCCAGGCTGAGCCCAGAGCAGCCAGTGGCCTCTGGCTCTGATGCCTCCCCCACTCCCACCTCCACCGACCCTGGGCTCAGGGGGCTCCTGCTGGGGTTGGAGGAGGCTCCTTCTGGCAGCTGAGTCCTGGCGCTTCAGGAGTGGTTAATTCCAATGTTTGGACTTGGTTTCTACTAAGATCAGATTTGTGCAGAGTGCTGCATATTAAGGTAATTAAATATTAATGCTAATAAAACAAGTGTGGCTTATTCAGATATGGTATTCTTTCTTTTTTAATCTAATGGGTGAAAAAAATGTCTTGCATTAATTTGTATTTCCTAGATGTTCATGAAACTGGGCATGTTCATATGTTTGTTGGCTATTTGTATTCCTTTGTTAACATGATTTATTTAAACAAAAACAAAAAGTTCACCCACTTCTCCCCTTCCCCCACAGGACCCTTGCATGTTCTAATCTCTTTAACTTACATGTAGAGTACATCATGTGGAATGCCAGGCTGGATGAATAACAAGCTGGAATCAAGATTGCTGGAAGAACTATCACCAACCTCAGATATGCAGATGATACCACTCTAATGGCAAAAAGCAAAGAGAAAGTAACAGCCTCTTGATGAGAGTGAAAGAGGAGAGTGAAAAAGCTGGCTTAAAACTCAACATTCAAAAAACCAAGATCTTATGGCAGAGGGGAAAAGTGGAAGCAGTGACAGATTTTATTTTCTTGGGCTCTAGATTCACTGCAGACTGTTACTGCAGCCATGAAATTAAAAGATGCTTGGTCCTTGGAAGGAAGGCTATGACAAACCTAGGCAGCATATTAAAAAGCAGAGACATTACTTTGCAAAGGTCCATGTAGTCAAAGTTATGGTTTTTCCAGTAGTCATGTATGGATGTGAGAGTTGGACCATAAAGAAAGCTGAGTGCTGTATTGATGCTTTTGAACTGTGGTGTTGGAGAAGACTCTTGAGAGTCCCTTGGACTGCCAGGAGATCCAACCAGTCCATCCTAAAGGAGATCAGTCCTGAATATTCGTTGGAAGGACTGATGCTGAAGCCGAAGCTCCAATACTTTAGCCACCTGATGGGAAGACCTGATTCATTGGAAAAACCTTGATACTGCGAAAGATCAAAGCAGGAAAAAGGGATGATAGAGATGAGATGGTTGTATGGCATTGCCAACTAGACGGACATGAGTTTGAGCAAGCTCTGGGAGTTGGTGAAGGACAGGGAAGCCTGGTGTGGTACAGCCCATGGGGTCGCAAAGAGTCGGACATGACTTAGCAACTGAACAAAACCAAATATACATAGTATTCCACAGGGCTTCCCAGGTGGCTCAGTGGTAAAGAATCTGCCTCCCAATGCAGGAGCCACAGGAAACGTGGGTTCGATCCCTGGGTCAGGAAGAGCCCCTGGGTCTTCAGGAAAGACACAGAGCGGGCCGGAGCGACAGCGTGGTGGCTTCTTGCTCCCTGTGCTCATCAGCTCTGCCCTTTCGCTCACCCCTGCACGTCTCCTCAGGTGATGTGCTGGTCAAGTCTCACTGGCACCTATTTCAGCCACGGGGACTTTGTTATTGCCAAGAAGCTCTTGGGAGGCACAGGGCAAAAGTTTGAAATGATTTTGTTCTAATTCTGAAGAGTAGAGTAGCTTCTGCTGTTTGTATCTCTCGAAGTTTTCCGATGAGACCTGGCCTCTGGGTGGTCAGCAGGTAGGACCTGGCACATGCAAGGCTGAGCCCAGCAGCTGTTGTAGAGAAGAGCCCGGGGAGACTGTGGCGATGTAGGACCTGAGATCTGCGGCAGGAGTGGGCACACAGGGTCTGCTGGTGGAGAACACTCCCAACTGCCCCCACCCCCCCCCCCCCGAGGAATAGCCCACTTTTGTGAAACTGAAGAGCCTGGGAGGCTCGTCTGGAGCACTTCCGAGGCCCACAGGTGGCCCGAGTGGGACCTACACCTCCCACTCATCCCCGGGCACTGAGCTCACTTGTTGCCGTGGTCCTGCTCAGCCCCAACACTGAACATGCTGCTTGCAGCCTGGTGGATTTTCCCTGCACCAGCCCAGCCCAAGACTGGTGGTCCTGAGGGTGCCTAGTGATGCTGGAGGTGAATATGACTGTGGGTACCCATCAGGGCCAGGACCACCCTTGTGCTTCTCGTGCTGCAGACAGCAGAGCTCCCACACGAGTGCAAACCACGCTCCACAGGGGGAGAGGACAGAGCAGCAGGGTCAGGAGACCGTCAGTGTGCCACATGGTGGCTCAGCTGGGCTGCGCTCGGGGAGCCTGAGGTGCCACCATCTGCCTAAACCCACCCGGTCTTACCAGGGGCCAGACCGCTGAACGGAATGGGGAGACGATGGGGACCCTGATGGACCCTATGGGACCACAGCCTAGACACGTGGGGACCACCATCTTTACCTCCCCTTGGCTTGTGTGGATTGATAATTGCCCTTCCTCCAGGAATGCAGCACTGCTTCCTGCTGACCATCCTGGCAAGAAAGGGATGCAGCTTCAGGGGCTTCAATGCATCTGTCCCACCTTAACAGTTCTTGTTCCAGACGGTTCTTTCCAATTGTATACTCAGAGCTGAGGAGACACCCGCAGACCCAGCGGACTCTCACACGGAGGCCGTACCCAGAGACCCAGAGACTTCAGCCTGCAGCTATCTCATCAGCTGCCCCCTACTAGACCCAGGAACCCCTTCCCCTCCCTGGCAGCTGCCGGCAGCCCCGTGGTCTGTGCAAATCCTTCCTTTGCTGGAGAGCCTGCAGGATGTGTGCCTCCTTCAAAGCTGCCTGAGCCAGCTTTGATTCTCTGCTCCTGCTCCACTCAGAGGCCATGGCACCACACAACCCCGTGGCCCCCAAACTTGGCCACTGTGGGAGAACTGATTGCTGTTCTTACCCTGGGGCCAGAAGAGGGAGAGCTGGTTTGCCAGCAGAGAAGATAAAATGAGATCTGAGGCCAAAAGGTAGTTTCTCCAATGTTTGAGATGTCGCTCACTAGCCATTTCTGGCTCTTCTCCGAGGTCTGACCACCATACCCCATCCCTACCCTGAGGTTCCATGAGGTGGCCTTAGTCAACCCCCCGGCTGTCTAAGCCAGCAGGACCAGAGCCCTGTCGAGAGCACAGCTGCTGTCAGGGTTCCTCAGATGGAGGTGAGCACCTCTCGCATAAGCCCACAAACCCACCAGTCACTCAAAACTGACCTGGTCTCACTTGGGACAGTGCAGTTCTGAAGCCCAGCTGCCTGGGTCTGAACTGGACCCGTGATCACCTGTGTGACCTTGGACGTGACGGCTGCATTGAAGAGTTCACTGCAGGCCTGAGAAGCTGCTGACAGGCTGGCCCTCGGCTGGCACCTGGACTAGGGAGGGTTCCCACCACCATCAAGTAGTAGGAGTGGCTCTTTGCACCCAAACCCTGCCAACAGTTTGCACCCGACACCTGCTTCCTCTGGGAGTCTGGAATTTGGGTCTGTGCCAGGCAAACTGCCTGTGTGACTGGCCCTCCACAGAAACCCGGGACACTGTCTCTGAGGCACGTCCACATGACCGTGTGACCCTTGGGGGGGATGGGGCAGGGCTGGAAGCTGCGTCTGGTCTCCCCCTTTGCCAGGTACCTATCCCTTTGCTGACCTTGCCTTGTCCTCTTTCTATGTGATGAGCCTCAAGTATGAGAACAGTCATGCATTGAGTCCTGAGACCTCCCAGCAAGCCATCAAGTCTGGGGTGGTCTCAGGAGCCCCTACCCCAAGGATAGTAAGAGTGCTCACTGCACAGGACTGGGGTCAGGATGGCACGAGTGATGGGCACAACAAAGGCCAGTTCACATTAGCTCTGTGGAAAGTGGGCCTAAGCGTGCAGTAAAAAAATTGAGATAATCTGTTTTAAAAAGCCTTGTAAGCAGTAAAGAATTACACACATAAAAAGTGGTATTGTTAAAAAAAAAAAAAGTGGTATTGTTGTTTTCAAATTGCAGGTGTTTTAAATATACGCCACTGCTAATATTTAGGTTGGTGAAAAAGTAACTGTGGTTTTGGATCCTAACTTTAAATCATTGTAACTATGCTTAAACACATTTTTATTAATCAAAACAGGAATCATTACAACCAACACATTTTTGTCAATGAGAAGTTTAGTCATTCCTGTAGCATTAAAAATCCATGTCTTGGGATTCGATGAACTCTTGGAAAGCATTTTATGCATCCTACTGGTTGTGGAAGCATTCTCCCTGCAGTTGTTGAGATGCTTGAAGAAGTGGTAGTTTCTGGCAAGAGTTCAGGTAAATATGGTGGATGAGGCTAAACTTTGTGGCCCAATTTGTTCAACTTTTGAAGCGCTGGTTGTGCAATGTGTGGTTGGGCATTGTCAGGGAGAAGAATTTGGCCCATTCTGTTGACCAAGGCCAGCTGTAGGCAATTTTTGGTGCATCTCATCAACTTGCCGAGCATACTTCTCAGATGTAATCGTTTCACTAGGATTCATAAGGCTATAGTGGGTTAGACAGGCAGGAGACCACCAAAAGTGACCATGACCTCTTTATGGTCCAAGTTTGGCTTTGGGAAGGGCTTTGAAGTTTCTTGTCATCACCAGCCACTGATCTGGTCATTGCCAGTTGTCATATGAAATCCATTTTCTGTCACGTCGTAATCCGATTGAGAAATGATTTGTTGTTGTTGCATAAGTGAAGACTACACTTCAAAACACGATGCTTTTTTTTTTGCAGTCAGCTCATACATTATCGAGCTTTACCACCTATCAAATCTGCTTCAAATGCTTAGCAACTGTAGAAAGGTTGACACTTGAGTTCGTTGGCAACTTCTCATGTAGTTGTAAGAGGATCAGCTCCGATGATGGCTCTCAGTTGGTCACTGTCAACTTCTGATGGCCAGCCAACACACTCCTCATTGTCAAGGCTCTCGTCTCCTTTACAAAACTTCTTGAATGGCTACTGCACTGTACGTTTGTTAGCAGTTCCTGGGTCAAATGCGTCACTGATGTTGCTAGTTGTCTCTGCCGATTTATGACTTATTTTGAACTCAAGTAAGAAAGTCGCTCAAATCTGCTTTTTGTCTAACATCATTTCCCTAGTCTAAAATAAAAGCAAGTAATAAATCATTAACAAAAAAACATAAAGTGAGAAATGTGCATTAAGATGATGTAAAACATAACCTCGGGCTTCCCTGGTGGCTCAGACAGTAAACAATCTGCCTGCAAAGCAGAGATGTGGGTTCAATCCCTGGGTCAGGAAAATTCCCTGAGAAAGGGAATGGCAACCCACTCTAGTATTCTTCCTGGAGAATCCCATGGACAGAGGAGCCTGGCGGGCTACAGCCCACAAGATCCCGAAGAGTCAAACACAACTGAGTGACTAACACTTGCACTTTCAAAACATAACTTCATTTATTTAAGAATGTATTTCAATATCAAATGGCAAAATTCAACAATGCAAAACCACAATTACCTTTGCACCAACCTAAATAAACAGTATCTGCTTACTGAATACAGGCACAGCAAACTCCAAACACCCACAAGGGTTATCAAGTGGAAAGCAGAAACACTGATGGGATTCAGACCACGAAACCTTGCTGGCGTCACCACCGTCTGTTCCCATCTGTGAGGCAGTCCTCACCGCTACCTGACAACTTCTAACTGTAGTTTTAGGAGAGAGAAAAATAATTTGAGGAGAAAACAGAACTTATTTAGGAAGTGACAGAATGACTTATAGGGTGAACACTGTATTTGATATTCTTAAAAACAATTTTACTCTAAAGCTATGAGGTTATCCTGTCCTGCTTAATAAAATATTGACCTGCTTCTGAGACTGTGTCCTTAGCTGCTGCAGGGGACAGAGGCCTTGCTGTCCTCCTCAGAGGGTGACGGGAATGGCCGCTGCTAAGAGGTGGCGGTGTGCATGCACGGTCACAACTAGGGAGCGCTGGCAGGAGGAGCAGCGAACATCGGAAAACCCACAACCCATGACTCTGACCTGGAGCCGTTCACTCCTGTCTTACTTTTCCAGTATGGCTTTCTCTACCTGCTTAAACTTCTTCAGTTCAACGATTAGTTCCCAGTATCTGAGATACAGCCACATGAGCCTCCCGTTTTGGCGCTTGTTGGTGTTCCAGACGTCACCACAGTGCGTATCGTGCTTAAATATGTCAGTGAGGCCAGCTGCCATCTCGAGGTCTGCGGCCACCGGGTCAGTGGACGCGCGGACCAGCAAGCTCTTCTCGAGCTCGAGCCGCCTGCGGCGCGGGAGCACCAGGCTGCAGTAGATGCTCTGTCTCTCGGTGAGCGCAGCCTCGAACTCGCTCAGCAGGAGCCTGGCCCTGCGCTGCCAGTCCTCCTCCTGGCCCAGGCAGCGCAGGTACGCACTCCGCAAGGGCTGCCTCCTCTCCTGCAGGACCTGAGCCCGCTCCTGTTCCAGAAGTTTCTTCTCTTCCACCAACTTGCGCCCCTGAGAGATGAGGGCTTCTCGGTAACTAGTTGTTCTGTTCTGCTCCTTTTCAAGTTCCAGGGACAAGTGTGCCACGGCCCGCCGGCTTTCTGCAATTGTGGCATGGTACCTGGCTTCAAGGTCCTGCTGGAAGGCAACCGTCCTCTGACGGTACGCTTCTCTCTCCTTTTCTATTTCTTTTCTCGACTCCCGAGACCAAATCCAGCCTGACACAAATAAATTGGGGGAGGAAAACACACATAATGAACATCAGAGCTCAAGTGCTATAATCTCTGTTTACAGGAAACATAAAGCAGCTATAGAGCATTTCAATAAATTATTAAGTCCTGAGACAAACAAAATGATAATAGTTTCTATGAAGCTATGTGGGCTTCCCAGGTGGCTCAAATGGTAAAGAATCCACCTGCCAATGCAGGAGATGCTTGTTTGATTCCTGGGTCGGGAAGATCCCCTAAAGGAGAAAATGGCAACCCACTGCAGTATTCTTGCAGGGATAATCCCATGGACAGAGGAGCCTGGTGGCCTATAGTTCATGAGTCACAAAGAGTCAGACAAGACTGAAGCAACTAAGCACACATACAATATGCAAAGTGCTTCAAATCAGGTAAGGGCTCTCCAAAGAGAAGTACAACAAGACTGCAGAGACCCCTTCCAGCCTCCTAACGTTTGAGGGCTGAGAAAACCTACCTCTAGCCTAGCACCACGTGCCTATACTCTGGCCACAGGGCCTCGAAAGACCATTGGCAAGGTTTAAAAATGACTATGGGCGAGTATGCTTCACAATGTTGGCCAGGTTAGTACAGAACTGAAAAAAGCTCAAAGTGTGTTCAAAGCTGTGCCCGGTCATCACTAGTAAACAGGTAAGGCCCAAGATGGCTGCTTATATCCTGCTAGGGGGTCATACAAACAAGAAGTCAGAATTTCAGCCTCAAGACACAGCTCCACCATAACCTCACAAATACAAGACATAAGATGTGGGCAGCTGGGGTGGGTAATACCCTGCTCTGCTCCACAAACTGACAAGCCAAAGTGAGAGAGAGAGCTGATGACCATGGAGCCTGTAGCCAGCTGGTGCCTGGTTCTGGGTGCTGTCACCAGACCTTCTCTATCCTATGAGTAAGAGTTTTGGTCTTTTCTTATAACAAGACAATAGACAGTGTGATGATTTCACTGGTATAGGATATGCCCCAAGTTCTGAATTGCTGCTTTTGTTATTGAGTCACTCAGTCATGTCCAACACTTTTTGACCCCATGGACTGAAGCACACCAGGCTTCCCTGTCCTTTACCATCTCTGGAGCTTGCTCAAACTCACATCCACTGAGTCGGTGATGCCATCCAACCATTTCGTCCTCTGTCGTCCCCTTCGCCTCCTACCTTCTATCTTTCCCATCATTGGGATCTTTTCCAATGAGTCAGCTCTTCGCATCAGATGGCCAAAGGATTGGAGCTTCAGCTTCAGCATCAGTCCTCCAAATGAATTTGAAATCAGGGTTGATTTCCTTAGGATTGACTGGTTTGATCTCCTTGCTGTCCAAGTAACTTTCACAAGGCTTCTCCAACACCACGGTCAAATGCATCAGTTCTTTGGTGCTCAGCCTTTTTTATGATACAACTCTCACATCCATACACGACTACTGAAAAACAACAGCATTGACTATACAGACCTTTGTCGGCAAAGTAATGTCTCTGCTTTTCAATATGCTGTCTAGGTTTGTTGTAGCTTTCTTCCAAGGAACAAGTGGCTTTTAATTTATGACTGCAATCACCATATGCAGTGATTTTCAGTTCAGTTCAGTTGCTCAGTTGTGTCGGACTCTTTGTGAGCCCATGGACTGCAGCACACCAGGCTTCCCCTTCCATGACCAACTCCCGGAGTTTACTCAAACACATGTCCATCGAGTCGGTGATGCCATCCAATCATCTCATCCTCTGTTGTCCCCTTCTCCTCCTACCTTCTATCCTTCCCACCATCAGGGTCTTTTCCAATGAATCAGCTCTTAGCAACAGGTCACCAAACTACTGGAGCTTCAGCTTCAGCATCAGTCCTTTCAATAAATATTCAGGACTGGTTTCTTTTAGGATTGACTGACTGGATCTCCTTGCAGTCCAAGGGCCTCTCAAGAATCTTCTCCAACACCACAGTTCAAAAGCATCAATTCTTCGGTGCTCAGTTTTCTTTATATAAGTCCAACTCTCACATCCATACATGACTACTGGAAAAACCATAGCTTTGACTGGATGGACTTTTGTTGGCAAAGTAATGTCCCTGTTTTTTAACATGCTGTCTAGGTTGGTCATAGCTTTTCTTCCAAGAAGCAAGTGGCTTTTAATTTCATGACCGCAGTCACTGTCTGCAGTGATTTTGGAGCCAAAAAAATAAAGTCTCTCACCGTTTCCATACTTTCTCCATCATTTTGCCATGAAGTGATGGGACTGGATGCCATGATCTGAGTTTTCTGAATGTTGAGTTTTCAGCCAGCTTTTCCACTCTCCTCTTTCACTTTCATCAAGAGGCTCTTTAGGTCTTCTTCACTTTCTGCCACAAGGGTGGTGTCATCTGCATATCTGAGGTTATTGATATTTCCCCTGGCAACCTGATTCCAGCTTATGCTTCATCCAGCCTGGCATTTCCCATGATGTACTCTGCATATAAGTTAAGTAAGCAGGGTGACAATATATACAGCCTTGACATACTCCTTTCCCAACTTGGAACCAATCTGTTGTTCCATGTCCGGTTCTAACTGTTGCTTTCCGACCTGCATACAGATTTCTCAGAAGACAGGTCAGGTGGTCTGGTATTCCCATTTCTTGAAGAATTTTCCAGTTTGTTGTGATCTACACAGTCAAAGGCTTTGGCATAATCAATAAAGCAGAAGTAGATGTTTTCTGGAACTCTTCCTTTTTCAATGATCCAGCAGATGTTGGCAATTTGATCTCTGGTTCCTCTGCCTTTTCTAAATCCAGCTTGAACATCTGGAAGTTCACGGTTCACATATAATTGAAGCCTGGCTTGGAGAATTTTGAGTATTACTCTACTAGCGTGTGAGATGAGTGCAACTTTGTGCTAGTTTGAACATTCTTTGCGATTGGAATGAAAACTGACCTCTTTCAGTCCTGTGGCCACTGCTAAGTTTTCCAAATTCACCGATATATTGAGAGCAGCACCTTAATAACATCATCTTTTAGGATTTGAAAGAGTTCAACTGGAATTCCATCACTTCCACTAGCTTTATTCATAGTGATGCTTCCTAAGGCCCACTTGACTTCATATTCCAGTATGTCTGGCTCTAGGTGAGTGATCACACTGTCGTGGTTATCTGGGTCATTAAGATCTTCTTCACATAGTTCTTCTGTATATTCTTGCTACCTCTTCTTAATATCTTCTGCTTCTGTTAAATCCATACCATTTCTATCCTTTATTGGGCCCATCTTTGCATAAAATGTTCCCTTGGTATTTCTGATTTTCTTGAAGAGATCTCTGGCCTTTCCCATTCTATTGTTTTCCTCTGTTTCTTTGCATTGATCACTGAGGAAGGCTTTCTAATCTCTCCTCACTATTCTTTGAAACTCTGCATTCAAATGGGAATATCTTTTTCTCCTTTGCCTTTAGCTTCTCTACTTTTCTCAGCTATTTGTAAGGCCTCTTCAGACAACCATTTTGCCTTTTTGCATTTCTTTTTCTTGGGGATGGCCTTGATCACTGCCTCCTGTACAATGTCACAAACCTCTGTCCATAGTTCTTCTGCCCTCTGTCTATCAGATCTAATCCCTTGAATCTGTTTGTTACTTCCACTGTATAACTGTAAGGGATTTGATTTAGGTTATATCTGAATGGTCTAGTGGTTTTCCCTACTTTCTTCAATTTAAGTCTAAATTTGGCAATAAGGAGTTCATGATCTGAGCCCAGTCAGCTCCCAGTCTTGTTTTTGCTGACTGGATAGAGCTTCCCCATCTTTGGCAGCAATAAATACAATCATTCTGATTTCGGTATTGACCATCTGGTCCATGTGTACAGGGTCTTCTCTTGTTGTTGGAAGAGGGTGTTTGCCATGACTAGTACGTTCTCTTGGCAAAACTGTGAGCCTTTGCTCTACTTCATTTTGTACTCCAAGGCCAAATTTGCCTGTCACTCCAGGTATCTCTTGACTTCCTACTTCTGCATTCCAGTCCCCTATACTGAAGAGGACATCTTTTAGGGTGTTAGCTCTAGAAGGTCTTGTAGGTCTTCATAGAACCGTTCAACTTCAGCTCCTTCAGCATTACTGGTCAGGACATAGACTTGTATTACTATGATACTGAATTGTTTGTCTTGGAAACGAACAGAGATCATTCTGTCATTTTTGAGACCACACCCAAGAACTGCATTTCAGACTCTTCTGTTGACTATGATGGCTACTCCATTTCTTCTAAGGGATTCTTGCCCACAGTAGTAGATACAATGGTCATGTGAGTTGCTATTTAGACACTCACTAGTCTGCCCTCTTGTAAAACCTTACTTAACACTCAGAAAGGCTGCCTGCTGCCTGTAGTTAGAGCAATGAACTTGGTGAGTGAAGTGGAAGGCTTAAAATTACAGCTACTATGTAGTTAGTTTTTTTATTAGTTTTTTAATTTCTTTTTTAACTGAAGGATAATTGCTTTACAATTAATTCATTTTGAGGCTGGGAAAGGCCCTATGGTGACTTTCATTTTCCATTTGTTTTTTCAGACTCTTCTCTAGCTTTTATAGCTTTTTATAGTAACCCTTACTTTCAAAGTTCCTGCTTTCTGTCCCTGAGAAGGGTTGAGGAATATTATATTTCCTTCTTTTTGGTTATCTTGCTTAGGTAATGCAATCAGAGAAATATTTTAATTCTGCATTCTTATAATTATTCTCCAAAAAAGTGTTATTACAAGATTCAGAAATTATATCAAACAGATGGGTGTTAAGTGGCCTGAGCATAGTCTAAAGGTAAAGGCAGACAAAGGAAGTTGATAAATGCTACTCTTGTCTGTCAGGAAGCATTTAACAAGAGGCTTCCTGTGTGCTGTTTTGGATCTGTCAGGAACCCTCTGGCCCTTATTGATTCCTGAATATTCAAGAATTAAGAGGAGAGGCATGCCTTTCCCGGGGCTGAGGAATCCAGGCATTTCTCATTACAGTGATAAGTACCCTCTTCCTTTTTATGAGCCAAATGGTAAGGGGTGATTGTTTGCAACTCTCTCTTTGATAGGGATCATCTTATGTTTTTTAAGTCTGTAATTTTAATCTTTGTCTTTGCTGAGAATAACCACCTTGTAAGACAGTATATATGCCCACGCCATGTTCATTAAAACACCTTTGCTCCATCAGAGCTTTGGTGCCCGTGTCTTTCTTTCTTTTCTCTCTATTTCTGGCTAATTCCTTGGAGCACCGAGGCCCGCTGAGCTCACTTTCTTGCCCAGGCTTCTAAGACCCTCTCGAGAAGGCGCACTGTGCCTTCACCCACTGGAGAGGGCGCCTGGTGCCTATGTGCAGCAGCGCGAGCCCTAAGAACAGCACTCTATTGGCTTTCCGTGTAAACCAGAGGATAGCAGCCTCTTTCTCTCTCTTACTCTCCGGACCACAAGATTCCGGTCCATTAAAGGACCAACACTTGTCAGCCTCCCCTTTGTCTACTCAATCCCGTTGGCCTGAGAAATCCAGGCACATAAGTCACTCCATGAAAAGTATGCTTGCTCACTTTGGCAGCTCATATACTAAAAACTAAAAAAAAACTGGAACGACACAGAGAAGATTAGCATGGTGCCTGCGCAAGGAAGACATGCAAATTGGCCAGGTGTTCCATATTATTAAAAAAAAAAAAAACCTACCCCACAACAGGCAGCGCTTTCCCCAGTTTCTCAGATTCCTGAGAGAGACCCAGAACCACGGGGTATGACTCAGGGAGCACAACGTGCCACCGCACACTCGTCTCTCTGGCCTGACTAGCTACGGACCACTGCTTCTTGAGGGTCAGGGGAACCACCCTCATCATGAGAAGGTTCTAACAGAAAGCGTAAAGAAACAGACAAAATCTGGACCTGAAGCAAAGGCCTCAGTAGACCCTGGACTATGGAGTGTGAAGGCGCCCAGAGGGTGATTATTAAAACCTAGACTGGAATATCCCCGTAGATAGCAGTAACCAAATGGGAGGCCACAGCTGACATCTGGAGCCATCTAATAAAAACTGGTGGTGGAGAAGGAATGGGAGAAGCCTTCTCAGCTAAGCTAAAAACCATAGCTTTGACTAAACAGACCTTTGTCAGCAAAGTGATGTCCCTGGTTTTCAATACACTGTCTAGGTTTGTCACAGCTGAAAAGACACTTGCTCCTTGGAAGAAAGCTGTGATAAACCTAAGCTAAATAAGGGAAAGAAAAACCTTGCAACACAGATGAATGGGTGTAGCAGTCATTTGATATCATTGAGATAGCTACTCAATCCTTTGAGGGAAAAAAAACTTTTTTTCTGGCCTTAGAACAAAAAACTCAACATTCAAAAAACTAAGATAATGGCATCTGGTCCCATCACTTCATGGCAAACAGATGGAGGAAAAAAATGGAAACAGTGACAGACTGTATTTTCTTGAGCTCCAAAATCACTATGGACAGTGACTCTAGCCATCAAATTAAAAGATGCTTGTTTCTTGGAAGAAAAGCTATGACAAACCTAGACAGTGTATTAAAAGCAGAGACATCACTTAACCAACAAAGGTCTGTGTAGTCCAAGTTATGGTTTTTCCAGTAGTCATGTATGGATGTGACCAAACAGAAGATGAACCGTAAAGAAGGCTGAGCAATGAAGAATTGACTCCTTCAAACTGTGGTGCTGGAGAAGACTCCTGAGAATCCCTTGGACTGCAAGAAAACCAAACCAGTCCATTCTAAAGGATATCAGTCCTGAATATTCATTGGAAGTACTGATGCTGAAGCTGAAGCTCCAATCCTTTGGCCACCTGATGCAAAGAACTGACTCACTGGGAAAGACTTTGATGCTGGGCAATATTGAAGGCAGGAGGAGGAGGCGACAGAGGATGAGATGATTGGATGGCATCACCGACTCAGTGGACATGAGTTTGAGGAAATACTGGGAGATAGTGAAGGACAGGGAAGCCTGGTGTGCTGCAGTCCATGGGGTCACAAAGAGCTGGACATGACTAAGCGACTAAACAACCACCATAAAACTGATGGGTTTTACATTGTAGTACCTGACTCTGAGCCACAGTTAGCTTCTGGTCTTGTTTTTGCTAAGCAGCTGAACAACAACAACAAACTGACTCAGGGCTGAAAATCTGAAATAAGAACCATGAGGTCTCTGTGTTTTCGTGTGGGAGATGTACGGTATTACCAAAATTAATTTATAAAAGAGCTCTGCTTAATTGACTTAATTGTTTATACTGGAGAATGAAATGGCAACCCGCTCCAGTATTCTTGCCTGGTGAATTCCACGGACAGAGGAGCCTGGCAGGTTACAGTTCATGGGGTTACAAAGAGTCAGACATAACTGAGTGATTAAGCACAAGTGCTTGTATAAGTACTCAGGAGTATAAAACTGGCCCGAAAGAATTTTGGGTTCATGTGATCTAGGAAATATTCAACATTAAATTAATATCTGGTATTGAAGGTGACTTGTTTGTAGGTTTGACTAATACAGACACGTCTTTAGAATCATCACTGTTAAGTACAGCATTTCTGTTATACCTAGGTTTATTAAAGGTCAAATAAGATCTTATTATACGTTGCAAATCTGTCATCAATAAAAATAACCTGAAGTGGAAAAAGAAAAAAAAACTTGAAAGTAGAATATATGTTTTCAGTAAAAGAAGGTGTAAAGAATGAGAAGAAAATACTGGAAAAGAAAGTTCTACATGATCAAGATTTTCTAAGACTGGGATTAAATTTAGTTGGGTAAATGGCTCTTGTTAGGAGTAGGCTGGGGCAAGACTGGATTCGGCTTCTTCGAAGTTTTCCTGAAATGCTGCTTTTAATGACAGTATGAGTTTTCTAGCGGCAGAAAGTGAAGAGGAACTAAAGAGCCTCTTGATGTGGGTAAAAGAGGAAAGTGAAAAAGCTAGCTTAAAACTCAATGTTCAAAAAACTAAGATCATGGCACCTGGTCCCATCACTTCATAGCAAATAGATGGGGAAAAAGGGGACACAGTGACAAATTTTTTTTCTTGGGCTCCAAAAATCACTGTGGATGGGGACTGCAGCCATGAAATTAAAGGACACCGGCTCCTTGGAAGGAAAGCTATGACAAACCTAGATAGCATATTAAAAAGCAGAGATGTCATTTGGTCAACAAAATGTTCATATAGTCAAAGCTATGGTTTTTCATGTAGTCACTTAGGAATGTGGGAGTTGAACAATAAAGAAGGCTGAGCACTTAAGAATTGATGCTTTTGAACTGTGGTGTTCAAGAAGACTCCTGAGAGTCCCTTGGACTGCAAGGAGATCAAACCAGTCCATCCTAAAGGAAATCAACCCTGAATATTCTTTGGAAGGACTGATGCTGAAGCTCCAACACTTTGGCCACTTGATGTGAAGAGCCAGCTCACTGGAAAAGACCCTGATGCTGGGAAAGACTGAAGGCAGGAGGAGAAAGGGGCTACAGAAGATGAGATGGTTGGATGGCACCACCAACTCAATGGACTTAAGTTTGAGCAAGCTCCAGAAGATGGTGAAGGACAGGGAAGCCTGGCACATTACAGTTCATGGGATCACAAACAGTCAGACACAACTTAGCAACTGAACAACATATCTAAAAAGGCACTAAATCCGTTCATGGTGATATAAGCTCCTGTGACTAGCAGAAAACCTTTTGTAAAATGAGTACTTGACTGCATTCAACTTCCCCTTCACCAAAATCTTATATATCAACCTTCCTCCACTTCCTCTGTGGAGCTCTCTCTGAGTTATCTGAGGTGCTGCCTCCCAGGCTGCAGTCCTCATTTTGCCCCAAACAAAACTTAACTCTCAACTCTCACCTTGTGCATCTTTTTTTTAGTCAACAAGTCTTTTGTCATTTATAGATAGTTATTTTTGTAGTGTGATATAATAAAAAGTGCTTCATCATCAAGAAGAGTCTCAAGAAGGTTGTGGAAGCTGTACAACAGCTCCACATCAAGCTGACAGCTATGTGAGGATTCCAGCCCAAACCAACTGCAAACAAGGAGCCATCCTGCCCCTGGGGCCCTAGACCAGAGATTTTTACTCCCTGACAGATAAGGTCAATACCCCTCCTCAGCCTTGAAGCCACAGAAATTGAAGCATCACCCCTCTGCTTTCCGTAAGAACATGGGACTAAAATCTGAAGGGAGAATAAAACAGTAGGGAAGACAGCAGGGCACAACTCTTAAAAGAATGACATAGCCATTGGTGTCAGTGATAATGAACCTGCCTGCCAATGAAGGTGACATGGGTTCGATCCCTGGGTCAGGAAGATCCCCTGGAGGAGGGCATGGCAACCCACTCCAGTATTCTTGCCTGGAAAATCCCATGAATAGAGTAGCCTGGTGGGTTATAGTCCATAGGACTGGTAAGAGTAGAACATGAATGAAGCAACTTAGCATGCACACGTTGCTCAGTCACCAAGTGATGTCCGACTCTTTGCGACCCCATGGACTGTAGCATGCCAGGCTCCTGTCCTCCACTATCTCCTAGAGTTTGCTCAAAATCATGTCCACTGAGTTGGTGATGCTATCTAACCATCTTATCCTGTGATGTCCCCTTCTCCTTTTGCCTTCAGTCTTTCCCAGCACCAGAGTCTTTTCCAATGAGTTGGCTCTTCCCATCAGGTGGCCAAAGTACTGGAGCTTCAGCTTCAGCACCAATCCCTCCAATGAATATTCAGGGTTGATTTCTTTTAGGGTTGACTGGTTTGATCTCCCTGCCACTGGTTAGAATCAATTAGGTCCAAGATGGCAGGATCCACTGCCAGTGGACCTTAAGCCTCATTATATGCTCACTGTAAGACATCAGCATGCTAAATTACACAATGACCAGCTCTAGAACAGTTCTAAAGCCAACCATGAAAGGTCAAAAAGTAGGCTGTGGCCCATTCCTAGAAATCCCTGCTCCCATACCCAAATAATTAGAATAATCTTCCCACTCATTAGCCTATGAAATTACCCAGCCCATAAAAGCTAACCACCCCACATTTCAGGGTCTCTGCCTTCTGAGATGGACCATATTCTGTGGAGTGTGTCTCTTTCTAAATAAATCCACTTCCTACTAATTAAAAAAAAAAAAGGTCTCTTTGGCATAAGGATTATATCAACTGGTTATTTCCTAAGAAACAGCAGACATGGAAGAAATTTTGAAAACCAAGTAGGAGCTACCCGTTCATAAGAAACACCTCGGGCTTCCCTGGTGGCTCAGCAGTAAAGAATTCACCTGCCAATGCAGGAGACGCAGGTTTGATCCTTGGACCAGGAAGATCCCCTGGAGAAGGAAATGGCAACCTACTGGAGTATTTTTACCTGGGAAATCTCATGGACAGAGGAGCCTGGAAGGCTACCATCCGCGGGGCTGCAAAGAGTTGGAAACAACTTAAGAGACTAAACAGCAACACAAGAAACACTTACATTTACAAGGGAAGTCTCCAGTTGTAAGGGTGTCTCCCTGGTTGTACCAGAACAGGTTAACCAAATTGCTTGAAAGTTATCAAATTTAAAGGCTACAACCTAAATCTGCACAAGAACCTTACCCTCAATTACTGTGCTTTTCCTGTTCTTCTGTGATAACTAACTCTCCCCACCCCCAATATCCTCTTTTGCCTTTAGCTGAGGATGGTATTTAAGGTGAGAGCTTATGCCATTTTGGTGAGTTACTCAGTTTTCCTGGCTCTATCCAATGTTGTTGTTATTGTATGTGTGCTCCGTTGTGTCCAACTCCTTGCCACCCCATGAACCGTATCCCACCAGGCTCCTCTGTCCATGGAATTTCCCAGGCAAGAACACTGGAGTGGGTTGCCATGCCCTCCTCCAGGGGGTCTTCCCAACCCGGGTACTGAGCCCACATCTCTCATGTCTGTGCACAGGCAGACAGCAGAGTCTTTACCAATAAGCCACCTAGGAAACCCCAGCTCTCTCCAACGGGTAGATGTTAGGAACTTTGGTTTTATTTTCTCCTGTTAATCTAACTCTTAGCAATTTAATTCTTAGACCAGCCAGAAAAACCTAAAAGGGTAAAGTGTCTTCCTCAATCAACAATGACAAAACATAAAACCAACTCCTAACCATCAAGAAATTCATCAGGGATTGAATTGGCCAAAAAGGTCGTTCAAATTTCAAACTCAAACAAACTTTTTGGCCACCCCAATAGTCAGGATAAAAACTAAGAGCTGGAAAAATTACAACTGACCAGTGACTGGTAATTTCCCTCAAGTGGTACAAAGTTGATTCAATGTAGAGAGAATTTCTAGTCAGCCTGAACAGAGGTTTCAGGGATGAAGTGTTCCAAAGACTGATATCCTAAACATTACACAGACATCCAAAACCGGTTTTCTTTCATGCCTACTTTATTCTTCCTCATTAGCGCTTATGAGGGCAACTGAAGCAAGGGAGCCCCCTTCAGAGCAATGAAGCTTTGAAAAGAACTAGCAGTTACTAAATCGCTCCACATAAAACACCTCTATCTTGTCTTACTTAACCCTCGCATTGCACTAAGATAATTACGATGTCAGAGAAACTGAGGCTCAGAGGGTTAACCCATTTGACCAGGACACACAGTACCTGTCTGTGTAAACAAAGACTGGTGCCTGCCATTTATGATTAAGTCATTAGCCACTGTAGTCAGTGACCTACACATTCACCCTGAAAGGCACTCAGGGTGAATGCACTCTGTCTTGGATACATGAGACCCTCAATAGTTAAGATACATATTTATGGAAGAATTTTAATGACCCCAGATTCTTGCACCTTCCCGTATTAAAATCATTAACTTGAGATACCTGGCTTTTCTTTTATGACAAGGAGTAATCTTTCACCAAGATGTAGCCTGACCACATGTATTCCCTGGCTCCTCCTCTACCTCTGCAGAGCAGGTCCTAACAGGTATCTGAAAGGCTCTCTCCTGGGCTATAGGGCTTCCCAGGTGGCTCAGTGCTAAAGAATCCATCTGCCAATGCAGGAGACACGGGTTCGATCCTTGGGTTGGGAAGATCCCCTGGATAAGGAAGTGACAACCCACTCCAATATTCTCACCTGGAAAATCCCATGGACAGAGGAGCCTGGCGGGCTACAAACCATGGGGTCACAAACTGAGTGCACACACGCACACATCCTGGGCTATAGTCTTCACAGCTCGCACACTGTGCATTTTTTCCCCAGTCAACATTTGTTAGGTTTCAAAGCCCAAGATCTCTGGGCTCCACACTCTCAGCCCAGAAAACAAGTTAGGAGAATCACGACTTACGAAAAGCAGCTAGTCCCAGCATTGGAACCAACAGGGCATAATTCCATCTGCTTCCATCACCTCCATCAGCCCTGGAATTGGGCCGGATATTCCAATTTGGGGGGTCATTTAAGTTATTCATGGAGATACACCTTGAAGTAAATAACAATATCGTTAACCACACAATGGAACAAAATACACTGCTCACAATGTATCATCTACAGGGGACCTGGTTTGATTCCTGGGTCCTGAAGATCCCTTAGGGAAGGGATAGGGTACCCACTCGAGTATTCTTGGGCTTCCCTGATGGCTCAGTCGGTAAAGAATCCACCTGCAATGCGGGAGACCTGGGTTCGATCCCTGGGTTGGAAGATCCCCTGGAGGAAGGCATTACAACCCACTCCAGTCTTCTTGCCTGGAGAATCCCCATGGAGAGATGAGCCTGGCGAGCTACAGTCCATGGGGTCACAAAAAATCCGACACGACTGAGCGACTAAACACAGCATGTGGTCCATGTGAGTCCTTTTTTCTTTTTTTCTCTCTTAAAAAACTTTGTTCAGATCTAGGTAGGTGCTGCACAGCAGGGAGCCTTATGAGATTAAAAGAAATAAATAAGACCTCAGACAAAAGCAACTCGCAAATCGTAGGGGAGCGTGATGTGTCTCAAAAAACTGAAATACAAATAGGAGGAGGTGAATATAGACAAAAAAAAAAACAAAAAACCCTCAATTCAGCATCAAAGACTCTTCATACGATTTCCAATAAATACTTGCTTAACACCTAAAGATATAAAATCTTAATTGGCAATAAAGAAATGGCACACACACAAAAAGCTCAGCAGTTAATGTGAAGGAGCTTGTGGCCAGCACAATAAAAAATGTCAGAGATCTGAAGTACGGAAGCTCA
This sequence comes from Cervus canadensis, assembly GCF_019320065.1. Lineage (NCBI taxonomy): Eukaryota > Metazoa > Chordata > Mammalia > Artiodactyla > Cervidae > Cervus > Cervus canadensis. Next base: position 56,211,446 of record NC_057401.1, read on the forward strand.
CGACCCTCAAAGCGCAGGGCTGGGAGGGGTACTCCGCCCCCGACCCCACAAACTTCAGGGCCTGAGCTCCGCTTCGGACAGCGCGCTCCAGAGGGTGCCCGCGCGCCCGCCGCCACGGGACACGCAGAGGATCCCGAACCGGCCGGGCGCCCTGCAGGTGACCCCGGAACGTCAGTCCAAGCGGGCGGCCCGCCATCAAACTGCCCAATACCGGAACTCCCGCTCCGTCCCCGAGAGAAAGCGGGACGGGCACCCCGGTACCGCCTCACAAAACTGCCGTAATCTCCAGAAAAACCCAACATTGTCTAGATATAAGGAGAAATCGGGAAAGCCCGAGAAGACTCCAAAACGCCAACGTACCTCCGGCCGGGAACTCGCCGACCAGGTGCCCTGAGCGCCCCCGCCCGCCAGCCCTTCTGCGCAGGCGCGGCGCTGCCCAGTCTCCCACCCCCCGCCCCCGGGCGCGGCGACGTAAGACCCCCCGAGCGCGGCGACGTAAGACCCCGAGCGCGGCGACGTAAGACCCCGAGCGCGGCGACGCGACGTAAGACCCCGGGCGGGGCGACGTGCGCAGGCGCGGTCTGCGGGGAACCGACCGACTGCTCCGGAGGGCAGACATGTCGGGGGTTGCCGCTGTGTCGCGCCTGCTGCGAGCCCGGCGCCTAGCGCTGACCTGCACGGTGAGTGTCCGCCGCGGGCGGGGCGCGGCAGACACCGGGTCCCGGGTCCCCTGCCTCGCGGCGAAACGCGGGGGAGGGCCCGCCACACGTTCCGGAGCCGGCCGGGCGGCGGCGCGGTGAAGGTCACTTCCCCGTGGCTGCCCGGGGCCTGTCCGGGAGCCCTGCGCGGCTGCGAGGCTTCTCGCCCAGCCGCGGGCGCGCGCTCGAAGATTTGGCTGCTCAAGGTCACGCGGCGGGACGTGCCCGGGGCGGCCGGACGGCAGTGGGCCCGTGAGGTGCGGTCTGAGCAGCGCCCCGGCACTCGACTCGGCCTTGCTTCTGGGGCTTTGCGCGGCCCCTGGGCACTGACCGCAGAGCGGCCGGGGCGGTCGCGGGGGCCGGTGTCCTCCTGAGCGTTTCCTGCGGAGCCCCGTGAGACCTACTCGGTCGGTCTGGGCTGTGCTTTCCCGAGGCCTGGCTGCTGGACCGTGTCCCTTCCACTCCTGACAGTTAAGTCTTATGAGTTGATCCTCTGGAATTTTACTGAAGCACTGAATTTAGAGGGTTTAGTTACTTGGTCCCGTTATGTGAACTTGCCCAGCCACCTAGTTAGTGCTTTAATTACAAAGTAAAAATCGCAGTGAGAAGCAAGTCTTTCAACAATGTAGACTTTATTTGTGCCTGTAATTATACCCACAATTTTTTTCTTTTTAAAATTCTGGTATTAGAGGTTATGCTAAATGTGAGGAAGTTGAGTCGGACATTCTGCCAACCCCAGAAAGTGTTTTAAATGTTGTCCCATGTTGTTGATGCTTACTGAGCAGAGGTTCCCCCCAGCCCCCCAAATCTTGGGCTCTAAGACACAAGGGTAGCAGGGGGTCCAGAAGCAGATGATGAAGTCCATGGTCAATGGGATAGTTTTAGTCAACCAAGCATAAGCAGACTTCTGAGTGGGCCCTTCTTGTTAGGTGAGATGGCAGTTTGGTCTGGTGGTCACTGGGGAAGAGTGGACAGGTCTGTCAACCTGGACTGGAGCCAGATGATCCTTACTCCAGCCTGCGCCTGCCCTTCACCCATCACTTGCCCTTTGACAGTTTATGTACGTGTTGCTGTCCTTTATACAGGCTGGGCTGGAAGGAATTCAGCTCTGAGGTTTTAGCTGAAAGTGAAAGTTTCACAAACAACAGATTGGCGCCTAAACCTCTCCTTTTCTGTTGGCTTGATTGGAAGTGATCTTAGTGCAATCTGCTGTTAACTGCCAGCACTGTGCTTCACTGTCTCCATGATTCTTCATCAGGGGCTTGTGTTCAGGTGCTTGTGAACAAAATGGCGAGAGAAAGTTAGCAAAATTAAACCACAGGTTAGATCTACCAAAGATGGTCTTGAGTTTTAAAGTCTTTTATCTTGATGAAGGTAGCTTTTAAAATTATTTCCACCTATGTAAATTAATCTGTCTCCAGGCTGCTTAATGGAGTTTAAGGTTGGCAAGAACAGAAGCAGCAAATTAGCAGAACAAAAAAAGAAAGGAATTCATAATCTCCCACTGAGAAATGTTCAAGGACTGTACTCAATAAGGATAATTTGAATAAAGTCCACAGAAGATTTATCTTTATCCAATTCTGTGGTGTTTTCAAGTCATATTTGCAGCTACTTTTGAGTTACAAAATTATCAAACCTATTTTGCCTTTGTTTCCTTTTTAATTGTCCCAATGTACTGACACAAATTTGCACACTATTTGAAAGTAGTTAAATCAAAAGGAAGAGTAAAACCAGTAACCTTAAATAGTTGTTGCTTAACTTCAGGTGATATTTTTCCATTTTCAACAAGCTATTCAAGAATAAATCAATTTATTCTAATGTATTGTTCTGAATATGTGTTAGTGGCATATCTAGATTTACATTATTTAGGCCACTGTAGTAACTAGTAACCTTTTGTTTTGTTTCTTGGAATAATTACAATGGCACTGGCTTTCAGTTCTACATTCCATGTCCTGTTTTTCCTGGTTCATTTGAAAAATTGTGGCTGATTTTGGTATGTACCTGGATATTCATCTTAGTTTGGAAGCCTGGAAATTTTTTCCCAAGGATCCCTGGATCATAGGGAAAGTATAGGATCTGGAGCCAGCCAGGCAGATCCAATACCTTGGAAAGACTCCACTGCTCTGTGGCATTAATGAGGGTTCTGTGAGGGAACATGTGAAACTTGTGTGGTGTTCCTCTGTGCCAGGACCTGCAGCTCACAGCCTATCCTCAGTTATCATGTGAATGATGTTTTAAACATCCTTACTTTAAAAACCTTTAAATTTTAAGTGAAGGTAATTGCACATAGTAGCAAAAAAAAAAAAAAAAGTCAGTGAGTACAGAAGTTCTTGTAAGTGAAAAGAAAGACGACCACCTCCTTCCCAGACCTGTTCTCTAGTGGAATCAGTTCTGAACTGATTTTGGTATTGATGCCTGCTGTTTACCTCCATTTCTCTAGCTAATATGCAGGTGCATTTTGTCCATCTTAGACATTGATTTTTGCTGGTAAATAAGGGTTTAGTTCTCCTGCGGAGGTATGGGTCAGCCATGGACTGCCGCAGGGGCAGGGGCTTTGGGTGCAGCAGACCTGGGTATAGCATAAGCCCTCTTGAAGGAAGTCGCCATTAGCCCCCCATAGGGCCACCAGAACTTACACAGGACTGGGGAAACAGACTCTTCGAGGGCACAAACAGAACCTCGTGTGCACCAGGATCCAGGAGAAAGGAGCAGTGACACCCCCCGCCCCACCCCCGACAAGAGACTGACCCAGACTTGCTTGCAAGTGTCCAGGAGTCTCCGGCAGAGGTGTGGGTTGCCTGTGGCCTGCTGCAGGGTTGGAGGTACTACCCTCAGGGGCACTGAGGGTAGCAGGAGGTCACCATTATTTTCATTACTTCCACTATAGTTTGGCCCCAGGTAAATAACAAGGAGGGAACACAGCCCCACCCATCAACAGAAAATTGAATTAAAGATTTACTGAGCATGGCCCCACCCATCAGAACAAGACCCAGTTTCCCCCTCAGAAAGTCAGTCTCTCCCATCAGAAAGTTTCCATAAGCCTCTTATCCTTCTTCATCAGAGGGCAGACAGATTGAAAACCACAATCACAGAAAACTAACCAAACTGATCACATGGACCACAGCCTTATCTAACTCAATGAAACTGTGAGCCATGCTGTGTAGGGCCACCCAAGACGGACAGACGGGTCATGGTGGAGAGTTCTGACAAAACGTGGTCCACTGGAGAAGGGAATGGCAAACCACTCAAGTATTGTTGCCTTGAGAACCCCACAAACAGTATGAAAAGGCAAAAAGATAGGACACTGAAAGATAAACTCCCCAGGTCAGTAGGTGCCCAATATGCTACCAGAAATCAGTGGAGAAATAACTCCAGAAAAGAATGAAGAAACGGAGCCAAAGCAACAACAACAACCAGTTATGGATGTGACTGGTGATGGCAGTAAAGTCCAATGTTGTAAAGAGCAATATTGCATAGGAATCTGGAATGTTAGGTCCATGAATCAAGGCAAATTGGAAGTGGTCAAACAGCAGATGGCAAGAGTGAACATCAACATTTTAGAAATCAGCAAACTAAAATGGACTGAAATGGGTGAATTTAACTCAGATGACCATTGTATCTACTGCTGTCGGCAAGAATCCCACAATGAAGTGAAAGGCAAAGGAGAAAAGGAAAGATATACCCATTTGAATGCAGAGTTCCAGAGAATAGCAAGGAGAGATAAGAAAGTCTTCCTCGGTGATCAATGCAAAGAAATAGAGGAAAACAATAAAATGGGAAAGACTAGAGATCTCTTCAAGAAGATTAGAGGTACCAAGGGAATATTCATGCAAAGATGGGCACAATAAAGGGCAGAAGTGGTATGGACCTAACAGAAGCAGAAAATATTAAGAGGTGAAAAGAATACACAGAAGAACTATGCAAAATGATCTTCATAACCCAGATAATCACGATGGTGTGATCACTTACCTAGAGCCAGACATCCTGGAATGTGAAGTCAGGTGGGCCTTAGGTAGCGTCACTACAAACAAAGCTATTGGAGGTGATGGAATTTCACTTGAGCTATTTCAAATCCTAGAAGATGATGTTGTGAAAGTGCTGCACTCAGTATGCCAACAAATTTGGAAAACTCAGCAGTGGCCACAGGACTGGAAAAGGTCAGTTTTCGTTCCATTCCCAAAGAAAGGCAATGTCAAAGAATGCTCAAACAACCACACAATTGCACTCAACTCACAACACTAGCAAAGTAATGCTCAAAATTCTCCAAGCCAGGCTTCAATAGTACATGAACCGTGAACTTCCAGATGTTCAAGCTGGGTTTAGAAAAGGGAGAGGAACCAGAGATCAAATTGTCAACATCTGTTGGATCATTGAAAAAGCAAGAGAATTCCAGAGAAATATTTGCTTTATTGACTACATCAAAGCCTTTGACTGTGTAGATCACAAAATACTGTGGAAAATTCTGAAAGAGATGGGAATACCAGACCACCTGATCTGTCTCCTTAGAAGTCTGTATGCAGGTCAAGAAGCAACAGTTAGAACTGGACATGGAACAACAGATTGGTTCCAAATCAGGAAAGGAGTACGTCAAGGCTGTATATTGTCACCCTGCTTATTTAACTTATATGCAGAGTACATCATAAGAAAAGCTGGACTGGATGAAGCACAAGCTGGAATCAAGATTGCCAGGAGAAATATCAATAACCTCAGATATGCAGGTGACACCACCCTGATGGCAGAAAGTGAAGAAGAGCTAAAGAGCCTCTTGATGAAAGTGAAAGAGGAGAGTGAAAAAAGCTGGCTGAAAGCTCAACAATCAGAAAACTTAAGATCATGGCATCTGGTCCCATCACTTCATGGCAAGTAGATGGGGAAGCAATGGAAACAGTGACAGACTTTATTTTTCTGAGCTCCAAAATCACTGCAGTGACTGCAGCCATGAAATTAAAAGACGCCTGCTCCTTGGAAGAGAAGTGCTGATCAACCTAGACAGCTTATTAAAAAGCAGAGACATTACTTTGCCAACAAAGGTCAAAGCTATGGTTTTTCCAGTAGTCATGTATGAATGTGAGAGTTGGACTATAAAGAAAGCTGACCACCAAAAATCGATGCTTTTGAACTGTGGTGTTGGAGGAGACTCTTGAGAGTCCCTTGGACTGCAAGGAGATCCAACCAGTCCATCCTAGAGGAAATTGGTCCTGAATATTCATTGGAAGGAATGATGCTGAAGCTGAAACTCCAGTACTTTGGCCACCTGATGCAAATAACTGACTCATTTGGAAAGACCCTGATGCTGGTAAAGATTGAAGGTGGGAGGAGAAGGGGACAACAGAGGATGAGATGATTGGATGGCATCACCGACTCAGTGGACATCAGTTTGAGTAACTCTGGGAGCTGGTAATGGACAGGGAGGCCTGGCGTGCTGCAGTCCATGGGATCGCAAAGAGTCAGACTGAGCAACTGAACTGAACTGAAGGGTTTAGTTCACTTGCCCTACTACCCACATCCTCAGTTTTCCCATTGATTATGCAACCACTTTCAGAACCTTTACTGTGTAGTTCTGTAATTGTGTAGCTTGTACCTGTTCTTACAGAGTAGCTTCTTGGTCCTGATTCATAGGGTGCTGTGCTAGATGAGGACTCTCCACTTTGCTCAGTTGGGGAGATAAGTATCTCTGCTCTTCTCACTTGTGGCTCTCTCTATTCTCCCGATTCAGTGACCTGTACTGTTATGCTAACTCTGTTAATATCTTAGGTAGATTTCTGCTTTCTTTTTCATGTTGCTCTGTTGCAATATTTTGATATTTTTGTCTTCAAAAAACGTGAGATTAATAAGTGGCATAAAATGAGTTTTATCTAAAGACAGAAATTGGATTAAAATTAAATTGGACTCTCCAAATTCTAAAATCACTCCCCAAATCTGATTTAGGTACAAAAAATAGTGTTACTGTTTTCCATGGGGTGATAATGTGATAATTTGTTACAGATTTTATTACAGTAGCTACTGCTTTTTAAGCTAACCATGTGGGTGTGTGTGTTTGTCTGTCTTTATTCAATGTGAACATCCCAGAAAGAAGAAATAAATACTTAGGGAATCTCACAGTTTCTATTTTAACTTTAACTTGGTATCACAAAGTATACTATTCTTATTGGTACTGTTAGCTATATTTTTATTGTTCAGTTCAGTCGCAGTACTTTATGATATCTTCAAGAACATTTGTATTAAAATTCCTTCAGGGACTTGGTTTATGTTAAAATATGAATTTACCATTTAAGAAAGTATAATAAAGCTGGAGAGTATTCTTTTAAATTCACATCTGAAGGAAAAAAACTTAAGTTTTGTCAATAAAAACAAATGTACTGGGAAAAAAAAACAAATACACTTAACATTACCAATGAAAAATTCAAAAATATCACTCTTACCAGTTCGAATCTACTTAAAAATGCAAGAAACTACAATTTTTAAGTAGAGCTATTAAAATAAACTCAGATGTTTGCATCAACCACCACTCAGTTTCTGAGTTAGAGGGAACCTTCTGCCTCTGACGTTCCTCGCTGGTGGTCAGCCAGGTTATCCAACCCCTGCCAGAGTTCCTCATCTTAAAGAAGTCTGTCTGGTTTCAAACAACATATTTGCAGTTCATTTTGTATTTGAAAATTCTCCCTATAATCCACATGTGTTTGTCCCAAAGCATAGTTTCTTTTCTCCACAAAATTGAAACATCTCTTCCAATTGAAGAATAATTGAAGACATCCCTTTTGTCATTGCTGAATGTATTTAGTTCCCAAAACTGTTGTTCAGAATATTCTACGTCTCTTTTACCAGAGTCTGCTAAAATGTGGTAAGCAGAATGAAAAGACTTGTTCCCTAAATTGCATACCTTTCTTAGTCCGTGAAGAATGTTGCCTCTCTTGCTGGGTTGTGATTTCATTGCCACCCTTTTCTTGGGTAAATGGTTGTAGGAAGGGACGTTTTCGCTGAGGCTTGCAGTTGTACAGGTTGGCCAGGGACAGACCAGGGACAGGTGTCCAGGCAGGGGGATGGAGGCGAAGTGTGACAGGCAGGGACATGGCTGAGCCGCTGCAGGGGTGGAGAGGGCGACGCAGGACCAGGAGCGTCTCGGGGCCTGGATGCGCGTGTCCATGAAGGGTCAGCCCCGGGCCTGGGACAGCCTGTTCTGCAGCCTCACTGCCCCCTCCTCACTGTCAGTGCCTCTTCCAGTGAACCGCAGGCCCCATGTACAGGGTGGGGGGCCAGTGTGAAGAGGGCTGGGATGGACCCGGGAAAAGCACTTGGTGGTTTGCAGAACTGCCACTTAGGCAGCACAGGTGTCCTTCCCATTCTCCTCTAAGTACTGTAAGTCAGGAAATTTGAAAGTGTGCCTTTTACATTTTCTGGGTCATTGAATGTCCTGTCTGGAAACAAGCTTCATGTGGAAGGGCCTTTGCTGGTTACCACTTCCTCAAGCCGGGCCTGGGTCCTTAGCCCCTGCCTTAACCCTTCAGAGCTAAGAGGAGGGTTCCAGGAAAGGTTTCTGGGTGAGAGCGTGCACCTGGGTCCATGAGAAGGTTCACGACTTAGGAAATTAGAAGTCCCCGGTTCTCTGAAGACAGTTAGCCCTCCCTCTTTGTTTCAGAAGTGGCCAGCAGCATGGCAGACAGGAGCCCGCAGTTTTCACTTCACCGTTGATGGCAATAAGAGGTCGTCTGCTAGAATTTCAGATGCGGTAAGTTCAGGGCTCTTTGTTTTAAGTGATTTTCTTGACTTAGCAGAGTAGTGTTCTATACCAGTTTTTTATGTACTTGAGTAACACACAGGTTTTTACTTAAATTCTCTTTTTAATTCGTACCCAAATTATTTTTGATATGTTAGTAATTATAGTACAGACATGAATATAGATACTGATGTTTTTGCTTGTAGCTCTTGGGTATGTATAAGCAAATGAAACGTCAAGTGAAGTAAACAAAATAACAAAATACAGATGTCAGGTGAACAATGTTTACTGGAATGCGAGGTGACAGACACCTTCTCAGCTGAACGTGGGCTCCTCTGTGTCTACAAGGCCCTTCCTCACTCTGTTGAAGAAACCGGAATTTGCTTTTGAGGCCCTTTTCATGGGCTCACAGTGGTGACTGAGTGCTAGTTGGCACCTTCTCAGTCATAAATACAGTATGGACCTGGAACATACTTGGGTTCTCGGTGGTCTCCCAGGTGAATGGACTCTGCTTATCTAAATGAACATTTCACTCTTTTCATGAGAAACTTGCAAAGCATGGTCCATACTACTTTATAAGCTTAGCTTTGTCTAACCATGTATATACGGAGTAAGCATAAAAAGAAAAGGTACAAAATGGTAACTGTAAAGAGAAACCATAGTTGGAACCGGTGTTTTGATCTGTGGCGTTGCCCTACTCTCCGTCTATGGTCCCATGCTGTGAGTTTCCAGCCTTTCAGCTGATGGTGGGTGTCCCGGCTCCGTGGATCGGTGCTCTGCCGTGATGGGAGCACCCTTTTGACTTGAGGATGTGCCCACCGAGTCTGCCATTGTCGCCGCGGCTGGTGTGCAGCCCGGCACGATGGAGGCCCTCCGGCGGTGGCAGCAACTCCTGTGTGTTGAAGTCCTTCACCGTGACCACAGCCTCAGTGTCCAGCCTAGTTGAACTAGTGATTAACGGGGACTTTTCTTTTCCAGATTTCTGCGCAGTACCCAGTCGTGGACCATGAGTTTGATGCCGTGGTGGTCGGTGCAGGGGGGGCAGGCCTGCGGGCTGCGTTCGGCCTCTCCGAAGCAGGTTTCAACACAGCCTGCGTCACAAAGCTGTTCCCCACCAGGTCCCACACTGTTGCGGCCCAGGTATGAGAAGGCGCTCCCGTGCTCACAGTGCCTGTGAGGTGCCGCTCAAGGAGCCCTGCCCTGCACCGCGCCCCCTCTGCTCCTGGCACTCGGTTCCCAGGGCTCTCTGCCCACTGTCACTGCCCACCCCCTGGGGACGCGTCCCTCCTGTTTCCACTCCAGTCACGCCCCCGTACCTGCCCCCATCATGGTGTGACCACCTCCCCTGCACTCGCCCCACGTGAACGAGCAGGCTGTGTGCTTGCCCTGTGTCTGCCGGAGACGCAGGGCCAGCCTCCAGCGCTGGGGACGGGCTCTGATGATGGCACGAATGTGCAGCAGAGAGCAGTGACCTGTACTGCTCTGGATTTAGGGAAGGGGGTGAGTGAGGTGGGAACTTAGGTGACTTTATGGTTGTGGTTTTTCACCCTAGGCACACTGTAGGTAGTGCCCGGCTGACATGCAGTGAGTATCCTAGGGTCACACGTGGCTCTTTTCTAGTATTTGGGCACATTTCCTCGTTGGCACAGCAGAGGATGTGGTGACTCTCTGGAACCAGTAGAAGCTCCTGTCACCATCACACCTGGAGCAGCAGCGTTCTTCAGCCACCGAGCTGTCCAGATACTTTGTTCAAAAACTGTGCTTTTTAAACTGAAGAATAAGTAATAAACTTCTGTGGCTAATTCATCATCTAAAAGGAAGAATAGATATAAACAGATTATTTTAAGTAGTATTACAAAAATAATACAGTTTTCAGGTAGAGTGCAATATTAATAAAACGGAATGAAAAAAGGGTAGCATGACTTGAATGCTGGTTCTCAAGAAAAGAACGTTTAATTGGGGAAGGATAACATTTGTGTGTGCACTAGGCTATGTATTTTTGCACTATTTATTGAGAATTTTTACTTAATAGATAAGCAAAACTCCAAGTTTGACAAAACTGTTGGCAAGTCTGTGGGGAAACAGGAATTTTTTTACATCGCTGAGGAAAATATAAATTTATATAATCCCTTTGGAAGACAGTTTGATTTTCATTTCATTTTTAAACCAGCTTTCTATATTCTGCTACCCTGGTACTTAAGATTTCTTTTTTCTATCAGGAATGTGTTTGGGTTTGGAGTCGGAGGAGGGAGGAAGGAATGAATTAACTCGTGTGTGTCTGGCCGAGGCTCCTTGCTCTATGCTAGCATCGGTTTGGTAGCAAAACACACAGGAGGATGAGGGAGAGCAGCACCAGCTGAGGAAGGAGCTTAGGAGAGTCTTCCTGAAGAAGTTACGCTTGAGTAACAGTTGGGGAGAGGACGGTTAGAGAAAGTGTCGTGTGTGAAAGACGCTACCTGAAGAGGAGATAGCAGATTGAAGTTTGGGGGTGGGGTGGTGGCCAGCTGCTAAAGTTTGCTCTGTGCTGCGATCTCCTCGGTGACTGACGGGCTGGCGGTGGGGTGGGGGGGGCGGGGGCAGGGGGCAGCAGGGGTGGAGAGTGTGGCTCTGAGCCTCAGCAATGGGCACTTCCTGCCTTTAACCCATGCGCACAAGCACTTCTGGGGACACTGTCATAAAACAGTAGACAGCTCTGAGTCCCCTTTATGTGCCAGGCTTGGTAGGAAAGAAGCCTCAGCCGGGGGGACCTCAGCCGACACTCCAGACAACTCCCCGAGGGCTCAGGCCCCATGCCCTTCTCCAGGGTGAGGCGCCTGAGGCTAGGGGGCTCTAAAACCGGACCCTGTCTCTGCAGGGGGGGGAGACCTGCTTCGGAGTCTGCCAGGCGGTGTGATCCCTCACAGACACTGGCACTCGAGGAGCTGGCTCTATCCGCATCTGTTCTGTCAGGGGCGGTGGGGAGGTAGGCTGACGGTGCAGCTGGGCTCCTACTGTGGTTCATGGGCTGCTGTGTTTCAGGGAGGGATCAACGCCGCCCTGGGAAACATGGAGGAGGACAACTGGCGGTGGCACTTCTACGACACCGTGAAGGGCTCTGACTGGCTGGGGGACCAGGACGCTATCCACTACATGACAGAGCAGGCCCCCGCCTCCGTGGTGGAGGTGCGTCCTTGCTGGCTGCGGGCACGGCGGCGGCAGCCGGAGGCCAACTGGCCGGGCGGCAGTGAGCTGCCAACACGGGAGGGCTGCTCCCCGGGGCTGACGTTCTCATAGAGGGTGTTCGTCCTGGTCTGCAGATTGGTGTTGAAGTTCTGGTGTCGGTTAGCCGTGAGTGTCCAGGTCCTGTAAGGTTCTAGGTGTCTCCTTTTATGTTCCTCAGCTGGAGAATTACGGCATGCCCTTCAGCAGAACTGAAGATGGGAAGATCTACCAGCGTGCCTTTGGTGGACAGAGCCTCAAGTTCGGGAAGGGTGGGCAGGCCCACCGCTGCTGCTGCGTAGCTGACCGCACCGGCCACTCGCTGCTGCACACGTTGTACGGAAGGGTGAGGTGCTGGGCCCACAGGCGGTGAGGGGCAGCCTGGCCAGGCGTGTGCAGGGTGGGAAGCAGGCCGCTCTGGGCCAGGTCACTGTCAGCCCAGGGGTCGCTTTCTAAGCAGCAGAGTTACTTGGTTAGTTGTTAATTTGAAAGTGTCTGTTTTTGGAAACGTAAGTGGTGGTCATTACATGCCAGGTTTGACCCTGGCCTCTGTCATGAAAGTACAAGAACAGAACAAGCATTTTGAGGCTTTTTCCCCACCTCTGAGTTCCTAAATTGATTGATTTAATACTTAACTGTTCAGTCTGACCTATGACTTGAGGGACAGTGGTCACTGGATAATCAGGGCCAACTTTGGCCCAGTAGTCAGTATTCTGAACAGTGCTGCTTTTGAACTCTTGATTTGCAGAGGGGCACAGATCATTGATTTTCAAGTCAGAATTGTGTGTCACGCAGGGGGCTGGTGGTTTGACAAGTGCCCCATCCTTTTCCAGGGCTGTCAGATCCCAAGTCCGGGCTGCACAGTCCAAGATAAACCCTCTGCTGTGGTGGAAATGTGCTGAGCGTCTCGTTTTACTTGGACTCGGCCACGTGGCAGCAGGCCCCACATAGCACAGCCTGGTCCAAGTTGGACCCCCATGGTCCATGGCTCAGCCCTGGCGGCGGCCGGGGGGAGCTTGGTGCTGCCTCTGGCGCCTCTCAGGGCTGCCTGGAGCTGAGATGAGCCCTACGTGCAGCCCCCTCTCCTGGGCTGTGTTCTTTGTACCAATGAGCTGGCATTTGTGGCTTGAAGTCTGCGGCTTCTTTTTGAATCCATTGTTCCCCCCGGGTCTGCCTGATCCCTCTCCCCTCAGATCGCGGTCTCTAACTGGTCAGGTTTACAGTGCCACTACAAATGCAGGATCCCTTTTTTTTCCGTTTTCTCCCCCTTTCAGTCTCTCCGCTATGACACCAGCTACTTTGTGGAGTACTTCGCCCTGGACCTCCTGATGGAGAGCGGGGAGTGCCGCGGTGTGATTGCTCTGTGCATAGAAGACGGGTCCATCCACCGCATCAGGGCCAGAAACACCGTCATCGCCACAGGGTGAGAGCCTGCCTTTGTCATGTTCAACTTCTCTGCAGGCGAGCTGCATTTCGGAACTTCCTGTTTCTAGTGAGAATGGAGGCATCGCGGGGCGGTGGGTGCGGCCCAGGCTTTGGGTCACCTGCTGGGCTTGTACTGCTGCAGGCCTGAGGGGCGGCCCCAGCACCTACCTCAGGCATGGTCAGAAAGAGTCAGCAGTTCCCAGCTGGGAGGACCCTCGATGAGACCGAGGCCTGGAGGGTCATGTGATGCTTTCTGGAGTAACATCTCTTCTGCTTTGGTGGGTGCTGTGTTTATACTGGTTTCTGGGATAGATAAGTGCTGTTTATTCACATGAAGAAAACGAGTAAAATTCCATCTTATATACTGTCAGGAAGTGAATCCATAAACATTTTTATGTTTTACTGTAAAAGGAGCATTCTTTCAGAGAATCACACAGCGCAGACATGCCCTAAAGCACAGGCGTCCCTAGGCTCCGTTGCTGTGGCCAGGGCAGCTCGTGCAGACGCACCAGAGGTGCTGCCCAGCGCGCGGCCCCGAGGGAACACGTGTGCTGTAGCCTCTCTGCCGACCTGTGTTTTCCAGCGGCTATGGGCGCACCTACTTCAGCTGCACGTCCGCCCACACCAGCACCGGCGATGGCACCGCCATGGTGACCAGGGCTGGCCTGCCCTGCCAGGACCTGGAGTTCGTGCAGTTCCACCCCACAGGTAGGACGCGTCGGGCTCCTCGTCTTTCAGGTGATCAGGAACTATGGGAAGGCCTCTCTGCAGTTACAGGTGCTTGCTTTCTCGGATCTCAGTCCTGAATCATGGCCTCCCCGAGGAGCTTCTTCCCAGGGTCCTCAGGGCGGTGAAGCCAGCATCTTAGCTTCACCTCATCTTAGCGCGCTCGCGATGCGACGCAGTGACTGTTGGCTGCCCCTCTCCTCGACGAGGCTGTTAGCTCCCCTGGGAGGCCAGAGCAGGTCTGCTGCTTTACCACTGTCTAGTATTGCCTGGAGAATTCCACGGACAGAGGAGCATGGCAGGCTACAGTCCACGGGGTCACAAAGAGTTGGCCACATCTGAGCAACTAACACTGACATTCACAGCGCCCAGCACGCGGTAGGGCCGGAGGGAAGGCGTTTGAGTGGAGAAGCAGCACACATGAACTTCGGGCTGCCGCAGTGACTGAGTGGCAGGCGGGCCAGAGCCACCCCGAGGGAGGCGACTCGGGCATGGGCGTGGGAGGGGCCGGGGAGGGGGCCAGGGACGACCTGTCAGCCGCGGAGCCACCCCGTGCTGAAGAACCAGACACACTCTGTCAGTGTGTTCTTTCCGACCCTGGCGTGAATGAGAAAAAGCAGTGTATTAGGTGGTAGTTTTATTGCTATTTTTAACCAGTAAGATATCTGAGACTTCTGATTTCCTCTGTAGTTAGAGGTTTTTCTCTTTTTTTTTGCTTCCTTTTCAATATATGAGAAATAAACTACTGGAAGAAATGGCCATTGAAACTAGGAAGTCTGAAAATGACAGACAGGAATTTGCATCTAGTTCTAAAAGCAAGGTAACCCTTTAGAGCACTAATCGAAGTGTTAGGCTTCAAACTACAAACTGCATCCAGCTCCAGGCGTCCTTGTCCTCATCACCTTGAGGGAAGTCGAGGGACAATCGAGATACGGCGCAGCTCCCCCTCCTGCTGCCAGACTTGGGTCTGGGCTCTGCACCTCCCAGCATCATGTTGGCGGGCTAGTCTGTGAAGCCGGGGAGACTTGGAGTGTCCGTGGTGGGCACAGCCTCCGTGAGGGCTGCCACGATCTGCAGGCTCGTCCGTCATCTAGTTGCTGCCGACACCAGCTTTCCAGCCAGGCTTCCTAACCTTCATCAGTCAACACAACTCCGTGGTGTTGAACAGTTAAAACCTGAGCTGTTAAATGTACACTTTGCCATGTTGAGAGGGTGCAGCACAGTCACGGTCGGGGCATTGAGCAGAACTGCGTGGATGCTGCAGCCAGGCCTTCTGTGCAGCTGGGCTGTGCCACTTTTATGCTGTGGCATCGCCACCTGCCTTGGCTTTTTCTCTATCTTCTGCTCTCCTGGGAGGTGTGCTGTTTGCACACCCTTTCCTTCTCCCAGAGTATCCTGGGAAAAGCATTTGCATCTGAAGTATAGACCCAGCGATTGTTAGGTTGTAACTGTCTCGTCGATTGGTTCTTTGCAGGCATATACGGCGCTGGCTGTCTCATCACGGAAGGCTGCCGCGGAGAGGGGGGCATCCTCATCAACAGCCAGGGTGAGAGGTTCATGGAGCGCTATGCCCCCGTCGCTAAGGACCTGGCGTCCAGGGATGTCGTGTCCCGGTCCATGACCCTGGAAATCCGCGAGGGAAGGTCTGTGTGGTCATGCGCCCCCATCCTCTGGTGGCTGCGGTTCGTGTCTGCATTTCAGCAAGGGCTGGGGGGCTCCTGTGTCTGTCAGCTTGCTGCTCACCCTGGAGACCGCATGCAGTTGCCTCTGACAGTTGTCTGCTAGTTTATGGTCTCCAGAGACCTGTAGTTTGAGAAGTTTAGCAGTTAGCTGTGACTCCTTCTCAGATCTGTGGACCAGTTCATGTGTGTGTGAGTGTGGTGGCTTTGTGTGCTTAGTCACTCAGTTGTGTCAGATGCAACCCCATGGACTGTATCCCGCCAGTCTCCTTTGTCCATGGGGGTTCTCCAGGCAAGAATACTGGAGTGGGTTGCCATGCCCTCCTCCAGGAGATGGTCCCAACCCAGGGATTGAACCCAGGTCTCCCGCATGGCAGGCAGATTCTTTACTGTCTGAGCCACCAGGGGAATTTAACGGTGAGCTTCCAGTGCCTGTTGCTTAACCCTGGGTGGTTGGGGGCTCTCAAGGTGAGTAGGATTTGTTCTTTGTGAAGCAGTGTGAGGTCTTAGCTGAGGTGAGACCTCAGGTGTCAGGTGTGAGGTGCCAAGTCTCCCTGACACCGTGCCAGCCGTGGTGATGCTGGTTAAATGCCTGGGTTGTGGCCTCTGGAGGCATCGTGTGTGCACAAGAAAGAAGGCTGGTTGTTCTTTGGCGTGAAAGGACTAATGCATTCACCCAGCAGAACACGGCAGATTGTGACCTCCCGACACTCAGGTGTGAGCCTGGTGAGGGTGGGGTGTCCGCCGTGTTAACAGCTGCATCCCAGCACCTGGGGCCCACTTTGGTGCTTGGCTGCCGAGAAGAGATGCCCCAGAAAGGTGGCCTTAGTGAAGGGGGCGCTTTCTCCTGGATCAAAGCAGGTGTTGCCTCACGCACCACGAAGATGCTGTGACCTCACATTTTCTGGATGTCGTTCTTGACCTGTTGCCTTGCTGTTCTCTTCCCCCAGAGGCTGTGGCCCCGAGAAGGACCACGTGTACCTGCAGCTGCACCACCTGCCCCCGGAGCAGCTGGCTATGCGCCTGCCCGGCATCTCAGAGACGGCCATGATCTTTGCAGGCGTGGACGTCACCAAGGAACCCATCCCTGTGCTTCCCACCGTGCACTACAACATGGGCGGCATCCCCACCAACTACAAGGGGCAGGTGATCAGCTGGGGACCCCCCAGAAGTGCTGTGTGGTGTGATGGGTGCTGAGCAGGTGATTGGCTGGGGGACCCCCGCCCCGAGAAGTGCTGTGAGCTCCGGGTGCTGGGCCGGTGATAGGCTGAGGGGACTCCCCTCCCAGAAGTGCTGTGCGGTGTGACGGGTGCTTCTGCTGGAGGGCGGGAGGCCTTGGTGCTCCTCCAATGTTTGCATTCACGCCTTAATCAACTGTTAGCATTTGATTAATTCTTCCTTAGTCATATATTAGATCGTTTGCAGTTTTTCCTACATGAGTGCGTGCTTTCAACAGTAATTTGTGAGCTCTTCACAGTTAACTCGTGGATGGTTTGCAGCTCACAGAGAGCCTTTTAGTCACTGTCAGCCCCTCGTCCGGTGAGGTGGCCTGCGCTGACGCCTCCGGCCCTCCACCTCCCTGTTGAGTGCCCTCCCGCCTGCTGCCCTCCCTGTGCCACACCCACAGCTGGAGTGGGGCTGCGGGGGCACGTCAGGTGCGGGGAGGGTCTCCTGGGCATCAGATTGCCGTCCTTAGACCTCAGCAAAGGTGGCCGGGGAGGGGGTGGGGCAGTGTCTCGGGGGCGGGGGGAGGGGCTGTCCAGTCTCTTCTCCATTCTCTATCCTTGCTGAGGGGAAAGGGAGCTGGGCAGACCGTGCTTGCTAATCTTGGTCTCTTTCCCCAGGTTCTGAGGCACGTGAATGGCCAGGACAAGGTTGTGCCCGGCCTGTATGCTTGCGGGGAGGCCGCCTGCGCCTCAGTGCATGGTGCCAACCGTCTGGGTGCAAACTCACTCCTGGACCTGGTGGTCTTCGGCCGGGCGTGCGCTCTGAGCATCGCGGAGTCCTGCAGACCCGGTACGTGCTTCTTCCAGGAGCCTAGCTATTTGCAGAGGCTTTGCTTTTTGGTCATATAGTGGGGAGGGGGCGGAGGGGGGGAGTCCTGGTTTTATCCCAGAGAAGTGAAGAAACAGAAATTCAGAGATTTTTATGGTGATAGACCCGAGACTAGACACAGGCTGGGTGGAGTTAGAAGAGTAACTTGAGTCAGGTGTTTCTGCAGTTGTTCTGCTCAGAAGTCACTCCTGGGAAATTGTTAGTTTGAAGGGGTTTATCAGATATTACTTGCCTGGTGTGAATTATCTCCAAAGAAATGTTTTAAATAGTAGGTATAAATGAGCAAAATACAACTACATCTCTTAAGGGAGAAAAGGATGAGTTGACGCAAACAAGAGAAGCCTGGGTCACAGCTCTCCCCTCCAGAGAGGCTGGGTTTCTACCTGTGATTTCCCCTGTGGACATAAAGTAACTTAATTTGCTGAGGAAGAGATAACCACGTGCTAGTCTGACAACAACTCTGGTGCCCACTTTGCTGAAGCTGGAGCCCGATAGCAGTCTCTCAGCAAAGGAGAAAATTCGAGGTTCCCTTTCTTTTGACCTGAGAAGAAGGAAGTTTTATAAGAATACCATTTACTTTTGTACCTGAAGGATTACACTATTAAAACTTTTGGAAATCAGCAATAAAAGGAACAAACTACCCACACATGTAGCAACATGGATGAGTCTATGTCAGGTGGTGCAGTCCAGACCCAAGAGGCCACATGAATGTGATTTTGTGTGTGGGGTTCTGGAGTAGGGAGACTGGGGCAGGAGATGGTGGGGTGGTCATTAAGGGCCTGGTTCTACTTGTGGCGAGGGTCACGCAGAACCAGCAACCACACTAAGTTAGGCTAAATGTTAAAATCATGGCAGTTTCAGCAGTCTGTATGTGTTACTGAAATCTGTAGATGTGTGCACCTAAGAGAAAAACTCAGTTTTACAGAACAACTTTTTTAAAGCATTCGAAACAAAAGGGAGCAAAGCCGCCCGCCTGGAGGAGCTCGGGCAGCGCTCAGCCTTGGAGAGAGAGTGACTGCAGGCCTTTGTCTCCTGCACATCACACCTATGTGCGATACCTTTTGCAGAAAATATATTTGTCATCCTCAAACAGCTTAAAAACCTCAAAAGTGTTTATCTTTTTAGAAAGGCAAGAACAGCAAATCTTGAGGTTTACATAAGAGGGTAAAGAGCCAGGATCAGCAGGAGGCTGTTAGACACCCCCGGCCAGGTCCTCCCATCCACCCCCCACCCCCTAAGTCTGAAAATCAGAAGAATTGGGCAGAGTGAGAACAGCTCTCCTGCAGGGTGCGGTGTTTCTCCTTCGCAGATTAGTAATGCAAGATTGATTTGCATACATCTAATTTTTGATCTTAAGATATGGTTTCTGTTCTGTTCGTGCAAAGATTACTTATTGGACACAGACTTTTTGCCAGAAATTTAGTCTTTTTGTTTACTCTTTGACCCCAAGTCAATAGATGCTTCCTCGGGGACAGGGTAGTTCAGGTAGAATATTATGTGTGCATTTTCCAAACTCCCTGAAAAGAGTATAACACATTTGGTGGGGTGGTTTTTGTTTTGTTTTTTTAAGGAGATAAAGTTCCCTCGATTAAACCAAATGCTGGGGAAGAATCTGTCATGAATCTTGACAAATTGAGATTTGCCAATGGAAGCATAAGAACATCGGAACTGCGACTCAACATGCAGAAGGTAGGAACCTGGAAAAGCTTTGGAGTGAGCAGGCCAGCTGCGTCGACAGCCCTGCCGTGGGGTTGCTGTTTCCCAGAGGCATGTTCGGGTCTGCGTAAGATTCAAGTGTGTGCTTTCCATACCGAAGGCTGGAAGGGGGAGCCCAGGGCAGAAACAGCAGCTCCCCGGCACTGGGACGTGGCTTTCTCTTTAATTTCACTTTAAAATGTAGGTACCTGTGGTTGGTGGCTTATCCCTCAGGTAACACAGATTTAGGTCAATTAAAAACAAAACAGCTAGGAATCCAATTATTTTAACATGGGGAATCTTGCTCCATGAAGGAGACTTTGCTCTGTCCACTTGAAATTTCTGTGTGGGAGCGTTTTCTGGAAAGAAGCCCGAATGGTTCCTGTGGCCATACACACAGACACCAGCAAAAGGGAAGAGGTGCATGTGGCCATTCTCAGAGGACTGTGGTTCTCTCTTCGCGAGTCTGGGCTTCGGGGAGGCCTCGTGGAGTGGGAAGGTAGGAGGGAACAGAAGCGTGGAGAAAGTCCAGGGTACAAGTTTCAGGATGAAAATCAGTAAGCCCTGGCATGTACAGCAGCATCCTGACTAGCTGGTATTCTTGTACACATGGGAGTTGCTTAGAGAGCAGGTTTTTTAAGTTCTCACAGACTTCATTTTAAAAGTCAGAGTAATAAACTCAATCTGAATTTTTTAGTTTTTCTGTTGAATATTTTATTTAAAAAAAAAAATGCCCAAGAGAAAACCTGAAGGTTTAACAGTTCTTGGCGTGGCTTCTCCGCGTGAATTAAGAGCTTACAGGTATCTCACGTCCCAGTCGATGCAGAGCCATGCCGCGGTGTTCCGCGTGGGAAGTGTGCTGCAGGAAGGCTGCGAGAAGATCAGCGGCCTCTACGGAGACCTGCAGCATCTGAAGACGTTCGACAGGGGTGAGTGCGCCGCGCCCGCCCGCTGTCACAGGGTGCACAGTTCTTGCTCAGTGGGCCCTGTTGCCTGAGGGCTGCTTTGTGTGCCCAGGAATGGTCTGGAACACTGACCTGGTGGAGACCCTGGAGCTGCAGAACCTGATGCTTTGTGCTCTGCAGACCATCTACGGAGCAGAGGCCCGGAAGGAGTCACGTGGCGCCCACGCCAGGGAGGACTTCAAGGTGTGCCTTCTCCCCGGGCTCCCGCGGCCCGCTGGGCTCCCCGTGACCCGTCAGCCCCCTGCGGCCCGCACTCCCTCCAGGGCAGTCTCCATGTGTTTCCCGCAAAGCTGTGAGGAGGGCGCCTTACTCTCCTGATCGCCTCCACACCTGTGTCTTCGTGTTTTTGGTACTCCAGTGCTTTCCGCCTTCCGCTCAGTGTCTGCTGCTGCCTCTAGGCCTGGACGAGGCGGAGGCGAGTGCAGCCGGCGCTGCTCACTGACTGACTCAGTGACCGGCCTGCCCCTGGTCTGGAAAGAGCTGTGGAGCCTCATCTCAGCTCACTGTTCTTTGAATGAACTGATTTTTACGCCAGGCTCACCTGCCAGATTCTGCAGAAAAGTGCATCCAGCACGTAGTAGTTAGATTTTCCTGGAAGGAGGTTTTTGGGGCGGCAGTCAGGTTAGGATTGGGCACATTTACTGGACCTGAGCGACAGACAGGCAGTCTTTTGTGTTTGGATGGCTCAGCTAGAGGCTGAGCAGGAAGAACTTTATTTTGATCCACTAGACACTGGTTGGAGCTGCGTTAGATTTGCCAGGTACTTAGAAGAGGACATTTGTGAGCACGCTCGTCCTGTGTGCCTGGGACAGAAACCTTTCCCGGAAGCTGGTTGGTTCCTATGGCTGAGATGTCGCCGAAGACAGGCAGAACCCCCTCACCTGGAGTGGGTTGAGGTTGGCGGGGCTCGCCCCTCCTTGGGGTACAGGTGCAGCAGTCAGGGAGGTGTCCATTGCCCCAGGCAAGAGGTCTGGCCTTGCTCAGCAGAAGCTGCAAGTGGGTGGATGTGTGGGGTTTTATTTGAAGAGGTTTTGTGCGTCTTATCTGTTACCACATGCAGGGTATTCCTTAATTGCATTCAGCTTCTCTTTAAAAGTTTTGGAAAACTTAAATGGCTAAGATTAGAACATTAAATTAAAAAGGCTGAAAGAGAAAGTTGAAGTCTGAAAGAGTACAGAGCAGAAAGACAGGGAAGGTATTTGATAAACTCAAGTGCATAAAAGACCAGTTAAATTCCAGTACCTATCCACTGATTGTGGAGAGAAAATGGAGAAGTGGAGTTCTGAGCTGTGCTGTGCTGCAGGCCTGCTCCCAGCCCTGTGGCTCAAGGGCCTGACCTCATCAGCGCTGTGGGGGGATGGGATGGACAGGGGCGGGTAGGGGTCCTTGACCAGGCCAGCCCAAGGTGAGGGGTTGGCAGTTTATCAGTAAAGGCCCACGGATGTGTCTAGAGGACTGGCCACTGGCCAAGGGATCCCAGATCTTGTTCATTTTATCTGCGTGTGGTGCGAGTTCTTGCCCTGTGCTCTTCTGGGTCAGGTCTGCACACTTAGTTTCAGTGGGAATGACGAGTTTGCCGTGCTTTCTGGTTGTCGGGCTGTATAGGGTATTTGTTGATGGCATTTTCTGAAATAAACTTACTTTCTGTGGCCTTAGGAGAGGGTTGATGAGTACGATTACTCCAAGCCCATCCAGGGGCAGCAGAAGAAGCCGTTTGAGCAGCACTGGAGGAAGCACACGCTCTCCTACGTTGACATCAAGACTGGGAAGGTGCGTGGGGAACGGGTTCCACCTGTCCACACGGGCACATGGCCTGGCCCTCGGGTGACGCCAGGTCAGCGTTCGCTGAACTGTGAGGAACAGTGTGGATTTCAGTTGACTACTGCCAGATGAGAGACATCACTGAAAACACACTGTCAGTCAGGCTTCTGCCTGGAAAGGAACCCAGCAGGGGCAGATGGTTCAGAGGGCCACCTCCTGCTTACCATTTTGAAGTAGTTACCTCAAGTATCGTGTGCATATGAACTTTCACTTAAAAGTAGGAAAAACTGCAAATACATGATTTACACATAATTAAGTGATGACAGTGTATACAAAGTTTTACCTGCTTTTGGAGCGTTTTCAGTTTAAGTTTGAATTTGAAGCGTTGAGAATTTGATACAGTGTTATTTTAATTGTTGTATTCCATATGTGAACTTACATAATCTCAAGTTTGTTACTGAAGAATATTCCAGTAAATACCTTTGTTTTTAAGTTCCTGAATGTGTCTGCACACCTGCTTTTATGATTTTTCAAAAGCACAAGAGTGTCGTGTGTACATTTCTCTGCTCATCACTGGCTCTTCTTTTTTTAAGGTTTCCCTGGAATACAGACCTGTAATCGACAGAACTTTGAACGAGACTGACTGCGCTACTGTTCCCCCAGCCATCCGCTCCTACTGAGGAGACTGAGGCATCCCCTCTCCTGTAATTATGTATAATAGCTCACGCCTGGGTTCAGGTCATAACCACCTTCTTGATTGTGTCCTTGACGGACTGAGGAGGCCATCTGATAGAAATTCCTACCAGAGACCAGTAACTTGCCAGTGATCACCAGCCAGGAAGTGTTCAGCCTGCCTTCATCCCTGCCTCCTCCTCCTGAAATAATAAAACTAGATGACACAAGTTACAGACTTGTGTTTATGTCCAGGTTCACCCACAATATTGTACTGTTTGACTTGAGGCATACTTATTGACCTGAAATATAAAACATAACTACCTTTCTATTCTGTTGCATCAAAGTCCAGAGATTTTGCTGTGGTGTGTGTGTAAGGCATGAGTTTTGGTGCTTGACAGCAAATGAAGACAACAGACATTACCTGCTAGATCTCAGCAGGCTAATGGTTTAATACCTGAACATGTGTCCTGAATAATTTAAATGACCAAACACTGCATGAAGGTGACATGGGCATAAATGGATCTTCCTCCCCCCGTGCAGGTGCTGCTTGGAGCCGCCCCACAAGGTCTTGTCTCAGGGTTGGGTTCTGTAGAATCCAGTCCGAGGCAATCGGGTTCCTTCATTTCAGATTGTTCTTCTAGGTTAGAGATTGCTCAGAACTTCTGGCTCAGTAGGTCCTGGGATTGGGCCTGAGAATTTGTATTCCTAATATGACCAAGGACCACACTTCAAAAACCGCCTGTGTTGAATGATGTGGTCCAACAAATATGAAGGAGTTAATTTTGAGGAGGAAAGAACGTGTGGAAAGACTGCATGACAACCTCAGACTACTTTGCCCAAGCCAGTGGGTACTATGAAGAAGTATGTGCCAGGGCATTTTGTAAGCTGGGTGAAAGTGTTAACATGGGCATCAAGTAACATTGAAGTGTTAGGACAAGGAATTTAAAGCTGGCATGGGTACCCCTGAGGCATGAGAGGGTAACAGGAAGGCTGATGGTTGCAAAGGATGAGGGTGGTTTCTTGATGTCACTGCCACTAATTCTGAACCAAAAACAAACCTGTCTTCATGAGTATTCTGAGACCAAGAAAACCACTGGGGAGTGGGTAATCTGGAAATGTAAGTCTCTGTGAAATTCCTTTAGTTAAGGAAATACAGGACAGAATATTTCATACTGAAAATGTTAAGCGAATTGACAAACCAGAGAAGTAAAAGAAAAAAGAAGAGTCAAGATAACAAGAAAATAGAATACTGCCCAGAGAGGTGTAGATAATTTCTAATATGGATCAAAAAAAGATATACCATAAAAGATTCAGACCTGCAATAGCTGTAGCCACATCACTGTTTATGTTTAAGGTCACTAAAATTAAGATTTTATTCCCCAGTCATCTTGGTGTGTTTCGAGTGCTCCAGGACCACATGTGCCTAGTTGCTGCCACGCTGGATGGCAGATAAAAGCAGTTCCATCACTGCAGGAAATTCTGCGGGCCAACACCAGTGTAGATCTAAACCTATACTAAACCTCTGTTCAATACATTGACTGCTACTCAGTAAAAAGCCAGAGTTAAAAACAAAACTGGAAGGTCACTGACTTTCATACTGGATTCTGGCAAGAATACTGGTTGGAAAGGAAGGGGGTAGGGCAGGCACAGT
Organism: Cervus canadensis; assembly: GCF_019320065.1. NCBI lineage: Eukaryota > Metazoa > Chordata > Mammalia > Artiodactyla > Cervidae > Cervus > Cervus canadensis. The sequence continues at coordinate 56,235,688 of NC_057401.1, forward strand.
AAGCCTGTGTCCTGGAATTCCATGCCAGGCTGGGAAAGGCAGAGAGAAGGAAGGGTCTCCAGTGTGCAGGAGCCATAGTGGTCCTGATAAGCAAATAAAGACAAGTAATGAGCCAGAAGGCAGGAGGAGAAGGGGACGACAGAGGACGAGATAGATGGCACCACCAGCTCAGTGGACACTAGTTTGAGTAAACTCCGAGAGTTGATGATGGACAGGGGAACCTGGCATGCATAGGGTCACAGAGAGTCAGACACGACAGCTACTGAACTGAATGAGCCAGAGTGGCTTCCAGGGGAAGTTGGTAAGGTAGATGATACAAGATCTTAGGTGTGCACACACATGTGTACAAGGACAGGACAAGGGTGCATAGCCTTGGTTGCCCGTGAAACATGTTTCATGTTTATTGAGGGCTTCCTGTGCCCAAAGATGAACAAGGCCTGGGTTTAAAAGTGTTAGTGCTTGCACTCTGTTTAGAACCAATGTTCAGAAAAATTATAGGGATAACAGGCATTTTCCAATTAGAGAAATCAGACCAAAGGAAAGACTGGCCCAATAATTAGGGGGGTGTTGTCTTTCAGTTCATCTCTCTGCGCCACCCAGAATCACCATCTAAATGGAAAGCTTAGAACAGACCTAGTTAGGAGGGAATTGAATCCCAAGATGGGCAAGGAGATAGTGGCAAGCATATCAATACTTTAATGACTTCTGGCCCAGAGAATTCCATGGACTTTGTAGTCCATGGGGTCACAAAGAGTCAGATACGACTGAGCGACTTGTACTTCTTCAGCAGAGCCAGGGGTAGATGGTCAGCCTCTTTCTGTTAGCAGAGGGTGGTCGTCACTGTTGCTGTTCATCTGTGTAAGGTGGTGTCGGACTCCAGGCAACAAGACACCACCCCACACCCCACCAAATGGATGGCAGCCATCTGGCTAGGACTTGCAGGCTGAGTCCTGCCCTGGAACCCAGCCCAGGGACCACTCCCATTATCTCTAGAGCTGCAGTCTTAGCCATCAGGGCTGAGGTGAAAGTGCCAGGCTAGTCTCTGATGAATCCTAGACTCATTTGTACATACGGAAAGTTATGACCAACCTAGATAGCATATTAAAAAGCAGAGACATTACTTTGCCAACAAAGGTCCGTCTAGTCAAGCTGTGGTTTTTCCAGTGGTCATGTATGGATGTGAGAGTTGGACTGTGAGGAAAGCTGAGCACCGAAAAATTGATGCTTTTGAACTATGGTGTTGGAGAAGACTCTTGAGAGTCCCTTGGACTGCAAGGAGATCAGTCCTGGGTGTTCATTGGAAGGACTGATGCTGAAGCTGAAACTCCAATACTTTGGCCACCTCATGCGAAGAGTTGACTCATTGGAAAAGACCCTGATGCCGGGAGGGATTGAGGGCAGGAGGAGAAGGGGGCAACAGAGGATGAGATGGCTGGATGGCATCACCGACTCAATGGACGTGAGTTTGAGTAAACTCCGGGAGTTGGTGATGGACAGGGAGGCCGGGCGTGCTGCGATTCATGGGGTCACAAAGAGTCAGACATGACTGAGCGACTGAACTAACTAATGAAGGGGTATACATTGGGTGGGCAGGGAGTGGTATTTAAATCTTCAATTCCTAAATTAATCTCCCCTTTAAGACTGGCCATGGGACTGGAAAAGGTTTTCACTCCAGTTCCAAAGAAAGGCATTGCCAAAGAATATTCAGACTACCATACAATTGCACTCATTTCACATGTTAGTACAGTAATACTCAAAATTCTTCAAGCCAGGCTTCAACAGTACATGAATTGAGAAATTCCAGATATACGAGCTGGATTTAGCAAAGGCAGAGGAACCAGAGATCAAATTGCCAACATCAGTTGGATCATAGAAAAAGCAAGGGAATTTTAAAAAAAAAACTCTTCATCATTGACTACACAAAAGCCTTTGTGTCAGTTCAGTCGCTCAGTCATGTCTGACTCTTTGTGACCATGGCCTGTAGCCCACCAGGCCTCCCTGTCCTTCACCATCCAGGAAAACTTAACGAGATGAGAACACCAGACCACCTGACCTGCCTCCTGAGAAACCTGTATGCAGGTCAAGAAGCAACTGTCAGAACTGGACATGGAATGGACTGGTTCAAGATCGGGAAAGAAGTACACCGAGGCTATATTATTGTCACCCTACTTATTTAACTTATATGCAGAGTACACTGTGTGAAATGTGGATAATTCACAAGCTGAAATCAAGACTGCCAGGATAAATATCAACCTCAGATGTGCAGGTGGTACCACTCCAATGACCAAAAGTGAAGAGGAACTAAAAAGCCTCTTAATGATGGTGTAACAGGAGAGTGAAAAAGCTGGCTTAAAACTCAGTATTCAAAGACTTAAGATCTTGGCATCTGGTCCCATCCCTTCATGGCAAATAGATGGGAAAAAAGTGAAAACAATGGCGGATTTTATCTTCTTGGGCTCCATAATCACTGCAGTCAGTGCCTGCAGCCATGAAGTTAAAAGACGCTTGCTCCTTGGAAGGAAAGCTATGACAATCTGGTTGTTCAGTCGCTAATTCATGTCCAACTCTGCCGCCCCCTGGGCTACAGCACGCCAGGCTTCCCTATCTTTCACTCTTTTGGAGTTTGCTCAAATTCATTACCATTAAGTTGGTAATGCTACCTGACCATCTCATCTTCTGCCACCCTCTTCTTTTGCCTTCAGTCTTCACAGCAACAGGGTCTTTTTCAGTGAGTCGGCTCTTCGCATCATGTGGCCAAACTATTGGAGCTTCAGCTTCAGCATCAGTCCTTCCAATGAATATTCAGGACTTATTTCCTTTAGGATTGACTGGCTTAATCTCCTTGCAGCCCAAGGGACTGTCAAGAGTCTCATCTGGCAGCACAATTCAAAAGCATCAATTCTTGGCCGCCAGCTTTCCTTAATGTTCCAAGTCTCACACCCATACATGACTACTGGGAAAACCATAACTTTGACTATACAGAGCTTTGTTGGCAAAGTAATGTCTCTGCTTTTTAATATGCTGTCTAGGTTTGTCATAGCTTTCCTTCCAAGGATCAAGCATCTTTTAATTTCATGACTGCAGTCACCATGTGCAGTGATTTTGGAGCCCAAGAACTCCTCTTATATTTGCCTTGAAGGGATGGGACCAGATGCCATGATCTTAATTTTTTGGATGTTCAATTTTGAGCCAGCTTTTTCATTCTCCTCTTTTCACCCTCATCAAGAGGCTTTTTAGTTCCTCTTCACTTTCTGCCATTGGAGTGGTATTATCTGCATATCTGAGGTTGGTATTTCTTCTGGCAATCTTGATTTCAGCTTGTGATTCATTCAGCCGAACATTTCACATGATGTACTCTGTGTATAAGTTAAATAAGCCAGGTGACAATATACAACCTTGATGCACTCCTTTCCCCAATTTTGAACCAGTCCGTTTCATATCCAGTTTTAACTGTTGCTTCTTGACTATTAGAAGGACTGATGCTGAAGCTGAAGCTTCAATCCTTTGGCCACCTGATACAAAGAGTCAACTCATTGGAAAGGACCCTGATCCTGGGAAAGATTGAGGGCAGGAGAAGGGGGTGGCAGAGGATGAGAAGGTTGGATGGCATCACTGATTCAATGGAGATGAGTTTGAGCAAACTTCAGGAGATGGTGAAGGAGAGGGAGGCCCAGCGCACTGCAGTCCGTGGGGTTGCAGAGTCAGTCATGACTGAGTGACTAGACAAGGTAAGAGCGTCTACTTGCCTGCCCCAGCTGGGCTCGAATCCTGTGCTGCTGCTGACCTTTGACATACCCTGAAAGGAGTCCAGGGTGGAGGCTGAGGCACGCTGTGCTCCAGGAAAACTGGTGGAACAGGTCTTTAGATAGATATTTTCAGGAACTGATTTTATGATCCCAATCCTTGCATCTCATGTCTGAAAGTGAAAGTCACTCAGTCATGTCTGACTCTTTGCGACCCCAAGGACTATACAGTCCATGGAATTCTCTAGGCCAGAATCATGGAGTGGGTAGCCTTTCCCTTCTCCAGGGGATATTCCCAACCCAAGGATTGAACCCAGTCTCCCGAATTGTAGGCAAATTCTTTACCAGATAAGCCACAAGGGAAGCCCAAGGATACTGGAGTGGGTAGCCTATCCCTTCTCCAGTGGATCTTCCCAACCCAGGAACCGAACGAGGGTCTCCTGTATTGTAGGTGGATTCTTTACAACTGAGCTATCGGGAAAGTCCACATCTCATGTCTAGAGAAGCACTAAATCCCTTCATGGTAAAGTTAGCTTCTGGTGACTAGCAGAACACTTTTTGTAAGATAAATGCTTGATTGTATGAACTCCCCCTTCACCAAAATCACGTATGTTGATCCCCCCACCCATACCTCTTTGGAGGTGTTTCTCAGAACTATCTGAGGTGTTGTTTCCTGGGCTGTTTCCTTCATTTTGCCCCAGATAAAACTAAACTCACAACTCTCATGTTGTGCATCTTTTCTTAGTTGACAGATTTTAGGCCAGCATGTGAACTTTGGTACCTTGCCATGAGGTTCTGGTGTAAGGATTACACACAGCAATATTTAAACACTAGGGTTGATTCAGTAATTGATTCTTCCCTTGAATGAATCATTTCCAACCCCTAGAACTAAACATAAAGTAGAATGAAGTAATTCTGGGCCCCACGGTTGGTGTTGGCTGTGGCAATCCAGGCTGGAGACTCAACCAAGGGTTGGTGGAGGCTGTGTCACTTTCGGGAGAGGGAGACCAAGGCCAGCTAGAGTTGCTGAGGAGTTCCTTGCAGAAGTTGCCCTGTATACTCTGTGCTGGAAAACTTACAAACTGGGTGCAAAATCAGTTATTAATTTTGTAGTGTTCTAGAGAAAAATGCTCAGAAGGCAATGGTGGCCCACTCCAGTACTCTTGCCTGGAAAATCCCATGGACGGAGGAGCCTGGTAGGCTGCAGTCCATGGGGTCGCTATGAGTTGGACATGACTGAGCAACTTCACTTGCACTTTTCACTTTCATGCATTGGAGAAGGAAATGGCAACCCACTCCATTGTTCTTGCCTGGAGGATCCCAGGGATAGGGGAGCCTGGTGGGCTGCCGTCTATGGGGTTGAACAGAGTCGGACACGACTGAAGCTACTTAGCAGCAGCAGCAGAGAAAAATGAGCCAGAGGTGGGAGACAGAATAAACAAATTTCAGAAACTACAGATCAAAGAGCTGTGGGAAACTGTAGAAAAGATTAGTCAGCAAGTGATGTGAGTGCTTTAGGAAGATAAAACTAGAAAGCACTTGAATTCATTAAGTCATGAAAAAAGCCACATTGCTGAGTTTGTAATCTGTGTGAGTGCCCAAGTCAGAATACCTTAATCTCTTTAAAGAGTTTAAAGAACTCTCCAGCATATGGTCTGGTGGTTAAAAGGGGCTGAGGACAATACAACTGGAGAATAACAACAGGTCAGATACAGAGCCCTGGAAAATCAAAGTGAAAGTCGCTCAGTCCTGTCTGACTTTTTGTGACCCCATGGGCTATACAGTCCATGGAATTCTCCAGGCCAGAATACTGGTGTGGGTAGCCTTTCCCTTCTCCAGGGGATCTTCCCAACCCAGGGATCGAACCCAGGACTCCCTCATTACAGGCAGATTCTTTACTAGCTGAACTACAAGGGAAGCCCAGGTATACTGAAGTGGGTAGCCTATCCCTTCTCTAGTGGATCTTCCCAACCCAGGAATCAGGTCTCCCACACTGCAGGCGGATTCTTTACCAGCTGAGACACCAGGGAAGCCCAAGAATACTGGAGTGGGTAGCCTATCCCTTCTCCAGTGGCTCTTCTGGACCCAGGAATCGAACCAGGGTCTTCTGTAGAGCTTTGGAGTGCTGAATAATGAAATCCCTTCAGGAAAGGAAGGGTCAGGGGCTTCCTTGGTGCTCGGCCCTTCCACAAACTAAGCAGGGGAGGAAGATGAACCAAGTCAGTGAGATTGCATCAGCAGCTCAACACTCTTGAGAGCCTGGAAGGCGGCGGGAGCGCCCTGAAGCTGGGCTTCCCTGCGCGGAGGGCGCTCCGGCTCAGTCGAAGTCCAGACGGAGGCGGTGGCGTCTTCAACTGGCCGGAGGGACACGCTGGCCGCTCTCCATGGTCAGCAGGGGACATCAGGGCCTGGTCACGTACGTGCAGACCGAGCTGGGGAGCTCCAGGCCCTGTCAGACACCGGAGGGGACGTCGTGTGGTACCGAGAAGAAAGTGGGTGTGGGGAAGGAACGCAGAGAAGCGCAGGCAGGGCCGGGAGAGAAGTCCAGGAAAGCACAGGAATCTCTGGCGCGTTCTTCCGCTCCATCACCGTCCTTCCATGGCCTTCATTTGGTGCAAGGACGGTCCATGCTCGAAGGAACTGCCCCCGCCCTTCACGTTCACTCTGTGCCGCGGGAGAAGCAGCTCCCACGCGCGTCCGTGACCCTGGAGGCCGCGTGGCCTCGGCCACCAGCTCCGAGCTGCACGCTGAACCCTGACACGCTGGCCGGACGCGGGGGCGTTGCCTGGCAACCGGGCAGCGACGGGATTGGTCGCGCTCGCTCCCGTGACCTCGCCCCTGGAAGTGGCGCGCTCGGCCCCGCCCCCGCCGAGGCGGAAGTGGAGCCACCTGCCACCGCCCGCTTCCCAGCCGCGCCTTAGCAGTACCTCAGCCCCGCCGCTCCTCGGCCCATGGCCGCCTACCCGTACCGCCCGGGCCCCGGCGCCGGCCCTGCCGCGGGCGCCGCGCTGCCGGACCAGAGCTTCCTGTGGAACGTCTTCCAGAGGTGCGGCCGACCGGGCGGGCGGGCGCGGGCAGGCCTCCCCTTCCCTCGGTGTCAGCCCCGGGCCTTCCCCGTCCTGCCCCTCGGCCCGCAGTCCGGCCTCCTCCTGGCGCCCTGGCCGCGTGGCCTGCAGTCCAGCCTCCCTCCTGGCGCCCTCGGCCTGCAGTCCGGCCTCCCTCCTGGCGCCCTGACCCCCTCGGCCCGCAGTCCGGCCTCCCTCCTGGCGCCCTGGTCCCCCGGCCTGCTCCGTCCCCCCAGCTTTGACCTCCTCTCCGCCCCCGGGCACTTCCCGGAGCGCAGAGCGGCCGTCCGGAGGCTCGGCCTCCGTCCTCTTCCCCCGAGAGCGGGGCCTTTGCTCTGGGACGAGGGTCTCCCGGGGACGCTTGTTCAGTTAGGGGAGCAGAAACGCGGGCTCGCCGAGGCTGCCTGACACCAGGCGGGGAGCCAGGCCCTGGCTGTGCGCAGGGGACCGTCACCGCAGTGTCTTCGGTACCCGGTCGTCCTTCCAGCGAATCGGCGCCCCATGCTAGAGTGATTCAAGGTCAGGGAGTGACTTAGGTGTCTAAGAGAACCTTTTCCTGTTTGTGAAAAGGACAAGATCTGGGTGGAATTCAGACAGGCTGTGGGAGAAAGGCTTGAGAGAAACGGAGAAGCAGCTTGGCCTTCGGCAGGGGAGTTCCTCAGACAGTGAAGGAGACAGGCTTACTTATTCCCCAGGGGACTGTGGGAGTGCGATAGTCTAGCAGCCAAAGGGAAAGAAGCAGGGAAATTAATTTAGGATCGACAGGAGAGGTAAACCTTGGTTCTGGCCCTGTATTGCTTTTCCTGCACTTTGAATCGCCAGTTTAACTAATCTTAATTTTGTAGGGTTGATAAGGACAGGAGCGGTGTGATATCCGACAACGAGCTTCAGCAAGCACTGTCCAATGGTGAGTGCACCGGCCATCTGGACTTGTGAACTGCAGGCCTGACCACCCATAGTAAATAAATTCTTTCCTGGATTTATTTTCCGTATCATTAAGACTTAATCCCTGGCTTGTGGTGGAGGGCTTCCAGGTTTGTTTTGTCGAGTGCTTTCTTGGGTGTCCTGTCAGTGCTTCTCCGAGTCCTTGCTGAGCTGGGGGGCAGCTGCATGGAGGTCACAGGAAAAGCCTGAGAGTTGGAGGCTGGGGTGTGGGCTTCAGGAACCTGGCTTTGTACAGCCGATGGTCCTCCCGTTTATTGAAGGCTGTTGAATTTCTCTGGTAACTGCATCTTGTGACTTCCGGGGAGGGGCACCAAGGTCCCACTGACGGGGAAGCAACTGGGGATGCTGGTGGCCCTGCAGCCGGATCTCGGGGCTCAGGCTTTTCAGTCAGTGAATGCTAGTCATCCAGACGGGGGCGAGAAGATCCCAGCTCTTTGTGCCGGTTCTGGGGGCACACCTTAGAGTCACCTTTTTGCTGGTCTCAGCGTGATTAATCCATTGACGTGGAGACCTTACTTCAGTAATTACCTGACTTGAAGTAGAGACCTTATTTCAGTAAATACCTGACTGTGTTTCCCTTCTTTTGATCCATCAGATACCACTGTCTTTTTCTGGTCCTTAGTTTGTGGTGTCTTCCAGAGGGGTGCCATTTAAACTCGAAGAGGGATTGATTTTAAGAGGTAATGACGATGCTGAAAGGCTCACCCTTACCAACGAGAGCAGGCTGGTGTTGTGGGAGGTGGACGGTGCCTCCCAGGCCTGCACTTGGACTGGAAGGGAGGTGTGCCCCCACTGTGGGTACTCCTCTGTTGCTGTTGGTGAACGGTTGGTATTTACAGGATCATACAGGTAATACTGTCTCTTGAGGATGTCAGTACTGCCTCCAGTTCAGCTGGTTGTTAAAGCAAATGGCTCTGTCAGAACACAGCCTTGAACCAGGAGCCTGCTGGAGAGGGAACGTGTTTTAACCCAACCACTAAGTGTGTATCAGGACCATCTCAAGGTGACCCTGTGGAGTCACTTTTCTTGATTTGCCCTGAGGGATTCCTCAGCTTCTGTTGGGGCTGGGTAAGAACTTACTGGTAGTCACTTAGCCCAGAGGGAGGTAGGGACTCCCTCCCCCCACCTGCCGTGGCTCCTTCTCTCCTCCCTGGGGGTGTGCTGGGTTTTGTGTGGAGCAACTTGTGACGGCTGTTCTACCTGTTTTGTGTGTATCTTATAAACTGTGATTTTTTTAACCAATCACATTTTCCTCTTCAAATTAGCTGCTAAAATTTTTGAATTTCTAGCTCACCAGTGCCGCAAGCTGAGAATTTTAAGAGGTAAATTTTACTGATAGTCAGGGACCCCTTACTTTTTTAGGCTTTTGTCCTCCCATCCTGCATAACGAGAGTTTGCTTTGTTTTTGCTGTGCTGTGAATATCTTTGTAAATTCTATTAGGCTTTTTCTGCAGGAAGTCTGGTTATGAATGGGTACTGATCACTCATCCTTTCTCAGCCCCAGAGTAGAGGTAGGTCGCACACTGGAATCAGGATGTGTGCCCACATAGCTAGGCGCTCCCCCCACACCTGGCGCCATCCCACCTGCCTCCTCCTGTTGGCCCCCTGAAGGCACAGGCCCGCTGTGGCTCTCACTCCGACCGAGCGGGCTCTGCTCCTCCTTCCAGGATGCCCGCCATTCCTCCTGGTCTGGGCGCTCCTGTCTCTGCACCCACGGCCCCTCCCTTTCCTTGGGTGCTGCCTGTTTCCTCCTCTCCTTCTCCTGGAGTTGTATCTGCAGCTGTCTCTGGCTACTGGGCCTCAGCGTCCTGGAGGAAGTTCAAGCTGGTCTCTAGTTTTCAGTTGTATCATGTTTCCCAGCCTCAGTCACTGAGGATGGACACTGAGTCAGTTCTCTTCCTGCTCCTCGAATTCCCAGAGTTGTTAAGATTGGAGTTATTTTGACTTTCAGTTTTCTCCCCGGAATGGACCTCTGTTTTCATATTGCTAAGTTGCTTCAGTTGGGTCCGACTCTTTGTGACCCCATGGACTGCAGCCTGCCAGGCTCCTCCGTCCATGGGATTCTCCAGGCAAGAATACTGGAGAGGGTTGCCATTTCCTTCTCCAGGGGATCTTCCCAACCTAGGAATTGAACCTGCGTCTCTTAGGTTTCTTGCATTGACAGGCAGGTTCTTTACCATTAATGCCACCTGGAAAGTCTGTTTTCCTATTAGGACTAGAATATTATTTCAGGAAATTAGTTTATTACTGGTGGAAAAGCTGAAAGCACGAAAGAGCATGGCTTCCCTCTTCTGTTAGCTCTGCGCCTCTGAGGCACTGCTGGAATCAGCTGAAACTGCCCTGAGGAAGTCCTCGTGGGCCCGGCACACTGAGTCCTTATGTCTTCTTTGCTGGGGGAGCTTTCCCACAGCTGCTGTCAGGGAGGTGTGGTTAAGAGGTGCGAAGAGACGCAGGACTGTCTTGCCATCTAAAATAACATGTCACAAACTATCTTCAGTTAGGTACTTTTTAAAAAAATTTTTACTTCCACATTGTTACTTCGAATTATTGGAAATTAAATTTGCTTAAGCCCCTTTTTTTGTACTTCTGTAGGTTTGCAGTAACATAACATTGGTATACTTTGAGAAAGCATTTTTCAGACTGGACTTTATTTATTTATGGCTGTGCTGGGTCTCCGTTGCTGCAGAGGATTCTTCGTGGTTGCAGTGAGCGGGGTCGCTCTAGTTACGGAGCCCGAGCTGCTCACTGCGGCGCCTCCTGTCAGGAGCACCGGCTCTGGCGCGCGTAGCCGTGGAGCGCGCGCTTAGTTGCTCCGTGCCTCGAGGGATCTTCCTGGGTGGGGGATCGAACCTGTGTCTTCTGCACTGGCAGGTGGATTCCTTACAATGAGCCACCTGGGAATCCCTAGTTGGACTTTAAATAATAGGTCATATAATACATTCTTTTTGAGGTGTTTTTTATAAAAATGGACTTCAGCTCTCCTAGAGACCCAGCAGTAGTGCCTCTTTGAGGCTGTAGGTGAAGGTGACTGGTGGGATATGGAATTTCTGACCCTGAAGAAGCACCAGGGTCCTGGCAGAGTCCACGTGAGCCTGCAGGGTGCGCCCAGCCTGCCTGCGTGGCTCCTGCTTCCCCCAGAAGGGCTGAGCGGCCGGCTCTGCTGCAGTGAAGTGGAAGGGGACGGCCGGTGGTGCTGTGAAAGGTCCAGATCGTCTGCTGATTCAGTGTTGCTGCTGGATGCCATGACGACTCCACCCACTAACCTCTCACTGAAATCCACGTCTGTGCTAACAGGATGCAATTTCTAGAAAGAAAACTCTGGAGAGCAAGAAGAATATATTATCACAGAGCAGAGTGGCATTTTTCTCCTTTGAGAAAGAGTCCGATATAAATTTGTTAAAATCATCTGTATTCCTGAGGGTTGCAGGAAAACATCTTGAGCTTCTGGTGTGACCCCCCCCTGCCCCTCACCCACCGCCATGGAGCTGTGGCCCTTTCGTGTTCGAATTATGGGTGAAAAGAGTTATGTGTCCTCAGTGTACATGGAAATACTGTGTGTGTTTCTGTTTTCTTTGGTTCTTTCGGATGAGACTGAGGCAAGACTTATAGGAACAGAGACCATATATTTCTAAGTAGAAGTCTGACAGGAAATCTTTTGCAGGCTTGGCTGTGACATTCCTAGACGCGTTGGTTACCGAGGAAAGCGGGTGGGAATGTTTGAAATTGGGGTTGGCCCTGAAAGCTGCGTGAGGGTCACTGGCACCGAAGGGACTCTTCCTGCCCAGTGTGTCCTGGGCACCCAGCAGGCTGTTAGGTCTGCTTCTCCGCGTCGCAGTGCATTTTCTTACAGGAGGTTGTAGGTTTTCAGGCTGACCCTCTGTTGTATTTGATATCTAGCATTACTGAAGCATTAAGTGCAGCGTCACGAGGGGCTGTCAAGCTTTGATGTTTAGTCTGAGGCCACAGGACCCGGCACGCAACAGAGAGTCTGTTCACTGTTGGATGTTGTTGTGACCCCTTGGTTTCTGTGGCGAGTCGGCCCGGTTTGGGTGGCAGGAAGGGCCAGTTAAAGGACCAGGAACCTGCCTCTGCCTCCTGAGCTGGCCAGCCTGCGGGTCTCCTGTCTCCGTGCCCGGCTCAGCCCAGGGTGGCCTCTACTGTCCCCAGTTTCCCATCCTCCAGCTCTGTCAGCTGGAGCTCCAATCCACCCACATGTGCCTCCACAGGGGCCTGGCCTTTATCTTGCAAAGTGCCTGTGTTTGCAGCATCATTTAACTGTTTTACTCTAGTCACTTCTGTTTAAAATTCATTTGCCGATGTGACCAGGACGCCCTCCTCACAATCGGGATGAGCAGTGGGCGCAGCTTCCTCTTCCAGAGTCTGCGGAATGCTGCGGCCGCGCACGGGCCCCCGGCGGGCGGTCCCTGTGGACTCCTGGTGTGGGCACAGCCAGCATCAGAGGGAGGCTGTGGGAGGCAGGAAGAGTCCAGCAGCTGCATTTGGTCCCTCGGGCTCCAGGTACCTGGTGAACATTCCATCATCACAGCTTATGAAGGGTTCTAAATTACTAAATCTGTCAGAGTGAACAGTTCCCTTCATAACAGATGTTTGGTAAGATCCCATTACTGTTCTGAAATTGATCATGGAATGATGCATTCTGTTCACAGTTTCAGAGAAGACAGTGTGTTGCCCAGCCTGTTGCTTTAGGAGGAGCTCGTAAGCCTGTCTTCACGCTGCAGTTTCCAGAGCTCTTGGGCAGGTTCACTCACCGTGTGTGCAGCCGCTGTGGGCGCATGGGCAACGCTGGTCCTGGAGCGGTGGTGCCCCTGGGGGTGGGGTTTTCTGAAGTGCGGTTGTGACACTCCTAGCAGGGCTGAGCACCCTCTTCTCAGCTCACCTGGTGCTGTGGGTCTAGGAAGTTCAGTGAGTGGTAAAATAGCCGTTTCTAGTTATAAAGTGAGGAGGGGCGAGCTGCCGGGTGCAGGTCTTCATGAGCAGCTGTGAACGTGTGGCTGGACCGGAGTGACTCTTGGGCAGCGTAGACAGGACCCGTCGTCTGGGGGCAGCCTCCCCACTGAGGTCTTGTGGCTCTCAGGTCTTGATGTTGAAAGCTACTTACTTTCTCTGGCTTTTGGGGTTACAAACGGGATTCAGAGATTCTGCTCTGTCTTAATTCCTGCTGTTTGTTTCAGGCACCTGGACTCCGTTTAATCCAGTGACTGTCAGATCGATCATATGTAAGTATGGGCAACCCCGTCGGGCCTGTGCTCCTGGCTGATTGTCTTCCGGGTGTCTCGCCTGCCCCACCATCCCTGAGCCTTCACTCAGCGTCCGCTGTGTGCCCCGCCCTCATTCCCGCACATGCTTCCGTTCCCCCTGGGTTGCGCAGCTGTGACTGGAGGAAGCAGCTGAGTTCTCACGTGATGAGTCACTCCGCTGGAGTGACTTCTGTGCACCCCAGGAGCAGTTCAGTTTCCTGAAGAGGCAGATGGCGCACTACGTTTTGTTACCAGTGTCTCAGACTGAGATTTCATACATGCCTGTCTGTCCATTTTGCATGCAGTTATATGTAAATGTAGTTACAAGTTCTTATTTGGACCTGAAATGAGGTTGATTTTTTAAAAATGAAAGGTGGATCTTGCTTAAAAAAAAAGAAGAACCCAAAAGCCGGTAGTCTTTTTCTCATTGGAACGGGCCTCCCTGACCGAGCCCTCTAAGGAGCTCCCCCTTGGGTACGCGAATCCTCTGGGGGATGGATGGGCAGCTCCAGGAACCAGACCTGAGCCTGGAGGGTTGGGGTGGGCTCCTTGACCCTTCTGCACCCTGGTTCCTTCCCAAGAGCGGGCATGCCCAGCTTCTGAGGAACATCCCTCTGTGTAAATCATTCTTATTGTGGATCTACCAGGGTGTTCGGTTTGCACATCCCTCTTCACAGCCGCCTCACGCCCGCCTGGCTGCTGTAGGGCTGGTGTCACCACAGCCCCTGGGGACCTGCTGGCCGAGTTCTGGGCTGGTCCTGGGGGAGCCCAGCCTGCAGAGCTGTGGGTGCCCCTCTGCCCTGGTTCCTGCTGAGCCGTGCCCTTTCGCTTCAGCCATGTTTGACAGAGAGAACAAGGCCGGCGTGAACTTCAGTGAGTTCACTGGTGTCTGGAAGTACATCACGGACTGGCAGAACGTCTTCCGCACGTACGACAGGGACAACTCGGGCATGATCGACAAGAACGAGCTCAAGCAAGCCCTCTCAGGTTTCGGTAAAACACTTGTCTTGACTGCATAGCTATTTCATTTTGGAGCCAAGGGCCATAACGTGTATCTTGTTGCTTTGTTCAGCTTAATGATTTGAAAGTAGCCTATGTGAAATTTTGTTTACATTGCAGTTTTACATTTTTGATGTTTCTTTATTATGCAGGCTTATATTTGACTTGGGGGCTTTTATGCGGTTTTCCATCCAAAATGAGATAAGGGCTATGCAGTTTTCTTTTGTGAAGTGGTGTCGCAGTCACGCTGAGAATGTGGCTTTCAAAAAGTTTAAAGTGAATGAGTCAAGATAAAACAGCTTACATATATAAAGCAGCTTCTGTTCCCTGACATGAGAATACACGGACCGATGATAAAATGCCCACAAAAGACGAGTCCGTGGGTTGCATGGAGCACAAGCGTGAGCACGGAAGCCCTCATTCTCAAGTGTGTACAGCCTGCGTGCTTGCTGTGCTGTGAGCGGTGCTCCCATGGTGCCTTCCAGAGCGGTCAGCAGGCCTGGTCCCGGGGCTCATCTGGGCCTGCGGGGAGCTTGGGGTTCATGAGGAGGGACGCAGTCATTGCACCAGAATTCTGGTTTGACGGGCGTGAATCCCCCGGCCCTGTGTTCGCTGGGCCCTCCTGTTAAGAGTCCAGTGTACTTTATTCTGGCTGTTTCTGGTTTCAGTGACAAAGTACGTTTTGATCCTTGTGGTTATCGCTGTGCTTCTCCCCCACCCCTCTTGCTCTGTGTTTGTCCTTTGCGGCTGTCTTCTCCTCTTTGTCTCTGTCTTGCTTTAGAGACTGTGGGACCCCACAGGAGTTTGTTTCATGAGCCCACCAGGAGCAGGTCAGGATTTGGGCAGGACATTGGCCCCGGGTTCTCTGGATTAGAACTTGGAATGCAGCTGACCTTGCTGTGCCCGTAGGTGGGGGGCTGAGCGTTAGGGGTGTCCCCCACAGAGCAGTCCTGGGCAGGAGGGAGCTGGAGGCCTGGCCGACTGGAACCTGGACCCTCTGAATTAATTTCCAGGCTGGTGCTCTCAGCACCGACCACAGTGTTTCTAACCTTGTCAGGCCTGGAACCCACTTTTTCTTAGTGCCAGCACCCGTCATGTCCTGGACTCGGGCTGGAAACCGAGGCTGACCAGCCGGTCTCTGGCTCTCTGGCCTGCGAGTCCTGGTCAGACCCAGGAGGTCAGATGCTGATAGGCTGCACAGTGTGGGGCAGAGCCAAGAGCCTTCCTGACTTTCAGCTTTTCCTGGAGGAAGGACATGCTCTGCTGCAGCATTTCTTCAGTTATTCCGCAGGTTTCCTTCCTGCCCTTGGTCCTCCATTTCTCAGGACTCCTCTGGCTCCTCATCTCCCACCCAAGGTGACTTGTCAGCCTTTTGCCGGTTACTTGTTAGTAACTATTAGAAGCTTTGCCCTGGTAGTGAAATTTCCTCTTTTGTTTTTAAGACCAAGTGTCTGTCAGTCAAGCTGGAGCTGCTCAGCAGACGCGTGAGGGAGTCAGGGCGGCTGAAACCCTAAGGTGCCCTCTGACCTCTCACCCCCCTACATGGGGTCTCAGGCCAACCCTGGCAGGGCTATGTGACCCTGAATGGTCCACCTGCTGGATTTGATGGTCCATCTGTTCATCTTTTAGGCTTTTATTCCTATTAGGTGCTCCATAATAGGAATAAAAGAGCCTCTTGATAACGGTGAAAGAGGAGAGTGAAAAACCCAACTTAAAACTCAACATTCAAAAACCTAAGATCATGGCATCTGGTCCCATCACTTCATGGCAAGTAGATGGGGAAACTATGGAAACAGTGGCAGACTTTATTTTCTTGGGCTCCAAAATCACTCTAGATGGTGACTGCAGCCATGAAATTAAAAGCCACTTGCTCTTTGGAAGAAAAGCAATGAGCAACCTAGACAGTGTATTAAAAAGCAGAGACAGCACTTTACCAACAAAGGTCCGTCTGGTTAAAGCTCTGGTTTTTCCCGTAGTCACGCATGGATGTGAGAGTTGGACCATAAAGAAAGCTAAGTTCCCAAGAATTGGTGCTTTTGAACTGTGGTGTTGGAGAAGGCGTTTGAGAGTCCGTTGGACTGCAGGGAGATCCAACCAGTCATCCTAAAGGAAATCAGTCCTGAGTCTTCATTGAAAGGACTGATGTTGAAACTGAAACTCCAATACTTTGGCCACCTGATGCAAAGAGCTGACTCATTTGAAAAGACCCTGATACTGGGAAAGATTGAGGGCAGGAGGAGAAGAGGACGACAGAGGATGAGATGGCTGGATGGCATCACCGACTCGATGGACGTGGGTTTGAGCAAACTCCTGGAGTTGGTGATGGACAGGGAGGCCTGGTGTGCTGCAGTCCATGGGGTTGCAAAAAGTCAGACACGACTAAGTGACTAAACAGCATGTTTTGCATGCCAGGTGCAGAGACTGGAAAGTAAGATGTATGTAAGGCAAGGCCACACACTCCACTCGGGGGGGACAAACAGTCCTGCTGTCCCTGACAAAGGCAGGCTCCCCACCACAAGCGCCCCTCCAGCACTCCCGCCCCAGCCCTGCACCCAGCCCCTGGCAGCCTGAATCCAGCATGGTTTGTGGGGACATCATGCAGGGGCAGTGAGCCTCCAATTACTCGTCACCCTCGTTGGCTGCTTTCCATCTTGTGCTGCACCTGCTCTGCACCTTTTAATGCAGCGGAGTCCAAGCCCTGCCACACACGCGCCCACTCTGCATCCCAGAGCCCGGGCCATCAGCTGCCCTGACCAGGTCAACGGCGTCTTTATGGTCGGGTTGACCAAGTTACGGCCCTAACAGGGCCATGGCAGCCCCCACCCCTGTCTGTGCCATTGGCTGCGTCTGTCCACTGCCATAGTTTCTGACTGGCATCCGCTTTTCTTCCTGGTGCTGCAAGTGGGCGCTGGGTGGTCAGTGGAGGCACCAGGCCACCTCGCTAGCTCTTAGGGAAGAAGGGATTGTTCCCTCCACTGGAAGTACAGCCTTGGGGTAGGGGGCATTCTAGGAGGACGTGCATGACACGCAGTGAGGTGGCCGGCAGGGTTTCCGCCTGCCTCACCGGCCTAGAACAGGCTGCTGAGGTGGGCCCACATCTGGGATTTGGAGGGTGGAGTGGGCCCAGCGGGTCAGTGGACCCAGTGGCACCTGTCTGGTTCCACGAGCCCCGGTCTCCGTAATGCTGTGTCCCTGTCACCGTCTCGCCGTCCTTCCCCAGCCTGGGTGGGAGCCCGTGGGACAGCGAGGGCTGGACAAGCGCTGCCCTGTGCCAAGTCCCAAGTGCACGCTCCAGCCTGGCCTCTGTCTGGCCACAGGCTGTGCCAGGTGTAGGAGGGTCCTGTCTGCTGCTCAGCTGCAGGGCCGGGGGCCTGGATTAGTTCACGGGATGTGAGGAGCTCGCTGACCACTCTGGAAGGTACTGTCACGTGTGTGCACATTTGACTTTTTCAGTAAAGTGATGAAGTGCTTATACAGGTAATTAACTGTGACATTCACTCAGATAATAGGTGTACCTATCCTTGCAAAGATTCCAGCGAGACTGAAAAGTGGTAAAAATATTTTGCACCTGGATGTTGTCTCCTGAATAAGTAAGGAAGCCACGGTCACACGGGTGGTGAGACTGGGGGGTGGGGAGGGAAGGGCTGAGAGAGCCAGGGTATCCCTGCTGGAGGCCAGGCCGCTCAGGCACTGGAGGGGGAGTCGAGTCACCGGGATGGCCCTCCGGAGCTCCGTCTGAGTGCAGCTGCCGCATCCTCGCAGCCTTGACGTCCTGATGTCAGGGAAAGGCTGATGCGGCGGAGGGGCCATCAGTTAACTTCCTGTCCTTAAGTTTACACTTTGTCTCCTTGGGAGCCTTAGTGAGGTTTTATTTTGCAAAGCATTCTCTAGCAGCGAATAATCCAGGACAGCTGAGTTATTGACAACTTCACCACTAGGTTAAGAATGAAGTAAAGTTTACCAGTAGGGGCTTTTAAGAAGGTTGATATTTCAGAAGCCCCTGCAGGGCGACTGTAGCGCTGGAGTTGGTGTGAACGAGTGATTCCGTGGTCCCTCCAGGAGGGCGCCTCCGTGGGGCTGAGGGCACAGTGCAGAGACTCTGTGGAGCTCTCGGCGCTTTGCCATGTGCTTGCCCCCGGGCCTGACTGGGGGGCCCCCGTTGTGTTCTTGGGGGTGGGGGGAGACTGGGTTCCGGGGCGGGCATGGGGCTGACTCTGCCCTCCCCCCTGCAGGGTACCGGCTCTCTGACCAGTTTCACGACATCCTCATTCGGAAGTTCGACCGACAAGGCCGGGGGCAGATCGCCTTCGACGACTTCATCCAGGGCTGCATCGTGCTGCAGGTACCACCACCAGAAGGCCCGGGGTGGTGGGCAGTGGGCACCTGAAGCCCCGTGCTTCGGCAGTTGAAGCGAGTCAGACGCATAAGACTGCCTCTAGAACCTACAGAAGTGAGTGTGCTTTTTGGAGAAGTAACTAGTTCTGTTAAATAGAGGTGTAGACAGCGTGTCCCTCCTCCCCTGGAAACCCTGAGAGCCGTGCATTTGGAAGGGATCCAGCGAGCGGTTTACATGAATACCTGGTGTTGTGTTGTGTTTCTTCCTGAGTATTGGAGAAGGTTTTATCGTGAGGCTTGCTCTGCGCCCTCACGTGAGGCTCGCGCCCCAGCAGGAGTCGGGAGCAGTGCCTGGTGGGCTGATGATTGCAGTGCCCGCCGCCTCGCAGGCCTCTCCGAGCTGGCTCCTCCTGCGGTCCCTTGGCTCACCCAGGAGGAACCAAGGGCGGGCACGCCCTCTGAGGGTGGAGGCAGCAGCACCTGACCCGCCTGGCTGTTCCCACACAGGCCCTGCTCCTGTCTCCAGGTGGGGGGCCAAGTTCCTTAGATTTCAGCTTTAGAAAACGCAGTGAATTGGTGTAAACCCTTATGTCTCTCAGAGTCTTTATTGTGAGAAGTCTCAATAATAATAATAGCGAAGACAACCCATGTGCCCATTATTTAGAGTCAGCAGTTACCACCTCATAGCCAAGTCCATATAATACTCCATTAGCTCATAATTCTGACACAGTTCCATTTATGGGAAGCAAATGTGTTTTCCAGAAGTATTTCAGTAGAACCCGGCCCTGAAAGACACCCTTGCTGTTTACATCCAAACCATTTTGATGTCTTTAGAATCTGCAGAGAGGTGTGCAGGGCATGAGGTTATCAGTGTGACTGGTAACCTGGGGGACATTCTCAGGGCTCTCCTTTTCACAGCGATAGTTGAATGACTGAGGTTTCTCTCCCTGACCTGCTGTCCTGATTTCTTTCCTGGGGAATCTGGGCCGGCCAGGCCCTGTGCTTCGGTGGCTCATTGGAATGCCAGGTGTCTCCCTCTCAGGGTCTGGTGAGGTGAGATTACAGGGCTTCTCTGGTGGCTCAGACAGTAAAGAATCTGCCTGCAATGCTGGAGACCTAGGTTCGATCCCTGTGTTGGGAAGATCCCCTGGAGGAGGGCATGGCAACCCACGCCAGTTTTCTTGTCTAGAGAATCCTGTGGCCAGAGGAGCCTGGCGGGTGGCAGTCCTGGGGTCGCAAGGAGTCGGATACGACCGAGCGGCCAACGCTTTCGCTTCTGTGCTGTCAGAATGTGTTAGGAATAGGTGTGATATAGAAATTTCACCAGGATCTGTGGGTTGGGATTTTCATTTGAGGTTATGTCCCCTAAGTAACCAGCTGATCCTTATATCTGCATAAGCAGAGGTCATCCTATGTCGCTTTCAGCCCCTGGAATAACAGGGTCTGAGTCCTCTCTGCCTGTAGACTGAGCACAGACTGTGGGCTGCCCGCTGTCCAGGCCTGGTGTCCCTGCCCCCGCCCCTTAGAGAAGGAGCCCAAACTCTGCACAGAGATGGGGGTCAGAAAGGAAAGGCTCAGCTGCAGGCCACCTGCAGAAAGTCCTCAGAAGCCCTCAGAGGTGTTTTCTTTCATCTGCCTCTTTTGAGAAAGAAAAAGCCTTTTTGAAAGTTGTTTTTATGAAACAATGTGAAAAGTGGTAGAAATCTTCACGTGTAAAGAAAGGGAAACCACGCGTGTCTCCCAGCAGAGGGGACTGCTGCTGTAGTTTCTGTGGTCTGTATCACACCAGCGCTGGCCACACAGGAAGCTCCAGCTCACCCCCACGTGGACCGTCACCTGGGTCAGCCTGTTGATTGTTGGCCATCGATTGCCCAGCTTGGGACAGAGAGGGCCGGAACTGGAGATGGGTGCGGGAGGCTCAGCTCACAGGCCAGGCTGCAGCCTTGCTCGGTCCTGGGGCAGGTGGACAGGCAGCTGCCAAGGTCTCAATGAGACTGGGCTCTGTCTTCTCCTGTCTGGGTTCTTCTGAACCTGTGGTGGTTTCCAGCTTCTGTCACTCAGGCGGCGCTGACCTGGCCGCCCCAGTCCCTGTGGTCTGGTTGCTGGACTTGTGAGCTGACTGAGGGGGAGCCCTGGGGGCTGGTCAGCCAGGAGGGGATGGGGAGGGTGGGCATCGGGACAAGGGACTGGGCTGGCACAGAAGACCCCACCCTCTGGTTCTGCGGCCAGGCTCCCCCCCGGGGGGGCAGGTTCTTGGGGCCCAGTGGGGGCTGGTTTCCTTTCGTCCTGAGAAGCCTGTCGCCAGAACAGAGGGGAGCCTTCAGGGAGGGTCCTGGGAGAACGGTCTTAGGGTGGGAAAGGAGGACCCAGGCACATCACCCACTGTGGGGAAACCTTGTTCTGGGGCCAGAGGCCCTACCAGGACCCGGGGCTGTGGCCTACACACTGGGCTCCCCCCATCGCCCGCTGTCCTGCCCGACCCCCATCTCCTGGGCGGACCGGCCTGCCCTGGGGGTTGTCAGGGACACCTGCCTTGCCTCCCTGTGCTGGGGGTGTGGGATGTGGAGACAGGAACTCTTCTGAAATTGGGTTCCTGAATGTCTGTTTACCAATACACTGTGTTCCTTCTGTTTGGTAAGTGTCAGGTCTAAATACATGCTGTTTTTCCTCAGAGGTTGACAGATATATTCAGACGCTACGATACAGACCAGGACGGCTGGATCCAAGTGTCATATGAACAGTATCTGTCCATGGTCTTCAGCATCGTATGACCCTGCCTTTCTGCAAATACCAGCATGACTTATGGAAAAAAAAAGACTGAAAATGCCAAATCTCTTACCTTTAATGAAACAGACATCAATGCAGTTAGATACTGTTCTTTCTTTAAATTTTGTATAACTACTGTTTGGGGACCCAACTGTATATATGTGGATAAGCTGGTTAACGTTTCCCACTTGTAACAATAGTTATATCTTTCCTTAGATACAGACATTTGATATGAGGCTGTTTAATTGTGCCATGAGATAACATAATAATGTTTCAGGTATTCTGCTTGCAAAAAACTTATCATGTGCTTTTTTAGATAGCTCTAGTTCTAGAGTGGAAATACTTTATTAGCCATTAGGAACTTTAAATAATATGGAACTTGCACAGAAGGCCACTCACGTGCCTTACTTTTTAAAGGGGGTTTACTGTATTCACTTGAATGTGCAGCATAAGCAATAAAGCACACGTATCCTTGTGCCCGTCTGTCTCAGCTGCACTCACCTGGAGCTCCGAGGGGTCCAGCAACCTGGGGTGTCCCCTGGCCCTGGTCATGGGAGTCCCAAGATTTGTCCATCCTCTGTGACAGGAGTTGGTTTACATTTGGTAAAACTTTGGAAATACAAATCCAAGTTTAATTTGGAAAGGAGTGGTCTTTCTTTCACTTACTAATGATGTACCTCTGCCCTCTGATGGACTTGATCAGAGTTTTTCACACGTGAATGTGGAGCAGGGGTGCAGCCGGCCCCGCCCTGTGTGCTCAGCATCCAGCCGGCCCGGGTCCCTGCACCCGCCCCCGCAGATTCGCTTCAGGCTCCTGTGCCCTCGCCCTTTAAAGGTGCCTCCCTAAACCAGGATTTGGGGCTGGGGCTGTGAGATTTGGGCTGGGCTTCTGGGTGGGTGTCAGTGACCCATAAATGGATCTGGGGCATCAGAAACTGGGGGTCCATTTTGGGGGACCTGTGCTGGTGGCAGATAGGAGCCTGGGGAGCTGTGAGTTTTATCTGCAGTGTCTGATTACAAGGAACATCACTGAGCACAGTACCTGGGGTTGAGATAAAGAATCTGTGGGGCTCCAACTGGCCTTGTGAGCTCATGGTCGGAGGTCCAAGGGGTTCTCTGAGGATTCCACGCCTTTACCCTTCATGGATCTCTACACTTGACCTTTACCCTTCATGGATCTCTACACTTCGAAACACTTCTGAGGACACCAGCCCACATTCACAAGTTGTACTCCGGAGGTCGGTTCCCAAATTCCTGACTCTTGAGGCCCGGGACATCCGGGTGTGCAGCTTGACTCATCTTGTACCTGGTACCCACTGCCTCAGCCAAAACTGCCCCTAGTCTATCTCCCTGTCTCCCACTGGATGGAGGTATAGACAATGTGACCCACTTCCCCTCTGGAGGTTCCCCAGTAGCAGAGGTGTCGACAGTGGACCCACTTCCCCTAGAGGTTCCCCAGTAGATGCAGGTGTAGACAGTGGGCCCACTTCCCCTGGAGGTTCCCAGTAGATGGAGGTGTAGATAGTGGGGCCCACTTCCCCTGGATTCCACAGTAGATGGACGTGTAGACACTGGCCCACTTACCCTGGAAGTTCCCCAGTAGATGGAAGTGTAGACAGTGGGTCCCTCCTCCCCTGGAGGTTCCCCAGTAGACAGAGGTGTAGACAGTGGGCCTATTTCCCCTGGAGGTTCGCCAGCAGACGGAGATGTAGACAGTGGGGCCCACTTCCCCTGGCGGTTCCCCAGGTGTGGATAATTGGTCCCCAGTGGGTGGAAGTGTGGACAGCATGGTCCCTCTCCCCTGGGAGGTGCCATGCTTGTTTGTCCCATGAGCTCTGGCCTGCACAGATAGCAAGCTTAGAGGGAGGGCAGGCATCCGGCATTTGCACTTTGGGCCCCTGTGATGTGGGCCGCTCACCATTCTCTGTCCTCCCCACCCCACCCCCCCGCCCCCACCGCTGCAGTACCTTAGGCCCTGGATTCCCCCTGGACCCCAGTATCCGGGATCGCTGAAGCTGGTCTGGGGTGACAGCAATTCCCAGCTTCACTGAGGAACCTGCCCAGTGCATGGTCTGCCTTCAATTTCTGGAGATCCCTGGGGCCTGTGCCCAGACAGAGCAGACATTGAGTTGCCTGCTCTCAGTGTGGGCCGGCCGCAGTCAGGGACCTGTGCACGTGTGATTGGGGACGTCCCCTGATTCAGGGAAGTGAGGGAGAGGGAAGTTGCAGAATTGCAAAGAGGTCTGATGTGATACAGATGTGCTCAGGTGGCACAGTACACAGAGTTGGTGCAGGTACACGAGCCAGTGGTAGACACACACAGGCGGGTAGTAGGGGTACTCATAGGCACTTCAGGCACACAGGTGGGTGGTCTGGTATATACTCTGCACGGACCCTCAGTGGACTCTTGGGTTTGTACCAGTGCACGTACAGGTGGGGGTGTGCGGGCTGGGAGCGCTGCTGCCGCGGGAGAGGCAGGTGAGTTAAGGGCTGGGGGGTCCCCAAGCCCCACCCAGGCCGCCCAGGCAGGCGCGCAGGAAGATGGGGACCCCTTCCCTCCAGGGCCACACCTGACTGGTCTCAGCACCAGTCGGCCACACGGGGGCGGTGCTGTGCCACCTGGAAGACCGCCTGACCCTGGGTCTCACCCAGACCCGAGCTCTGACTGCAGGCGTGGAATTTCCAGAAGCAACAGAGAAACCCGAGGGATCAGGGCACCGGTCGTGAGGGTGGAAACAGCTCTGGGGCTTTTTCTTTGTCAGGATGCTCCACGCTCAGGCCGGCCCAGGGCCCCTGAGAGTCGGTTCGGGGATGGGGCAGAGGAAGGGTTGCCGGGAGGCCGGCCCAGCCTCGGTAGGGGGGAGGGGTGGGGGGGAGGGGTGGGGGGGAGGGGAGGGGAGGTGAGGCTTGGGACTGGCCGTGCAGGAGGCCAGGCCATCTGCTGCCTCATGCCTGGTCACGCAGCCCCGCCCCTGGCTGCCTTCTCTCGCGCTCCTTCCCCACGGGTGTCATGAGCTGATGACCCAGCTCCGTGTCTGACTCCCAGGAACATGACGGATGTGCCCGAGATGCCGCTGTTCTCACCTAGCTTCCAAGCCCAGTTCTCCATGAAGAAGGTGATCGTCCGGCCACCACCCTGGTCACCACTCGTCACCACAGCCAGCTGGGGGAGTCACCTGCGCAATCCAGGTGAGCCTGGTCAAAGGGGGAGCAGGCAGGGGCCCAGGGTGGGGTGTCGGGGGCTGCAGGCGGAGCTGATGTGAGGAGCAGTGTGCGATGTGGCTGCTCTCCCCTTACGGGCAATTGTGAGGGTGACTGTGAACGTGAAAGTTTGCCAGGGCGCACGTGAGGATTTCATCGGTGTCCAGGCTGGAGGCTCCGGGAAGCCAGCCTGTGTGAGTCTGAACGTACCTCTTGGGAAAATGGGTAAAGGCAGAGATTCTTACCTGTTGTATGATGGTTAAAATATACATAACAGAAAGTTTACCATTTTAACCAGCTTTAAGTGCGCAGCTCACCGGTATGAAGTGCACGCAGTGTTGTGCAGTCTCACACTACCTTCCCTGTGACTCTCCGTCCCGTGAAGCCGGGGCGCTGTCCCCGTGAACACCAACTCCCCACCCCTGCCCACCACCCCCTGTCCCAGGAGCCCGACTCCTCTGGGCCCCTGTGTGAGCGAGTCCTGCAGGGTCTGTCCTCCTGGGACTCCTGCACGTCGATGAGCACCAGGTCCTCAAAGCCCACCCATGCTGGAGCCTGTCTTAGAATCTCCTTCCTTTTTAAGGCTGAATGATCACCTGTTGTATGAATGGACCACAGTGTGATCATTCCTCATTTGCTGATGGACACTTGAGCTGCTTCCATCTCTTGGCTGTCGTGAACATGCTGCTGTGAACCTGGGTGGACAGTTTCCTCCTGGAGACCGTGCTTTCAGTTATTTCAGTTCTATCCCCTAGGTGGTGGATTATATAGTAGATCTATGTTTAATTTTTTGAGGGACTTCCATCCTGTTTTCCACTTGACTGTTTTCCATTTTACATTCCCACCCACAGTGGCCAAGAGCTCCACTTTCTCCATATCTTGCAACATTTATGTTTTGCCAACTTTTATGTTTTGACTGGTTTTTGGTGTTAGTTCTATAAGGTCTTGTATGTAGGTCTTCATAGAACTGTTCAATTCAGCTTCTTTGGCATTAGTGGTTGGGGCATCTACTTCGATTACTGTGATGTCATTCATAAAGGAAATCAACCCTGAATATTCATTGGAAGGACTGATGCTGAAGCTTCAATACTTTGGCCACCTGATGCAAAGAGCCAACTCATTGGGAAAGGCCCTGATGCTGGGAAAAATTGAAGGCAGAAGGAGAAGGGGGTGACAGAGGATGAGATGATTGGATGGCATCACCGACTCGATGAACATGAGTTTAAGCAAACTTCAGGAGATAATGAAGGACAGGGAAGCTTGGTGTGCTGCAGTTCATGGGGTCATAAAGAGTTTGACACGACTAAGCGTTTTCTTCAAAGATGGAGAAGCTCTATACAGTCAGTAAAAAACAAGACCGGGAGCTGACTGTGGCTCAGCTCATGAACTCCTTATTGCCAAATCCAGACTTAAATTGAAGAAAGTAGGGAAAACCACTAGACCATTCAGGTATGACCTAAATCAAATCCCTTATGACTATACATTGGAAGTGACAAATAGATTCAAGGGATTAGACCTGATAGACAGAGTGTCCATAGTTCTGAAGAACTATGGACAGAGGTTTGTGACATTGTATAGAAGGCAGTGATCAAGACCATCCCCAAGAAAAAGACACAAAAAAGCAAAATGGCTGTCTGAGGAGGCCTTACAAACAGCTATGAAAAGAAGAGAAGCTAAAGGCAAAGGAGAAAAGGAAAGATATACCTATTTGAGTGCTGCATTCCAAAGAATAGCAAGGAGAGATAAGAAAGCCTTCCTTAGTGATCAATGCAAAGAAATAGAGGAAAACAATAGAATGGGGAAGACTAGAAATCTCTTCAAGAAAATTAGAGACACAAAGGGAACTTTTCATGCAAAGATGGGCACAATAAAGGACAGATATTCTATGGACCTAACAGAAGCAGAAGATATTAAGAAGAGGTGGCAAGAATAAACAGAAGAACTGTACAAAAAAGATCTTCACCACCCAGATAATCATGATGGTGTGATCACTTACCCAGAACCAGACATCCTGGAATGTGAAGTCAAGTGGGCCTTAGGAAGCATCACTATGAACAAAGCTAGTGGAGGTGATGGAATTCCAGTTGAGCTATTTCAAATCCTAAAAGATGATGCCGTGAAAGTGCTACACTCAATATGCCAGCAAATTTGGAAAACTCAGCAGTGGCCACAGGACTGGAAAA
Source organism: Cervus canadensis (assembly GCF_019320065.1). Classification (NCBI taxonomy): domain Eukaryota; kingdom Metazoa; phylum Chordata; class Mammalia; order Artiodactyla; family Cervidae; genus Cervus; species Cervus canadensis. Next base: position 56,262,183 of record NC_057401.1, read on the forward strand.
GGTCAGTTTTCATTCCAATCCCAAAGAAAGGCAATGCCAAAGAATACTCAAACTACCACACAAATGCACTCATTTCACACGCTAGTAAAGCATGGCTCAAAATTCTGCAAGCCAGTCTTCAACAGTACATGAACCGTGAACTTCCAGATGTTCAAGCTGGGTTTAGAAAAGGCAGAGGAACCAGAGATCAAATTGCCCACATCCATTGGATCATCAAAAAAGCAGGAGAGTTCCAGAAAAACATCTACTTCTGCTTTATTGACTATGCCAAAACCTTTGACTGTGTGGATTACAACAAACTGAAAAATTCTTCAAGAGCTGGGAATACTAGACCACCTTACCTGCCTCCTGAGAAACCTGTATGCAAGTCAAGAAGCAATAGTTAGAACTGGACATGGAACAACAGACTGATTCCAAATAGGGTAAGGAGTATGTCAAGGCTGTATATTGTCACCCTGCTTATTCAACTTATATGCAGAGTACATCATGGGAAATGCCAGGCTGGATGAAGCACAAGCTGGAATCAAGATTGCTGGGAGAAATATAAATAACCTCAGATATGTAGATAACATCACCCTTATGGCAGAAAGTGAAGAGGAACTGAAGAGCCTCTTGATGAAAGTGAAAGAAGAGAGTGAAAAAGCTGGCTTAAAACTCAACATTCAGAAAACTAAGATCATGGCCTCTGGTCCCATCACTTCATTGGAAATAGGTGGGAAAACAGTGGAAACAGTGGCAGATTTTATTTTTTGGGCTCCAAAATCACTGCAGATGGTGACTGCAGCCATGAAATTAAAAGACACTTGGTCCTTGGAAGAAAAGCTATGACCAACCTAGACAGCATATTAAAAAGCAGAGACATTACTTTGCCAACAAATGTCTGTCTAGTCAAGGCTATGGTTTTTCCAGTGGTCGTGTATGGATGTGAGAGTTGGACTGTGAAGAAAGCTGAGCACCAAAGAATTGATGCTTTTGAACTGTGGTGTTGGAGAAGACTCTTGAGAGTCCCTTGAACTGCAAGGAGATCCAACCAGTCCATCCTAAAGGAGATCAGTCCTGAATATTCATTGGAAGGACTGATGCTGAAGCTGATACTCCAATACTTTGGCCACCTGGTGCGAAGAACTGACTCATTGGAAAAGACCCTGATGCTGGAAAAGATTGAAGGCAGCAGCAGAAGGGGACGACAGAGGATGAGATGGTTGATGGCATCACCGACTCAATGGACATGAGATTGAGTAAACTCTGGGAGTTGGTGATGGGCAGGGAAGCCTGGTGGCTGCAGTCCACGGGGTCGCAAAGAGAGGGCCTGACTGAGCAACTGAACTGAACTGAACTGTAGCAACTAAAGAATGTTTTGACAGTAGCCATCCTAATAAGTGTGAGATAGTATCTTATTTGTGGTTTTTATTTGCATTTCCCTAATGATCTGTGAAAAAGCCAACTCAAAACTCAATATTAAAAAAAGTAAGATCATGGCATCTGGTCCCATCACTTCATGACAAATAGAAGGGGAAAAGGTGGGAGCAATGATCAGATTTCTTCTTCTTGGCTCTAAAATCACTGTGGATGGTGACTGCAGCCATGAAATTAGAAGACACTTGCTTCTTGGCAGGAAAGTTGTGACAAACCTAGACAGTGTATTAAAAAGCAAAGACATCACCCTTGTCAAGCATCCCTGACCATAGTGTGAGGGTTTTTTTCTGGGCTGTCTGTTTCACTGGTCTATACTTACCTGTTTTACAGATGAGAAAGGCAAGGCTCAGAGAGGACCCATAATTTGGCCGAGGTCATGTGGTCAGTGGTGCTTAGGCTGGGGTTTGGCGGAAGGATGCTCTGGCCCTCGTCTGTTCGTGCAGAGGTGGGTGCACAGGGTGCCCATCGGACCCAGCCACTCTTCCCACTAGGTCCCCCTCCAGGCCAGCTGTGCTGGGCCCTCACCTGGTTCATATAGGTTCAGACTAGCTTCCAGTAATGAGGTCTCATTGAAATTGTCTTCAAACAATGCACAGAAACACAGAGGTAAATGTCTGCCCCAAGAACCCAGGAAGGGCAAATTCCAGGGAAAAGCTGACAGTCTCCTGAGAGCCTGGGGAGGCTCAGGAGGGCAGGGGCAGGGGAAGGGGGGCACTGAGGGTTCCCTGAACGGGGAGCCCCTCCACCCTTGAGCAGGACCCACCCCCTGAGATGTGCCCACAGGTATGCACTGCCCAACAGGCCCAGCTCTTTGGCCACCTCGAGCAGTGCCTCCCTCGGTGAGAAGCGCGGGATGGTTCACTTGGTGTCTGTAAGAGGGCAGAGCAAGGACCTGAGGAAACAGCTCAGAACTCCTGCCGTCCAAGGTCTCAGAGACGACCAAAGACATCGCATCCATCAGAAAAGAACCACTTCTATTCAAAGAAATGATACAGAATGGAAGTAGAACATCTGGAAGGGAAAAAGCTAGAGAAAAGAGCAAACTGTGGGGAATAGAAATTCAGAACAGAGAAGGGCCTTTCCAGAGCTAAGGTGCGTTCGGGAGAACCGGAGGGGAGCAGGGGTGCAGACAGGAGCAGGGGACGCTGGGGGCGCTGCCCGCGGCCCAGCAGGACAGTTTCTGAGAAGGTCCCCACGTGCCTCGAGCTGGGACGCTCCTGCAGGGTGCTCCACAGCCCAGATGGAGAAGGGGCCGGGTCCCCGTAGACAGAGCCCCAAGGGGGGCCCGGCGGGGCTGAGGCGGCCTGACTCACGGGCTGCGGAAGGCTAGCTTCTCAGACACCAAAGGATGTGGGGGACAAGGCAGGTTCAAAGAAAACCAAGTGAGTCATTGTTCATGGGGACCGGGTTGTGCAAGAAAGGAAGTTGCTGTAGTGAGCTGCCCGTCCTTCCCTCCTCCCCCGCCCCGTCCCTCCCCCTTCGCTCCTCCCTCTCCCCTCCCCCTCTCCTCTCCTCCCCACTCCCCTTCCCTCCTCCCCTCCCTCCCCCTCCCCCTTCCCCCCTCCCCCTTCCCTCCTCCCCCTCCCCCCTCCCTCCCCTTCCCCCGCCCTTCTGCCCCCACAGTGGCTGCTTCTGGGCTGGGAAGCTGTAGCAGGTTAGGGTTAAGGATAAAGTTAATAGATGAAAGTTCCTGCTGCCTGCCCCCCCAACAAAAAACCCAAACGTGGGGAGTGAGGGAGGTAGGGGTGGCCTCTACCTGAAGCTGAAGGAAACGCCGGACAGCATTACACTCAGAAGGAACAGTGCCTGCGAAGCCCCTGGAGCAAGAGGAGGGGAGGGCAGAGCCTGAGGGGCTTGGCTGCACCCTGTTCACAAGCAGGGCTCCTGGGGATCCTGACCCCCACCAGGCCGGAGGGCACAGTCCCTCGTCCGCTCTGTGCCCTGGGGCAGGAAGCCCTGCCTGGCTGTGCAGTGGACCCGGGACACACTCAGGGAGGCACACTCAGGGATGGCCCTCAGGCGGTGGGGGGCACTGAGGCACTCCGGGTCCCCCCTCGCGCGGGGACAGAGAAAGCGCCACCCTGAACGAGGGCTGCTTGGGCAGCGCACTGTCCCCCGGGCCCGTGTGGCCTGGCTCCTGGCCGGGCACCTGCATAGTGACCGCATACCCCTGTCTGACCCTGAGGAGGCCTTGGCTGTCTGGGGGCAGGGTGAGGGCTTGGAGCAGGCCGGTGAACCCTGGGGGAGAGCAGGTGGGCACAGCAGGGATGGCAGTCAGGCTCGCATAGCGGTCATGTCACCCGCCTCCCAGGATGGCAAGGCTGGAGCGCGGATGCGGACACCCCGTGAGCAGCGAAGGCACCAGGGATGGTCTCTTTTCCAAGCCTCTTCCCTGCCAGGTGGTGGCTGCTCTCTCACCCTAGGACAAATTATCCAGGCAAGAGGAATTTGTCCCCGGCTGGTTGGACCTTCGTTGCCGAGGCAAGGAGGGCGGGGAGAGGGGGCAGACTCAGCAACCTGGAGCCTGTTTACAGTTGGGGTTCCCGAGTGCAGAGGGAGGGCAGGTTCTGAAGAGAACCCCACCCGAGTCGCAGCCCCAGAGGGAAACAGTGTCGGGGGGCAGTGGGCAGGGTGGTCACGATGCTCAGTCTCTCAGTCGTATCTGACTCTCTGCGACCCCACGGACTGCAGCCTGCCAGACTCCTCTGTCCATGGGATTCTCCAGGCGAGAACACTGGAGTGGGTTACCATTTCCTTCTCCACAGAGTGGTCATGATGGTGAATAAAACAGGGCGCCCACAAACTGTCATGCGTCGCACTATCTGTGTGGACTGTGTCCCGTTGACCTCCTGAGAACACTGTCGGGGAGGCCCGGAGTCACCTTCGTCCTGGTGGGAATGGCACCCAGGGACTCTCACTAAGGGGGTCACCCTGAGTCCCTGGGACTTCAGAGGGGGAACCACCCTAGGAGGGGTGCCCTGTTTGTGTCCAGTCCCAGTGATGGCCTCCAGGTCTGCAGAGGCTGTGGGCTCTGAGGCAGGCGCAGCCTACTGGCTGAAGGCGGGGTGGCTGGAGGCAGGGCGTGGAGGGCGGGGCGCGGACACTGGCTTCTGCACGGGGCGCCCCGGGAAGAGGCAGCAAGAAGCACTGAGGCATCTCACTCAGGCGGGCTCCCCAAGGGGCTGGTGGGTGGGTAGGAATGATGCCCAGGCAGCAGGCTCGAAGGGGACACAGGGGGTGCAGGGCTCTGTCTACAAAGCTCCGTGTCCTCCGGGCACCCAACCAGGGGTCTCCACCCTCCGTCCTGCTCTGAGGGCCCCCTATAGGCCTGGCCTTCACAGAGGGGACCCCATTACCCCTGCCATCCAAGATGTATCCTCCCAACGTCTTACACATGCTTACTCTTTCTTTTTAACAAAAAGGAAAAACAATGAAAGTAGTTCAAAAGTACTCCATGCTTCTGCAAAATAATCAGAAATTGTGGAACTTTTAACAAGGAAAAAGAAATGAAAGTTCACCTGTAATCTGAGTTATGCACCCAGATTTTTTCCGTGCATAATGCACTTTACAAAAATCGGATCAAGATACAGCAGCTGATTTTAACTACTTAAAAAATACAGCCACATAGCTGCATGTTGCTCAATGTCAAAAGGTAATATACAATAAGAATAATAAAAGCTGACACTTTGAGTCCCTGTTCTGCATTGGGGACTCTGCTTTTCCTCAGGTAGAAGTGAATAGACCTGGTGAGTTTGCCTATTTGACACTGGAGCAAAAAAAAACATCTGTGTGATTTCACGCAAGAATAAGCCCTGTAAAAGGTAGAGGAGATCGACAGCAGGGTTTGATCTGGGGTGGATATTCTCTCTGAGGACAGAGGATCAGAGTGCCAGCCCTGCCAGTATCTGCAGAAGAGATTTCCTGGAGCAGGAGCAAGTGCCAAGGGCCTGTGGTCTGTGAGGTCAGGATGGGCCTGGGGCTCTGGGTGGGGGTGGGATCAGGGCTGGCTGTGGGGGGTGGGGGTTGCTGGGGCTTGCATGAAGACAGTGTGAGGTTCCCTGGGGACCCGGGAGGGTCTGGATTGCCCCGGCAACACAAGGAGGCCCCTGGGCCGAGGTCTCCTGAGACCCTTCAGACTTTGTGGAGAGCCTAGGGTGTGAGGTGAGGTTCATGGGTGTCTGGGAGGCTCTGGGCCAGATATGCAGCTCCAACCCAGTGAGGGGAAGTGGGCCTTCCAAAGTCTGGACATGTCCACCAAGATGGAGGCAGGGTGGGAGGGTCCGGTTGGAAGAGAGGGAAGGAGCAGCAGGAAAGATGGGAAGGGTCGGCTGGAGGCCTTAGCTCCGTGAATCAGAAAAGTCCGGATCAAGACTTCCTCCTGGAAGGTGCAAGGTTAAAAGTACTATATTGATATGTTAAACTGTAAGACCCTTTGGTTTTAGCAATAACCCCACCGAAGCAGGTAGAGCAGGACACGCCACGCTCACGTTACACTCTCTGATCCAGATGCCGGGACCCAGCGGCTAGGGGAGTTCGGACCCTGCACCTCCGCCCCGCGGTTAGGTGCGCACCGGCCTCAGCTGGCGGGCGGAAGGGGGCCGCGACTGGAGGCGAGGAACAGAGAGTCCGGGGCTCCCCGCGGGGAGCATGGGGACCTCGAGGGGCACAGAGCAGCCTGGAGGCGACAGAGCGTTGAGGATTCCACGAGGACGCGAGAGACGCAGGGCACGAGCCCACCGTGGCTCACTCGGACCCGGGGACCACGGGGAGAGAGGGGCGCAGGGCAGGACCTTACCGGGGTGCACAGATTCAGAGGAAGAGACAGGGGCGCAAGGCAGGACCTCACCGGGCGGGGATGCACGAGCCGACCTGGGGACCAGGACCGCGCGGGGTGCACGCGCGCGCCCCCTGCCGCCGCCGGGGCTCGGTCGTCTCGGGGCGGGGCGGCTCGCGTGCCGGGGTGGAGCTGTCCTTTCGCGGCCGCAGCCGCCGCCTGGTCCCTGAGATGCGAGCGCCGGCAGCCGTGCCAACACAGCTCCCGGTCCCGGCGGACGCCTCCCGCGGGCGCGCCAGAGCCTCCGCGCCCCGCCGGCCGGGTAAGTGCCCCGGGCGCGCTCCGCGGCTCCGTCTCCGTGGTGGAGACCCGCGCGTAGAGCCATCTCCCCAAGGGTCCCCCTCCACTCACCCCATCCTCACGTCTCCAGGCCCGGGAGTCCAACCGGCAGCTCCTCACCTAAAAATAAAACAAGAACTTTCGAGGGACTCCAGTGCACTTCCATTGCTTGTGGTCACTCAGTTTCCGACCTGGGAGCGTCAGACAGCCCCCTCCCCCAACTTTGGAAGAGTTGGGCCGATTGCCCTTAGCTCTTGGCCCAGTTTCCCTCGGAAATGTTTCGGGCAGATGCTAGGGGTTGTGGGGGGAGACTTGGAACCGAACCCCTGAGCCCTCCCCAGGGCAGCTGGTGAGGGTGGGGGGGCCCCAGAGCTGGGGGTGCGCAGCTCAGCCCCCTCCTTCCGGGCAGGGAGTGCCAGTCTTGGTTCTCACACTCGAGAAGGCTGAAGGCATGTGTTCCAGGAATTCACTGGGCTTCAGTTAGTGGCACCAAGAAAATTTTTCTCCCTAAAGTCTTACTTTGAGTGGTGGAAAATCCCCAGCTTGTGGGCACTTTGTGAGAGGCACTGGGCTGCCCACAGGGCAGGTGACCAGTCAGAGGTCAGAGGCCAGAGGCCTTGGGAGGTTAGCCCTGGGGTTCCTGTGTCTCTCCCGGTTGGTCTGAGGGGCTGGGGCCGGAGGCTGCCCCCTTGGAAGCGTCCAGCAGGTCTCCAGCTGTGGATGCCCCGCGACTCACGTGGGGCCTGTGTGTGACCAGCCGCAGGCTCTGACCCTCGAGGGGCTGGGCGCAGACGGGAGGCATGAGAGCGTGCCCTGGGCACTTGCCCTCTCGCTCCGGGTACTCGACAGTCGTGACTGGACCTCTCCCGGCCTGGTCAGCAGCCTGGCCCACCCGGGCCGTCTCCAGGGGCCTCTGGCGGAGGCGGGCTCTTGAGCCTGGCCGGTCTCCGCCCAGCGTCCGCCATCAGGGCCTCCAGCCTGACTTCTGCAGCCTCTTGGGCCCAAGCCCCATCCTGGTGGTCTCGGGACCCACTCGTGGGCAGGTGAGCAGCTTTCTGCCCCCCCTGGGGGGGTGCGGTCTGTGCTGGCTCCAGCCGCCGGGGCCAGCAGACCGCGCCTGTGGTCTGTGTGCTGGTGAGGACTTCGGGGTGGTCCTGGGCAGAGCTTGGACTTGGACCTTGGGCTTTGTCCCCCTCTTGATTTGGCCCCAGAGTGGGGCAGCTGCGTGGGCAGGGGCACACATGCTGGGCGGGAGCCATGGGCACTGCTCTGTGGTGTGGGAGGCTCTTTTATTTTTGTTTTTTGCTTACGTGTATTTTCTGAAGTGGACAACTATCATTTTTACCATGAAAGGGTCTTAGGAAAGCCCAGATTTCTCCGAGCAGCGCAGTCGGCTCAGAGCTCCGGGAGGCCAGCCCCACACTGCTTGGTGGTGCGTTTCTGGGGAGGATGATCCAGGCCTGCCAGGGCTGCATCTGTTTGAGGAGAGTGTGCAAGTGGTCAGGAAAATGGAGCCCGTGTTGAGGATTCCTAGGGCACGATGAGGCTCTCCCAGGGAACAGCGGCATCCCGGGGTGCCTCTCCCGCCCCTGACGGGGTGCCTGGAGTGTGATTGTTTGCTCTGGTGCTTTTTGCCATAACTTGTGTTTTTAGGGCCTTACCATCCTGGGACTTTGTGGGCTGGCTGTGTGCACGCTGGGGAAGGGCTGCTCCAGGGAGCCTGGATCCATCTCAGGTCCTGCTGCTGGAGGGGGTTTGTACGGAGGGAAGTAAATGGTCAGCACCACCCCCTCGATGTGTCCCCCCCGGCTCATCTTCCCTGTCACCCCCACTCCGCGCCACCCCTGGTCCGAGCCTTGGGCTCGTTTAGGGAATAGTGGTGCTAGGGAGGGGTCTCCTGGGGCCGGTGCAGGTCAGCCCCCCCCCCCCACTTTGGGTCTTGACAGGGCTCAGTGGGTCTCTGAGTGCCCGGCCCCTCTCGGGTGTGGGGGAGCGTCCCTGCCTGGTGTCCCCTGAGGCTGGGCCGGGTCTGGGTGCTGCTCAGTCCTCTCCTGCCGGCATTAAGCGGCTTTGCAATTCAGATGCACGACTTCACCCTCTGGATTCCAGCCCCCGAGGCTCTGACCTGGCTTCCCAGAGAAGGGCAGGCCTGGTGGCCGTGGCTCCAGGTGAGCTGAGAAGGCTGGACCCTTCCCAAGCATCTGTCCACCTATCCCTGCTCCAGCCTGCGGCCACCAGGCCCCACTCACCCGCCCCAGCCCGTCTCCAGAGCTCTTGTTTCCTCGGACTTGTCACCCCGCAGCCTCAAAGCCAGCTGTTGCCCCCCAAGCCCTGCAGCTGCCCCCCTGCCCAGAAACCACCCCAGCCCTGCCGGGAACATCCCAGGCCAACCCACCCCACCCCTGCCGGGAACACCCCACTAGCACTGCCACCACTGGGTCCTCTTTGCCACTCCAGACATTTTATTTCTATTTATATAGAAATTTGTGTTCTTTGTTTTTAGTATGGTAACATCCAATTACATAAAATTGACCATTAAAGAATTTACAGTACCGTGGTATTTATTGAGTATATTGCCAAAGCTGTGCAACTACCACTTCTGATTCCAAAACATTTTCTTCATCCCAAATGGAAACGCCATATCCTTCAAGCAGTCACTCCCCCTTCTTTTTCCCTCCGGCCCCTGGCACTCATCTCCTTTCTGGAAGTTTCCTCTACATGGAATCAATGTGTACCCTTTGGGGCCTGCCTTCCGGCCCGTAGCAGCGTGTTTCCAAGCTCCATCCGTGTTGCAGGGACATCAGGGCTTCACTTCTTCTTACGGCTGAGTGTAGTCCACAGTGTGGATGGACCACGTTTTGTTTATCTGTTCATCAACTGATGGGCATTTGGGTTGTTTCAGCTTTTTGGCTATGGTGAATAACGATGCTCTGAGTATTTGTGTGCCAGATTTTGTTTGAACGTATGTTTTCAGTTCTCTTGGGCTAGGAGTGGAATTGCTGGTATAGTATAGTGACTCTGTGTTTCATTTTTCGAGGAAATTCTGAAATGCTTTCTACAGGAGCTGTGCCATTTTCTATTCCCACCAGCAAGGCACTCGGGACCCATTTTCCCTACATCCTCACCAACATTTGTCATTTTCCTTTTTAAAAAAATTATAGTCGTCATCGTGGGTGTGGAGTGGTATCTCATTGTGGGTTTGATTTGTATTTCCCTAGTGACTCATGATGTTGAGCATCTTTTTATGTACCTGTTGACCATTTGTATGCTTTTTGAGGGAGAAATATCTATTCAGGTCCCTTGCTCATTTTTAATTAGGTTGTTTGTCTTTTTGTTGTCGAGTTTTAAGAGTTCTTTTTATAGCCTGGATACTAGACTTTATCAGATATGTGATTTATACTTAATATTCTCTGTGTGAGTGTCTCTTCACTTTCATGATAGTGTCCTTTGAAGTCCACGTTTTAAATCTTGATGAAGTTTGATTTATCTCATTTTTATTTTCTTAATTGTGCTTTTGGTGAAGAATCCATTGCCAAATTTAAGACTGAAAGAAACATAGCATTATGTTTCCTTCAAGAGTTTTACAGTTTTAGCTAGTACCCTCAGGTCTTTAACTAACTGGCTGGTTTTTGTCGCTGGCAGCTGGGTCCCCCGCCCTTCAGTGAGTGCATGTCCAGTTGTCCAGCATCTTTTGGTGAGGGGGCCCTTCTTCCCCATCGAACGGCCTCGTTGTTGAAAATCCATAGACCACACATGTTTATTCTTATGCCACATCTCTCTTCAACTCCTTTAAAGCCCTTTTATTACGAAAGTTTTCAAACCTTCTACAAAAGTGGAGAGTTTTATAATGAGCCCAATTTATTCATCAAGCAGCATAAACCCCACCCTACTCCCCAGATTAATAGAAACAATCGCTGACATGTCATTCTTTCACAGGTGTTAGGGTATATGTATCTCTAAAATGTGTAGACTTTAAAAATCAGTTTTTTATGTGTTTTTTAACTTAATTTTTTAAAATTGAGAGACTTTAGTTAATATAAAGAAGTTTCAGCAACAGTGAAAAGAGAGCTCAAAAGGGTCCTCAGGACTGTGGGAGGTGCCCAGAGGCCTCACGTGGGTGTGGGGGCTCAGGCTCCAGGAGAATGGGGGTGGTTGCCCCATTTCTCAGCCCCCGGCGCGGGAGGGCAGGAGCACACAGGTGGTGGGGCGTGTGGGAGCCGGGAGCCCCTGGTGGTGAAGGGTGTCCCACGGCACTCACTGCGGAGGAGAGGTGCCGGGAGGGCCCAGCCCTGGGAGCAGGCAGGTGCCTGGCACACGGGGTCCCCGGGGACTGTCCCCTGAGTCCCGCCGCTGCCGGGCGCCACCACGTCCCCCTCCTGGCCTCTGTGCTGTAGGTGCCTTGTTCATTTGCATAGGTCGTAAACCCCACAACACACTGTTGTCGTTGTTTTAAACTGTCAATTATCTTTTACAGATATTTAAATGGTAAGAAGGGTCCCGCATTTTTACCCATGCAGTTACCACTTCCTGTGCTTTCTGTTCATTTGTGGATCCACGTTTCCATCTGGTATCATTTTCCTTTGGCCTGAAGACACTCTTTCACATTTCTTATAGTGTGGGTCAGCTGGCAACGAATGCTTTCAGCTTTTTCATGTCTGAAAAAGTCTTTATTTAGCCTTAATTTTCCGCAGTGATTTCCACAGTGTCAGGAATTCTACTTTCATGCCTTTTTCTTCAGTGCTTTAAGGATGCGGCTCACTGTGCCCTCCGCATCCGTGTTTCTCAGGAGGCGTCTGTGGTCACACTTACCTGTATTTCTTTGTGCCCAACACTGTGGTCTCTGGCAGCTTCTAAGATTATCCTCTTTATTGCTAGTTATGAGTGATTTGATTTTGATGTGCCTTGTATAGTTTTTTTCCTCTTTCTTATGCTTGGAATACATTGACTTCTTGAATCTGTAGGTTTGTAATTTTCATTGTTTGGACAAATTTCTGCTATTATTACTTACTTCTGTCACCTCCTTTGTCCTCCTATTCTTTAGGGCCCCAGTTACACATATTAAGCCTCTTGAAATATCTAAATATTTAATTTTTATTTTGATGCTATTGTAAATGGTATGGTTTTTTTAAATATCTGTATTCAGTTGTTCATTGCTAGTGTATGGAAATACAGTTGACTTTTCTATATTGTCCTTTTTCTCTGTGACCTCGCTGAACTCAGTTATTATAAGAGATTTGTCGTAGCCAAATTTTGTTATTTCCTGTGTGTACCGTCATGTTGTCTGTGAACGTTAAGGGGCATGATGACAGAGGACGTCTTTGTCTTCGTGGTCTCTGGGGATGTATTCAGTCTTCCACTCTTGGGTGTGATGTCAGCTGTACATCTTTTCGTAGATGCCTTTTATCAGGTTGGGCTTCTCTGATGGCGCAGCTGGTAAAGAATCCACCTACAATGCAGGAGACCTGGGTTCGAGTCCTGGGTTGGGAAGATCTCCTGGAGAAGGGAATGGCAACCCACTCCAGTGTTCTTGCCTGGAGAATTCCATGGACAGAGGAGCCTGGCGAGTTACAGTTCATGGGGTCAAAAAGAGTTGGACACACGTGAGTGACTAACACTTTATCAGGTTAATTAAGTTCCTTCTATTCCTAGTTTAATGAGAGTTTTAAAAATCATTCTACATGGATTTGGCCTCATGCATTTTATATATGTTGAGGTGACCAAATATTTTTTTCTTTTGTTCATAAATAAAGTGAATTATACTCAATTTCTTGAATTCCTTGAGCAAACCTCACTTGTGATATGTTGTGCTCTTTATATATTTCTGGTTCCCATTTGCTAACATTTAATTGAAGATTTTTGTGCCTGTGTTCATGAGGGATGATTTTTGTCTATAGTTTCCTCAAAACGTCTTTGGTTTTGGTATCAGGGAATGCTGAACTTAAATAAATTAGTTGTCAGTTTTAAATTTGATTTTTAGAGTTTTGCAGAGAATTGCATGGTTTCTTCCTTAAATTGGTAGACTTCACCAGTGACTCCACCTGGGCTTTTGCTTTTGTTTGTCGTAGGAGTAGATACAGGCTAAGCAGGTTATTTTTCTTGAGTGAGTTTGGTAGTTTATGTCGTTCAGGAAACTGGTCCATTTCATCTAAACTGTTGAATCTGTGGGGGGAGTGTTTGTCTTAGTCTCCTTAGTGACAGTGTTAATTGCTCAGTCATGTCCGACTCCGTGCAACCCCATGGACTGTAGCCCGCCAGGCTTTTCTGTCCATGGAATTCTCCAAGAGCGGGTTGCCATTCCCTTCTCTAGGGGATCTTCCTGACCCAGGGATTGAATCGGGTCTCCTGCATTACAGGCAGATTCTTTACCGTCTGAGCCACCAGGGACGCCCCTTAATCTCCCTGGACTGCCATAACAAAACACACAGACCCAGTGGCTTAAACAATACCTGTGAATAATGAAGATTTATTTCTCACAGTTCCAGCGGCTGTGAAGTCCAAGATCAAGGTGCCTGCTGACCTGACTTCTGGTGAGAAGGGGCTTCTTAGCTCGCACGCAGTGCAGAGTGTTGTCCTCTCTTTCCCTCTTCTTGTGAGGCCAACAGTTCTGGCAGTGCAGGGTTCCACCTGGAAGACCCCATTTAACCCTAATCGCCTCCTTGCAGACCCATCTCCAGGACAGTCAGATGTGGGACCAGGGCTTTAACACGTGAACTTGCAGGGCACACAGCTAAGTTCTAGGCTGTGTTCTCTTGTTTTCCTTCTGATGGTTGTGGTATCTGTAGTGATGTCCCTTTGTTACCAAAAGAGTGAGGTGGGGTCCAGCTGCTCACTGCAAAATCTCTTACCAAAAGGTATGTGGGGTCTGGCTACTCGCTGCCCAAAAGTCAGTAAACAGGCCAGGTTGGTGGAAAGTTTACTTTATTTCAGATGCTGGCAGCTGGAACGGAGAGAGGATGGCAGATGTCTGTCCAAAGGCTGACTCCCACCCCCTACTGGCAACCAGCAGGGCAAGAGCTTTATAGACAGAAGTGATGGTGGTGGTGGGGGGTGGGGTGGGTTTCTACATGCAGAAACAGCAGAAACAGCACAGTCGTCTTCAAATTGGTGGTCTTCACCATCTTCATCAGTGGTCTGACCAACATCATCTTGGTTGTTTTAGGTACAGTTAATTTTCAGCTCCAGGGTCAGTTTGTTACCATTTTTTGAGGCCAGTTCATGGGTACCGTCTGGTCATCATGTAGTTTAAATTCTCCATCTGGTGTTTTAGTGTCTATAAGACAGCTCACAGGATATGGCTCAGAATATTATATATAGCCTTTGAGAAAGAGCTAAAGGTCCTTGACTGTGCTTAATGACTGCATTATTATTTAGTCTCTGACTGTTTTCCTTTGTTTCTGCATTTCTCACTTCTCTGATTAAACTTATTCTTTGACTAAAGTTTTCTGCAGACAAAAGACAGATAGAGGCATTGGTAGAGGGCAAGGACCATAGGGTCCTCCTCTGTTTCACCTTCTTTCATTCATGATATTGGTAATTTGTCTTTTCTCTATTTTTTGATCAGCCTGGCAAGAGGTTTATCAATTTTGTTGGTCTTTTCAAAGAACCAGCTCTTGGCTTCATTTATTTTTCTCTGTTTCTCTGTTTTAAGTTTCACTGAGGGACTTCTCTGGCAATCCAGTGGGTAGGACATTGCCTTCCGATGCAGGGAGTGCAGGTTTGATCTGTGGTTGGGAAGCTAAGATCCCACATGCCTCCAGGTCAAAAAAAAACCCCAAAACAAACAAACACAAGAAACATAAGTTTTATTGATATTTCCACCTTTCTACTTGATTTGGATTTGTTTTCTTGTAGTTACTTAAAGTGGAAGCTTAGGTTACTTACCTGGAACCTTTAATTTTTTCCTACTATAAACATTTAATGGTACATTTCCATCAAAGAACTTCTCAGCTGTACTCCGTAAAGTCTGATGTGTTGTTTTTTTCATTCAATTCAAAATACTTCTAAATTTCTTTGAGACTTTCTCTTTTACCTGTGGTTATTTGCATACCAGATAGTTGGGAATTTTCCATATATGTTTCTAGTTTAATTCCATTATTATTAGAGAACATACCTTGTATGATTTTTATTCTTTTAAGTCTGTTAAGGATGACTTTACATTTCAGAATATGGTCTGTCTTGAATGCTCCAACTACAAAGAGTGTGGACTCTGCTGTTGTTGGGTGAAATGGTCTATATATACTTCAATTAGTCTATGTCTGTTGTTTGGATATTCCACAACTTTTTTGATTTTCTGTTTATTTGCTATATTGATTACTAAGAAGATTGAAGGCAGGAGGAGAAGGGCCCGACAGAGGATGAGATGGTTGGATGACATCACCAACTCAATGGACAGGAGTTTGAGTAAACTCTGGGAGTTGGTGATGGACAGGGAGGCCTGGCGTGCTGCACTCCATGGGGTCGTAGAGTCAGACACGACTTAGTGACTGAACAGCAACGATCGATTAGTGAGAGAGGAATGTTGAAGTCACTGGTGAATTATCTTCTCATTTTTTTTTAGTTTCTGCTTCATGCATTTTGAAGCTCTGGGTGGTGCATTGTTATTGAGAGAGACGGGCCATTCATCCTTGTGCGGAGTCCCTGTCTGTGCTGGCGACTCCTTTGTCTGAAGTCAGCTTTGTCTGACGCTCACTCAGCCACTCACATGGCTACTCCAGCTGGACTTTGGATTGGTGTATCTTTTTTGATCCGTTCACTTTACCTACTTTTGCCAGTAGTCAAAGTGTGTTTCTTATGCTTAGAGTGGATTCATGACATGTTTCCGGCATTGTCACATCACTTGCTGAACGTAGAGGAAAGGGTGGAAGTCGTGAGTTTGAATCTGCTTCCTCTTCCAGGTTGGACACTCGAGGCCGGGCAGGGCTGCTGGCCTCCTCTCCGCGTCTGCTGGCGCGGAGCCTGACGCCGAGGGTCATTGGTCTGCAGGGCATCCGTGAGGCTCAGCCCCACTGCACGGGAAACCGAGGTTCTGACGTGTGTCCTGAGGTGACGGGCAGGCTGCCCAGCCTCGGACCACAGTCACGGGGCTGCTCCCTCGGCCGGCGTTCGTGTCCACACTGCCAGTGGCGGCCACCAGGCATGGTCAGCGGGCTCAGTGCAGCTCTGAGTTGGTGGCCAAAGCAGATGCCCGGTGTGGCATCGAGAGAGATTTTACATAGAAAAGAGGAAGCCCGTGTGCCCAGAGGCGCAGACCTTGGGGGAGGTGGGCTGCTGGGAGGGGACAGATGGGCCACAGGCAGCGGGGGGTGGGGGGGGGGGCGCCTGTCCAGAGTCCTGACCCAGCACTCAGCCCTCTGTGCCTGCGGCCCGGTGTCCTGCTGGAGCAGTGACTCCTGTTTCTAGTTGCTTCAGGGGGTCTACCTGCCGGGAGCTTTTCCAGCACAGGGCTGTCCTCTCAGGAGTGCAGTGACAGGACCGGGTCCTCGGGCCACCCTGGGGGCCCAGGGGCCACCCGTGGAGAAGGGGCGCGGCAGGAGCCTGCTCGGACGCTCGGGGCCTGGGCCTGGGGGCCGTGGTTCACACCCGGGCGTTGTGCCCTCGCGCGCCTCACTGGTCGGCCACGCCCTGGCCGCTGCCTCAGGGCTTGGGGCATTGTGTGGACACCCAGCTCCGTTCAGTGTGACTGACTTGATGCTCCCTCTCTTTTAGGGCCCGAGATGATGATCCCACCGGGGGAGTGCCTGTACGCCGGGAGGAAACGCAGGAAGCCCGTTCAGAAACAGTAAAGTATCATGTCTTTGCTGACGGCTGCTGACGGAGGGGAGGCCTTGTGTTTTCATTAGAAAAAGTGAATTTTAGGAAGAAAGGAGTGAGGCAAGGGTTCTGTCAGGCCTTCCCAAGGGCCAGGCACCCTCAGGATCTTGGGGTCTTGGCTGTGGGGCGTGGGGGCAGGACCCTGGGCCACTTTCCCAGCCCTGATTGCAGCTGAAGTCTGGCCGAGGGGTACCTCCCTGCCCGGGTGAGACTGTTTCCAGCTGGACACACCCCAGTGCCCTTGGGCTTCACCCCAAGTGAGAGGAGACCGAGGCTCATCCTCCCAGCCTCCAGGAGGCTGAGTTGGGGGGTAGCCCAGGCGTGGCCCCCACCAGCCCTGTCTGTGGCTGCCCGGTGGGGCTCGGAGCCTCCATGCGGGCACCCTGCAGTCTTGCAAGTGGCCGGCCGGCTGCAGAGAGCGGCCCTCAGAGCCTGGGGCCAGGTTCTGTGATGCGTCCACCGTGCAGGGCTGTGTGTGTGTGTGTGCGTGTGCAGTGTCGCTTCCTGTGTGTAACAGCTCTGTCGGTGTGTGTATGTGTGTGCACCTGCAGTTGTGTCTGTGTGGGTGTCCAGGTTTCCGTGACCCAGGCCGCCCTCCAGCCCCTGGGGGCTGCAGGACCCGTGAGAGGTTGACAGGAATGGGGACCCCTCCAGCCCCAAGGACGGGCTGCAAGACTGGTGAGGCTGGACTTTCGAAAGTGGCTGTCACCTGAGTCAGCTGTGTTCCTTCTGTGACCTTGGGATGGGGCTGGGGGCAAGTGTGCGGCCTAGTCTGTGGGGGGCGGGCGGGGGGACGACAGAGTTATGTACCCAGGGAGAGGCTGGGCAATGTCCTGAGCTCCTCTGCTCTGGTGAGAACACTTGTCTTCTTAGATAGGAAAAGAAAGGACCTAGAGACACAGCTGTGTGCCCTGGGATCTGGGGATGGGGGCGTGTCCACCAGGATCCAGGGGGGCGTGTCCGCACCTGGGGGCTGAGAGCAGCCAAACCAGCCACAACAGTGTTTATCGGGGCAGCTCCCCACCTCTGTGCACGAGGGGCCAGCCGTGTCTGCACACCTGGCAGTGAGCCTGCGACGGTGTTCCTCGAGCATTCCTTGCCCAGCAGTTCAGGACGCACCACGGTGTGTGGGCCCCAGCCCTCCGCCGGTGCCTGCTCAGGCTCTCACGGGTGTCTGCTGTGACTTCAGGCCTCGCGTTGAACTCTCTCCCGTCTTTGCAGAGACGGCTGCCCTGGCCGCGTGCTGGCTTTTCCTCGTGGGCTGAGCAGGCTCATTGAGTGTTCACGCTGGGAGTGGTGGACTCCTCAGCTTTGACACAAAGCCCACACTGCAGCCCCTGCCTGGCCACATCTGTGTCACCCTCGTGGACTCGGGGGCGCGGGTCAGTGATGCAGACAGAGGGGCGCACCCTGCTGTGCTGTGAGCAGTGAGTTTCCTGCTGAGCTGGGGAGCTGGTGCCTCGGCCAGGATTGGTGGCCAGCAGCAGCTCATCAGCTTGCAAGCAGGTGAGTCAAGGCCAGACCCAACAGGCACGTGTGTTCCTACAAGTGGCATTGCTCAGGCCAGGAGTGTGGCGTTTGTGATTTCACAGGTGTCACCACACGGGCCGGTGCCGGAGCTGAGCCCTGCCAGGTGCACCGTGCTCCTCGGTTTTGGGGAATGTGGGTGCTTTTCTCAGACTCGAGCCTGGCAGGCACGCTGTCTCCTTTTCTGTGACTGTCTCTGTTGACAGCTTTCGCTCGCTTTTCTATTGGATTGTTTATGTTTTTGTGCTTCGTGATTTGTGAGAGCTTTTTGTACACTGGGGATACAGATTCTTGAACATGTTTCACATACTTTCCGCCAGTTTTTATTTCACTTGTGGTATTCTTTGCCATGCAAAAAGCACTTAATTTTCATGTAGTTGAGTTTATTAATCTTTTCCTTTGTGGCTAATTTTATGTCACATTTAGAAAGGTCTTCGCTGCGTCAAGTTTATGAGAATTTTCCTAGAAGATCTTGAATATACTTGGAAGTTCTGAGCCTTTGGAGTCTTTCCTGGTGAAAGGTGTGTGTTCTTAATCTGTTTCTTCTTCCCTGTGGCTGCTGGTGGTTCCCAGGATTTCTGTTGGATGAGCAGTGTTCTCCCCGATTTGTCATGGTATTGGGCATTCAGATCTGTGATTTCAGGGAAGCTGAAGGACCCCTGAACACACTCACCCAGCTGTGCCTGTGGACATGGCCCTGCCGGCCTCTCTGGGCACCCGTGTCTGTGGGTTGCAAAGGCTGGGGAGGCTGCCGGGACGTGTACTGGGGTGTTAGCCCCATGTGCCAGCTGCAGCCCTGCCCCCTCCCAGAGGCTGTGGGCTGTGGGTGGGCAAAGAAAGTCTGGAGCCTGCCATAGATGGACTGCAAGGTGGAACCTGCTAGAAGCCCAGGTGAGAACGTGCTCCCCCAAGGCCCAGGGCTGGGCCCACGCTGAGCAAGCAGGGCGGGCTGCAGGGTCCCTGCCCCCGGCCGCTAGGGGCAACCGGGCCCCCCCCCGGTCCCCTTCGGGCCCCCGCTCCTCACCGTGAGGGGTGACCGGGTCCCCACCCCCCGCCCACCGCGGTGAGGGGTGACCACGTCCCTGCCCCCCGCTGTGAGGGGTAACTGTGGCGGTGACAGTCCCCGTGCTCTTGGGGGCGCCCCCTTGTCTCCGCTTCTGTTTTCTTGTGACTGGCTGTGACCAGAGCGCCCTGGGCTGAGAGCGCTCGCTGAACGCGGTCTGATCCGTGTGGGGACTCGGGGTGGCTCGAGAAGGCCTTCCTGAAACTGAGGTTAGCGAGGCTCTGTCGCGTCTGAGGCTCCTCTACCTGCCATTCCTCCACGGCCTCACAGGCGACCTTGCCTGCACCCCCGTCCTGCAGGCGGGTCTGCACTTCCTGGGACTTTCCACGAAGGGGACCTTCTCCATGTGGGGGCTTCAGTCCCCTGTCGTGATGATGCAGCTTCCTCCGCACTTGTGTGCCCCTCATGTGGATGAACCACGTGTGGTTACTCATCTCCGGTGACAGTTGGGTGGGTCCCAGGTTGGGGTGTCACCAGCAAAGCTGCTGTGAACATTTATGTTTGAGTCTTTGGGTGTGTGCCTTCATTTCTCTTGGGTGGGATTGTGGGTCCGTGTGCAGTTGAGGAGGGCTCCACTTTCTGAGAATCCACCAGACAGATGATTTTCTGAGCAGCTTTGCTGTCCATGCTGCCGGTGGCAGGGCGCGGGGCTCATCCGCCTCCTCACAGCACCTGGGTGTCTGTCCTGGTCTCAGCTCCCCGACCGGCTGTGGTGGAGGCTCACCGTGACTTTACGTTGTATTTCTCCAGTGAGGAACGGTGCTTATGGCCTTTCCTGTGCTTATTTGCTGTCCACAGAGCTTCTCCCGTAAAGAGTTTGTCTAAATAACTCATCTGTCTTCTTATTGGGCTGTTTGTCTTCTTGTTGAATTGTGAAACTTCTTTAAGTATTCTGTATATAGGCTCTTGTGAATATTTTTAGCGAATTAATCTATGGCTCCCCTTTTAATTTTCTTAATGGTGACTTTCAAAAGTCATTTTAAATTCTTTGAAAAAAATAAATTTACCATTTTTTTCTTTCACAGTATTTTTAGTGTGTGCCCCAAGAGTCCCAGGACTCCTTCCAGGGTCTCCAGGATTTTCTAATGTATTTTCTTGTAAAGTTTTATGGTACATTTTAGACTTAGGCCTACAGTCTGTTTTGATCTAATTTTGGTATTGTGTGAGGTAAGGATTGATGTTTACTTGTTTTCTTGGCTGTCCAGTTGATTAGCACCATTTGTTGAAAAGAGTTTCTTTTCCTATTGAATTTCGTTAGTGTCTTTGTCAAGTGAATTGACCAAAAGTATGTGGGTCTGTTTCTGGATCCTCTCTTCTGCTCCATTGATCTTTTTCCATCTTTGTCTGAAACCAACCAAAATGGAACACTTAACTCCGAGAGGATTATGGTCAGTCAGGTAAGTCCTCCAACTCTGCCCTCTGACTGACGATCCCCAGCACATCCACATAAAGTCTAGACTGCTTGTCGTTTCTGCAAAAAGTCCTGCTGAGATTTCCATCGAGGCTCCATCGATTCCACGAGTCAGTTTGGGGGTAACACCGTCTTAACAGTACCCAGCCTTACTGGCTGACTTTCCATTGTTTGTGTCTCTTTCCTCAGCACTGTTAAGGTGTCAGGGTGTCTCCTGTTGGACTTGTCCCGGGTGTTTTAGGTTTCTGGCTTCTGAGACCCCACGAGTCTCCACCCTGCAGAGTTGGGGCTTTCCCCCATGGCCCTGAGCCCGAGCCTGAGGTCAGCTCAGAGGGGCACTTCCCTCCAGTGGCCCCTCACCCACCCGGTGGGGGCGAGGGTCTCTGCCCCAGCCCCTGGAACCAAAGCCTGGGGAGGTATGTTGGGCTGCATTCGAGGGGCAGCCGGGTGGTCGATTTGAGAAAGCTGGAAGGACAGAGCTTTCCCAGCCCCCTTGTCTTCAGTCAGGAGTGTCCCCCGGCACCTCACGGGGTGGGGGTGGGGACAGTCACCACTCAGCCCATCCCAGGTGTGGGTGAGGGCCTGCTCCCCACAGATCTGCCCACAGTGAGGTCTCTGCACTCCTCTGGCCCTGCATCTGCCCTCAGTGCTGCTCTGCTTTCTGGGGAGGCCTTGAGTTCTCTCCCTTCTGGGCGGGGCTACCCTCTGGTTGGCACATCCAGTCCACACGAGGCTGCTCCATCTCCCCACGCCTCCTGGCTCTGGATTTTGTTAGCAGATGACCGATGTTGGTGTAGGCACCTCATTAAGGAAGAAAAAAGAAAAGAAACCAAAGAGGGTCACTAGATAAACAGAGCATGGGAGAAAATGTGTGTATCTGTTAAGGATCTAGTATCCCGAATATATAAAGACTTCCTACAACTCAAGAGCAAAGGAAATGGCAACCCACTCCAGTGTTCTTGCCTGGAGAATCCCAGGGACGGGGGAGCCTGGTGGGCTGCCGTCTATGGGGTTGCACAGAGTTGGACACGACTGAAGCGACTTAGCAGCAGCAGCAAAAGCAAACAACCCAATTTAAAATTGGGCAAAAGGCTCGAGTAGACATTTCTCCAAAGGAGATACAGAGATGGCCAACAAGCATGTGAGAAGATGCCCAACATTATTGGCCATTCATTCATTCAGTCAGTTCAGTCGCTCCGTCGTGTCCGACTCTTTGTGACCCCACGGACAGCTGCATGCCAGGCCTCCCTGTCCGTCACCAACTCCCAGAGCTTGTTCAAACTCATGTCCATTGAGTCAGCGATGCCATCCAACCATCTCATCTTCCATTGTTCCTTTCTCCTCCTGCCCTCAATCTTTCCCAGCATCAGGGTCTTTTCAAATGAGTCAGTTCTTCCCATCAAGTGGCCAAAGTATTGGAGTTTCAGCTTTAGCATCAGTCCTTCCAATGAATATTCAGTACTGATTTCTTTTAGGATTGACTGGTTTGATCTCCTTGCAGTCCAAGGGACTCTCAAGTCTTCTCCAACACCACAGTTCAAATGCATTAGTTCTTGGTGCTCAGTTTTCTTTATGGTCCGACTCTCACATCCATATGTGACTACTGGAAAAACCATAGCCTTGACTAGACGGACCTTTGTCGGCAAAGTAATGTCTATGCTTTTTAATATTCGGTGATTTTGGAGCCCCCAAAAATAAAGTCAGCCACTGTTTCCATTGTTTCCCCATCTATTTGCCATGAAATGATGGGATCAGATGCCATGATCTTAGATTTTTGAATGTTGAGTTTTAAGCCAACTTTTTCACTCTCCTCTTTCACTTTCATCAAGAGGCTCTTCAGTTCCTCTTCACTTTCTGCCATAAGGGTGGTGTCATCTGCGTATCTGAGGTTATTGATATCTCTCCCGGCAATCTTGATTCCAGCTTATGCTTCATCCAGCCCAGCATTTTGCATGATGTACTCTGCATGTAAGTTAAATAAACAGGGTGACAATATACAGCCTTGATGTCCCCCTTTCCCAATTTGAAACCAATCTGTTGTTCTATGTCTGGTTCTAACTGTTGCTTCTTGACCTGCATACAGGTTTCTTAGGAGGCAGGTAAGATGGTCTGGTATTCCCTTCTCTCAAAGAATTTTCCACCGTTTCCATACAATCAAAGGCTTTAGCGTAGCCCATGAAGCAGAAGTAGGTGTTTTTCTGGAACTCTCTTGCCTTTTTCTATGATCCAGCAGATGTTGGCAGTTTGATCTCTGGTTCCTCTGCCTTTTCTAAACCAAGCTTGTACATCTGGAATTTCTTGGTTCACATACTGTTGAAGCCTAGCTTGGAGGATTTTGAGCATGACCTTGCTAGCATGTGAAATCAGTGCAATTGTGCAGGTAGCTTGAACATTCTTTGGCTTTCCCCTTCTTTGGGACTGGAATGAAACTGACCTTTTCCAGTCCTGTGGCCACTGCTGAGTTTTCCAAATGTGCTGGCATTTTAAGTGCAGCACTTTAACAGCATCATCTTTTAGGATTTGAAATAGTTCAGCTGGAATTCCATCACCTCCATTAGCTTTGCTCATGGTGATGCTTCCCAAAGCCCACTTGACTTCACACTCCAGGATGTCTGGCTCTAGCTGAGTGATCACACTGTTATACCATCACACATATGAGAATGTTATTTTAAAAAGGACAATAGCAAGTATTGGTGAGGCTGTGAAGTATGGCTGGTGTGGAAGACGGTTTGGCAACTCCTCAAAAAGTTAAACATAGAATCACAGGGCCATGGAACACGACTCAGCCCTGAGAAGTAGTGAAGTTCCACAGAGGCTGCCTGATGGACGAAGCTTGACTGTGTGATGGTCAGTGAAGGATGCCAGCTGTGAGAAGTCTGACTCCATTTGTAGAAATGTCTCAACAAACAAATCCAGAGAGACAGACAACGATTGTGGCCACTGGGGGCTGAGAGATGAGAGAAGCCGCTTGGTAGGAGTGTTACCTGGGGGTGAAAAAATGTTTCGGAGCTTGATGGAGGTTGACAGCTCTGTGAATGTCCTAAGGCCAGCACGCTTTCACTTTGAAGCAGCTTTATGTTACGTGAATTACAGCTCAGTCAAGAGGAAGAAGCAGCCACAGTGGGGCTTCTGCTCTTGTGTGGTTTTGTGTGGCCTTGGCCCCCCATGGCCGTGTGGGTGGGGGGTACCCGGGGGTTTCTGACCGAAAGAACTGTGTGGGGCAGGTTTCCATGTACTTACAAGTGAGCGCATGGTAGAGACACGGGATCTTCTGGGCCCAGGAGCCCGGAGCCCCAGAAGGCTGCTCCCGACCTGTGGAGTGCGGGCCCAGGGGAGGCGGCCCCTGCCCAACTGGCCTAGCCTCGCTTTCTAGGAAGGAGGTTAAGGAGATGTTTCTGCGCGGAGGGGTAGGTCCAGGGGCGGGTAAGAGGGCCCGTGAGGGCGGCCGCGGTGGGCAGGACGTCCAGCCTGGGCCGCTCCCTTGTAGGGAGCTTAATAGGAGTGTTAGTAGCCTTAGTAGGAGGGGGAGCAGGCCTGTGGCAGGGCCCTGGCCTTCCGCTCCTGAGTGGAGGGGAGGGTGGAGGGCACCATGGTGCCCAGGCCGCCTTGCTCACCTTGGCCTTGTTAGCACCTTCCAGCCCTGCTGAGTAGGGGCACACGGGCCCAGAGGGGCCACGCAGGCCTCAAGGGCAGGACCCAGAGGAGCTCCCGAGAGAGCTGAGCTGTGTGCCCAGGGCTGGTGCCCACTGCTACTGCAGAGGGGGTGAGCACAAAGAGGCCACAGGGCCCTCCTGCTGGCTCTTCCCCGTCTCTGGGCCTCCCTCCAGAGCTGCGACCAGTGGCTGGCACGGTTGGTGAGGCCAGTGTGGCCAATTTAGCTGGCGGGGCGTCTGTGGCTGGTGCAGCTGGTGTGCCCAGTGTGGCCTCTGTGCCCGGTGTGGCCTCTGTGGCTGGTGTGGCCTCTGTGGCTGGCGTAACTGATGTGCCCGGCATGACCTCTGTGGCTGGTATGGCCTCTGTGGCTGGCGTAGCTGATGTGCACGGCATGACCTCTGTGGCTGGCATAGCTGATGTGCCCAGCGTGACCTCTGTGGCTGGCGTGGCCTCTGTGGCTGGCATAGCTGATGTGCCCAGCGTGGCCTCTGTGCCCAGTGAGGCCTCTGTGGCTGGCGTAGCTGATGTGCCCGGCGTGACCTCTGTGCCCGGCGTGGCCTCTGTGGCTGGCATAGCTGATGTGCCCGGTGTGACCTCTGTGGCTGGCATGGCCTCTGTGGCTGGCATAGCTGATGTGCCCGGTGTGACCTCTGTGGCTGGCATGGCCTCTGTGGCTGGCATAGCTGATGTGCCCGGCATGGCCTCTGTGGCTGGCGTAGCTGATGTGCCCGGCATGGCCTCTGTGGCTGGCATGGCCACAGTCTAGCTTGTGCATCTCCAGGAACTGGTGCCTTTTCATCCCGTGAGGCACATGTTTGCTGGCGGCTGCTTTTTGTAGCCAAGTGCTCCTCCTGAGGTCACTGCCTGGGACGCTTTCCACCTGGGAATCCCAGCCTGACTGTGGTCTTCCCCTCACAGGAGGCCTGCTGTGGGCGCCGAGAAGTCAAACCCTTCCAAGCGGCACCGTGACCGCCTCAATGCCGAGCTGGACCACCTGGCCAGCCTGCTGCCGCTGCCGCCCGACATCATCTCTAAGCTCGACAAGCTTTCCGTCCTGCGCCTCAGTGTCAGCTACCTCAGGGTGAAGAGCTTCTTCCAAGGTAAGACCCTCACCTCTGTCCACCCGGGCCTGGCCTGGGCCCACCTGGCTTTATCACCTCTGTCCCCCGGGCCTCGCCAGGGCCCACCTGGCTTCCCCGGGATGGGCCTGTTTTCGCTTCTTGTCTGGAACCCTTTAGAGGCAGAGTGCTGAGTGCGACCGACCAGAGCAGCTCTGGTGGGGAGGGACCTGGGGCCGGCTCTCCCCCTGTTTGGCTCACCTGCCTTGGGATGCTGTGCTGGGCCAGGTGCGGCCCCCCTCAGCGCAGGGCAGCTGGTGTGTCCATCAGGCCCTTGCAACGCGCTGGGTACTTGCTCGTGTCTGGTGCCCCTGGGCAAGCCTTACTCTTCGCGTGGCCTGGCTGAGCTACTGGGGAAGAAATGTGGTTTTCACCGGCCTACTTCAGCCTTCGGCCATCAGCCCTCAGCCAAGTCTGAGCTTCTTACAAAACTGTGCATTTATTCTGTGTCTTCGGGCAGAGGTAAGATGAGTGTTTACAGTGGTCACGTGCGGACACCAGGGGATGGCGGACAGCAGCTGACCACAAGCTCACACTCTGCTCAAGGCTCTGGGAGTCAACGCGTGCACAGCCTCCTGTGGCCGAAACCCACCTCGGGCTGTGGTTAGGAGGGCCAGCCTCTGAGACTGCGGCCTGGAACCACGGGGACCCGGGCCATACAGTGCCAGCCCCGCTACGGGGCTGGGGATGTGCGTGCTTCCAACGTGCCTGAGGTGTGGCAGCCACTGTGCCTTGCTGGCTTTCTCGGCCTGGGAGGGAACTTTTCCTGAGGACTTAGGCTGCTTTCAACCTCGACTCCCCCAGGGACCCGCTCACTGCACCCTCCAGCTGGGCCAGCGCCGACCAGCCTGGCACCGGGCCCTCCCGGCCTTCCCTTTGTCTCCTGGAGCAGGAACCCCAGTCCTCCCGCCGCGGCTGGCCCTAGAGCCCCCTCTGTGTGAGGGTGCTGACAGGGTCTGGGTCCCACTCCCGGGGTCCCACGGTCCCTCCCCTGTGTCCGGCTCCGCTCTGGGGCTGGACCCCTGTTAGGGGTGCGCGCGGCACACTGGGTGGTACTGACCCCAGTGAGCCGAGCTGTCCCTCGTGGAAAGGACCTCTGTCCCCAGGGGAGGCTGAGCACTCAGGGCTGTGTCTGCTGACCCAGGCTTGGTACTGGGGGCGGGGAGGTCCTTGCTCCTTGTGACGCCCACATGTGTCCACCCCCCACACACATACACGCGGGCTCAGGGAAATCATAGGGTGAGGACATGGGCAGAGTTTTGACAGCTTGGGCTGGGATTTGCCCAGCACC
Organism: Cervus canadensis; assembly: GCF_019320065.1. NCBI lineage: Eukaryota > Metazoa > Chordata > Mammalia > Artiodactyla > Cervidae > Cervus > Cervus canadensis. The sequence continues at coordinate 56,288,586 of NC_057401.1, forward strand.
AGCCCAGGTTTGTCCTCCAGTAAATCACCCAGACCCCCCCGCCCCACCATGGCTGGAGGCACAAGCTTATGAAGCATTTTTGGAAAAGTAGGCTTGGAGGGCTGCAGAGAATGGTGGGTGCCATGGGGACAGGAATTTGGGGGGTCACCAGGAGAGTTGTGCTGGCTGGAGGGCTTCCAGGAGGAGGCGAGGGGGGTGGTGTGGTCTGTAGGCCGCATAGAGGCAGCCCCGTCATGGAGCCGTCTAAGGGACCCTTGCTACTTCAGTCCTGCACTGAGAAGGCCCCACCCTCCCCAGCTGTGGTCTGGGCCCCTCCCCCATTAACTGGCGCCCTGCCCTGCCGGCGCCTCCTCCCTATGGTCAGCCCCGAGGCCCCCACCGGTCCCCAGGTTCACACTTCTTGCAGCCACCAGGAGTCCTGCGTTCTCCTGCGTGTCCCACTGGCCCACTTGCAGAACTGGGCCTGAGTTCTGTCTGAGTCCCTCCCATGCCCACAATCTCCTGTCCCTCCTTAAAGCACCTGTATTTCCCTGGATCTCGGGTTATGGTTGCCTGGGCCTTGGATCTCTGATGGGTGCAGGAAAATGGGGAAACTCAAGGGGTTATGTGGTTCTTTGTGTGAAGTGGGTCACTTTCCCAGCTCCTCCATTCCAAGCGGAAGTTGAAAGCAACAGCTCTACAGGGGCTTCATGTGACATGCATGCGTGCTAAGTCACTTCAGTCGTGTCCGACTCTTTGTGACCCCATGGACTGCAGCCCACCAGGCTCCTCCATCCATGGGATTCTCCAGGCAAGAATACTGGAGTGGGTTGCTGTGCCATCCTCCAGGGGGTCTTCCAACCCAGGCATCGACCCACAGTCTCCTGTGGCTCCTGCATTTCAGGCAGATTCCTTACTGCTGAGCCCCTGGGGAAGCCTTCCAGTGACACTACTTCTAAGTTAAACATCAGTACCTCCAGCTGCCGGGACCTGCAGTGTGGGGCCCAGGGCACGTGGTTCCTGGCCACCGTGGACTCCACGGTTCCTGGGTGCTGAGTCCTCAGGGGCTTCGGAAGACCAGGGGCTGCGGCCAGCTTTCTGCTTCGGGGTCAGGCCTTCAGGTGTCTGTCGGCCGCTCCCGAGTGCCTTCCGGGGAGGGCTCTGTCCTGAGTGCCTCCCAGGGCTCCGTCCCACAGGGGCCCTGCACCTCCCTGAAGGAGGGCCCATGAACGCACCGTCCCCAGGGCCCTGCCGTGGGGGCATCGCACACCCGACCGAGCCCCCACTGGAGCTGATGCACAAACTCGCTAAAGCTTTTCTCGCCCATCCAAGCACTAACCAGGCCCCAGGGCCCTGCCGTGGGGGCACCGCGGACCTGACCAAGCCCCCACTGGGGCTGACGCACAGACTCGCTAAAGCTTTTCTCTCTCATCCAAGTACTAACCAGGCCTGACCCTGCTTAGCTTCTGAGGTCAGAACAGATCGGGCGCATTCAGGGTGGTATGGCTGTAGACAAGCCTTTATCCCTGAGAGGGTTTTACTGTCCAGGTTTCCAAGTCTTACGGAAAATGCATCAGGTCTTTAGGTAGGAAAAATGCAAATGTGTGAAACAGCAAAAGCAGTTATTCAGCACTGATGTGGCCTTGGTGTGGAGTCCAGGGCCCTTGTCTTGGAACCGCAGGCCTTGCTGGTGTTGCCAGTTCTCCAGCCCCATCTGTGCTCACGAAGGAGAGAGTTCCATGAAGGGATAACAGGACCTCTCTGAAGGCCTGGGGATGCTGGGGGCTCACGGACCCATCTTCAGAAACTCTCAGACCCTGACTCGCAATGCCTGGTCTCCATCCCCACTGTGTGGTGTCCACCCCATTGTGGGGTCTCCATCCTCACTGTGGGGCCTCCATCCCCACTGTGGGAATCTCCATCCCCACTGTGCACTCTCCATTCCCACTGTGGGAATCTCCATCCCCATTCCGGGGCCTCTGTCCCCATTGTGGGGTCTCCATCCCCATTGTGGGGTCTTTATCCCACACTGTGTGCTCTCCATCCCCACTCCGGGGCCTCTCCCCACTGTGGGGGTATCCATCCACACTGTGGGGTCTCCACCTCCATTGTGGGGTCTTCATTCCCTTTATGGGGTCCCCACCCCCCATTCCAGGGACCCCATACCTGTCCCCAGGGTTCCCCATGCCCGGGGCTTCCTCAGTGACCCATGTGGACAGCTGGGCCAGGTGTGGGGCTGCTCAGGAGGGTTTTCTGTTCACCTACCTCCCACAGAGGCTTCCATCTGCCTTTAGGACACTGATAGGGGACTGGTCACTTCCTCTCTGGTCACTTCCTCGGGTACAGCTGTGTCCAGCCAGGCCAGGGTTGGTGGCCTTGTAAAGACTTTGGTTCTGTTGTTTCCAGGAGTTCAGGTATCGGCCCGGTGTCCGCCTGAATGCATGGTTCCTCTTAACCAGGAGCAGAGTGCTTCTCCTGCACTGTGCCCGATCCCTCTCCCCGCCCCAAGGCAGGGGAATGCCCCATCAGGTCTGTGGAGCCCTCACGCTGCCAGTGGGCGGCCCTGCTGGTCACAGCTAGGGGAGGTAATGAACTTGACTTCCCTATCACCCTTTTCTCCCAAGGATTCCCAAGTTTGTGATCTTCCTCAGGCTGTACATTTTAGGGGAAATTCTAAACATTTTCCTGAATTCATTCCCTCTACATAGAAAAAAAGTCGAGCTATAAAAATTGGATCTTAATCTCTGCTTCCTGACTCAGAAATGGATAATTTCATTAAAGCTTCCATAAAAAGTCACCTTTGGGAAGGACATGAACTGGAAAGTTCCAGCCTCCAAGAGTAATAATGGCCTGCAAATTTGCTTGTAGTGTCGTGTTTGTGTCAACTTTCATGGATTTTTAAAAGGCAGTGAACTTATTTAATTAGTTAACTTGGATCTGAGTAGACTGAGGGCTGGTGCTTCTTAGTTATAAACCCTTTGCTTGTACCCAAAAGAGGGATTTTCCACTCTTGCAAGCTTCACTGTTTGCAAGAAGGGAAACTGGGGACTGATCACAGAAAAGGGAGACAGGGTGGGTGGAGAATGTGAAGGACCCTGAGGGGGGCGGGAGCCAGGTTCCCGCTAGGACATGTGGCCCAGGACGTGAGGTCCCAGGTGCCCCCTTCTCAGGCCCAGCAGACGACGCTGCAGCATTGACCCAGGCAGGAGACTCACTGGACCTGGGCTTCAAGGGCCTAGGATGGGGACCAGCATGCAGATGACCAAGGACCCCAGTCACCCTAGCCTGGCCGGTGGCATGACCCAGGACCCCCAGCCCCCCTACCCTGGCCGGTGGCATGACCCAGGACCCCCTGTCACCCTAGCCTGGCTGGTGGCATGCAGGCAGGACCCCCCATCACCCTAGCCTGGCCGGTGGCGTGACCCAGGACCCTGGTCACCCTAGCCTGGCCAGTGGCGTGTAGGCAAGACCCCGGTCACCCTAGCCCAGCTGGTGGAGTGACCCAGGACCCCAGTCACCCTAGCCTGGCTGGTGGCAAGACCTAGGATCCCCAGTCACCTTAGCGTGGCCGGTGGCATGCAGGCAGGGCTGTGGGTGGGATGAGCAGAGCGGGGGGACACTCAGCAGACAGACCCAGGAGGGGAAAGCACAGGTTCGGCCTCCAGGGACGATCCAGAGATCCCTGAGCTGTGAGGACCCACCCCCGCTCACTGTCCGCCCAGCCCGGGCAGCCCACCTGCACACTCTGTTCCAGGTGGACCCTGGCCCCAGGCTCACCTGAGCTGGGTGGGTCTGCTTCACCCACTCCGGGTGGCAGGTCCACAAGCCCCGTGTCCTGAGATGTGTCCGGGACACACGGGACACTGGAGTCCTCTGCGGGTCAGAGATGAAATTCTCCCCGAGTCTTAGGATCCTGTGACCTGGGAGTGCAGTGGATGCGGCTGAGCTAAACTGTGCAGTTCTCAGCTTTCACTGACGAGCCATCCTTCCCTGATGAGTTCTGCTGGGAATGAGTGTCTGTGATCCCGCAGAGCACATCCTGAGGCCTGGCCCCACTGTGCCGTGGGGTGAGGCGGGGCTCCGAGGGATGCGAGCTGGGGCCCCGTCCCTGAGAACGAGCACCCTTGCGGGTGGAGGCTCCAGGGGGCCCTCCCCACTGTGTTCTGCAAGTGGGCGCTCCCACCTCTGAGTGGCAAGGTGTGCGAGGCCTCTGAGATGCTGGGAGCCGGGTCAGGACCAGACTCCCCTGCCTTCATGGGGCTGCTCCGTGAATTCCTTCCCTCTGAGATGTGGCTGTGGCTGGGCTGGGGCTGCATCTCCTCTCCAGCTCTTCCCCTGTGGGAGCCCCATCCCCACAGCACGGACAGCTTCTGGAGGACAGCCCCCGGGGTCTTTCCAGCAAAGATATGCTGCTCTCAGTCACGTCAGGCTGTGTGCAGGCTCCTCATTCTTTCACTCTCTCCTGGTTCCTGAGTCCTTCCAGGACCTGTGTCCCCCACAACACAGGAAAGAGCGTTGCTTTTTCTCTCACTGCTGTGGGATGGACCAGGGGCAGTCCCGGACCTTCCCTGTCCCTTCTGGGTCATTTAAGGTCTTTCCGTCACTGGTACTAGTGTGATCAGTCCAGCCGAACAATAAATCTCTGAAAGAATTTCAAGTGTGAGCCTTCTCGCTGCCTAGTCTGAGGGTCCAGCAGGCAGGGTTGGGGTGGGTGGGGAGACGGATAGTGATCCCAGAGCCATGGTTTCTGGCCTTTCCAGGTGAGAGCAGCAGCAGGAAGAAGAGGTGAGTTTGGGAGAAGTCTGCCTGGCGTTGCCGGGAGCTGGCACCCAGGTGGTCTTGGTGCTTTCCCGGCCTCTGAGGACCACATGCCTGGGGTGTCTGTCTGCCTCGGTGGCTGACATGGGTCACCCATCCTCTCTAGTCACTTCCTTGCACTTCCTTCCTTAACACAAGTGTCAAGACGGCCACACGCCTACAGGCATCCTCCCGGGAGGAGCTGAGATACCCTCAGCAAGTGTTTGGATATTGTGGCCCCACTTGCTCCACAGGAGATATACGTCTTTGACGGGCCGGGCCTGGTTGACACATGGTGCTTCTCACTTGCAGCCCAAACACCTTTGGAGTTCTTGAATATAGAGAGACACCCACCCCACGGGCCCCTGGAGGCACGTGCAGGCCTCGCAGGGCCATCGCGAAGCTCCTCTCGCTGGGTGCTGGCAGGGGCAGGGGCCTCCAGCCCTCTTCTGGCACAGGTTGGGGGGGTGGAACCAACAGCATCACCCTCCAAGGAAGTCCTACTTCCAGCCTCAAACATCTCTCACCTCTGACATCCTATGTGAAGCCTTGCCAAGGTCATCTGGGGCCAACAGTTGGAACATGTTGTGGTGGGGCCTTGGCCCAAATTCAGACTGAAAGTTTCACAGTAACAGCAAGCTCTAATGCAGGTAAACAGAGCAGCGGCTGTGGTCCTCGCCTCCCAGGACTTACAGTCCAGTGGGGAAGGTCTGCCACCAATCAAACAGACTCTTCCATTTCCAGCAGATACAATGTCAGTAACTGTAGCCATCAGGTGGATGACATGTGAAATACAAGATGAAATATCTGAACCTTTAAACATGTATCGCTCAGTCAGCAGGAAATTAAGGGATACTCAAAGAGACTAAAAACTAAGTGCAGTTGAGAACCCAAAGATAAATTTTTAAAAAACATTTTTAAAGGATGTACCTCCTTTAAAATGCAGAAAGAAGGCAAGGTTTGGGCTGCAAGGAGGAATGGAGAAGGGTGTCAATCAGAGCAAACACTGATGTGTGAAATAGTAATAATGGCATACGGTAAGGGCAAAAAATGAGAAAAATAAAGCCCTGGCCATGACAGCATATAAATTTGGAGAGGGAGATTTGAGTTAAAGATTTCAACATTTCTTGTATTAATTAAATTTGGAGGTTGAGTAACTAATTCATAATAAAATTTTCAGGATAATCATCAAGACAACAAAAAGGTTTAACTTTCAAAATAATGGAGAGAAAAAAAGTAGAATGAGAAAATGTAATTAATCAAAAGAAAAAGACAGGAAAGAAGAAAAAAGAAACGTGGAAGAGTGTAACAAATAGAAAGCGTAAAATTCCAAATGTGTCATTAGTTACAGACAATGTAAGTGGACTAAACAGGCCAACTAAAAGATAAGGATTATCAGAGTGAATGTCTCTGTTTACAAAAGGCACAGAAAGGTTGAAAGTACAAGGATGGAAAAAGATAAATTGGAAAAATACTAACTGAAATACATTTGGTAAAGCTATATTAATGTCAAAAACTTGATTTTAGGGTGAAAAATATTACTGGAGATCATGAGAGCCTATCATTTAAAAGTCATTAAGCATTTTATTTTATCAAGCAAAGAGAATAATTTTAAATTTCTGTGCTTTTAATAACATCACCTCAAAAATATGAAACCAATATTGACAGAACTATAAGGAAAAATACATAAATTCATCATCAGAGAGGAAGATTTTAGATAGTTCTCTCAGTACTTGATAGATCAGATAAATAAAAATCGGTAACAATTAAAGGAGATTTGAGCAATGCAAAAAAGGGTTAATCATGGACATACATAACACTGTACTCTGAAACTTAACACTCACATCTTTTCAAGCCCACATGTAACTTGTAAATATATTGAAAATATGCGTGCATGCTCAGTCACTTCAGTCATGTCCAACTCTTGGCCACTGTATGGACTGTAGCCCACCAGGCTCCTCTGTCCATGAGATTCTCCAGGCAAGAATACTGGAGTGGGTTGCCATTTCCTCCTTCAGGGGATCTTCCCAACCCAGGGTTCAAACCTGTGTCTCCTGCATTGCAGGCAGATTCTTTACCCACTGAGCCACCTGGGAAGCCAAAATTGAAAATATACTGGTCAATAAAGCAAGTCACAATAAATTTCAAAAGACAAAATCATGAAGAATGCATGGTGAGCCCTCAAGCCAGTTAAGCTGGAAATCTGTAGAAAAGATGACTTGAAAGCCCTTACATTTGGAAATAAACACATTTGTAAATAACAGAGACCAAAGTAGAAAACATGACAGAACTGAGGAAATATTTGCAAATCAAAATGTGTGTGTATGCTCAGTTGTGTTTGTGACCCCGTGGACTGAATACCACCAGGCTCCTCTATCCATCAAAATGTGTGGCTGCAGCTAATGCAATTCTTAGAAATAAATCAACTTGAGGGTCTAATGTGAAAGAAGAAGGGATGAAAATTAACTAGCTAAGCATTCAGTGTTGATAAAGTGAACTAAATAAAAAACAGTCATAGGAAATAATAAAGCAGAAGGTATTTGTGAAATAGAAAGGTAACATACAATAGAATTCCTTTAAAATGATAAAACAATAAAGATCTGGTGAGACTGATCAAGGAAAAATAGCAAACAGTATTAGGAAGTAAAAAGAATATTATATAGCATATTCTATATAAAGCATAATGATATATGCTGCAGATATTTAAAAGATGGCTTGAAATTATTATGAACAAATTTATGCTAGTAGATTTGAAAATATAGTAAATGCTTAGAAATATAGCTTATTAAAATTGAAGAAGAAATAAAACACCCAAATAGTCATATGGCTATTTGAATGAGTGGTTAAAATCTTCCCACAGAGAAAAATCTAGGCCCAGACAGTTTTAAAGCAATTTCTACTAAATGTCAAATGAAAAATAAGTCCACCCTATACTGAGTCCATGGTACAGAATTGTAACAGAGGTCCTGATGTGAACTCACATTGTGCACACACACACACACACACACACACACACACACACGTGTGCCTAAACGTGTGTGCATGTGTATGTGTGTTCCAGCTCTGTCTACTGAAGGGGCCACCCCACAACAGGGGACACAGGTGGCCTTCAGACCTCGGTTTCCAGACGCAGTTCATCACTGAAAGGAACTCATGCCTTCTGGCCTCTGTCCAGAGCAGGAGCAGAGAACGGACAAGATGAGCCTGGACCGTCCATGCTGGATAGCAGGCTGTGTTCAGAGCACGAGGGGACATACCCCCGGACCCAGGCCTCCTGAGGGGACATACCCCCGGACCCAGGCCTCCTCAGGGGACATACCCCTGGACCCAGGCCTCCTCAGGGGACATACCTCTCCTGGGACTCTGGCCTTCTGAGGGGGCTCCCCCTGGACCCAGGCCTCCTGAGGGGACATACCTCTGGACCCAGGCCTCCTGAGAGGACATACCCCCAGACCCAGGCCTCCTGAGGGGGCTCCCCTGGGACCTGGGGCTCCTGAGGGGACATACCCCCGGACCCAGGCCTCCTGAGGGGGCTCCCCTGGGACCTGGGGCTCCTGAGGGGACATACCTCCTGGACCTAGGCCTCCTGAGGGGACATACCCCTGGACCCAGGCCTCCTGAGGGGACATAACCCTGGACCTAGGCCTCCTGAAGGGCTGCCCCAGGACCCAGGCCTCCTGAGGGGACATACCCCCAGACCCAGGCCTCCTGAGGGGGCTCCCCTGGGACCTGGGCCTCCTGAGGGTACATACCTCCCGGGACCCAGGCCTCCTGAGGGGACATACCCCCAGACCCAGGCTTCCTGAGGGGCTCCCCCGGGACCTGGGCCTCCTGAGTGGACATTCCCCAGGACCCAGGCCTCCTGAGGGGACATACCCCCAGACCCAGGCCTCCTGAGGGGACATTCCCCAGGACCCAGGCCTCCTGAGGGGACATAACCCTGGACCTAGGCCTCCTGAAGGGCTGCCCCAGGACCTAGGCCTCCTGAGGGGACATACCCCCAGACCCAGGCCTCCTTGAGGGACTCCCCAGGGACCCAGGCCTCCTGAGGGGCTCCCCTAACCAGGTTGGGACAGTCTCAGCATTAAGATGAACGTGTGTGGTGACAGATGATAATCCAGCAAATGAGATGGGATTCCCTAAATCTGCATGGATATAGGTAAATGAACAACTAAACAGACACCATGATACCTGACCAAACTGCCAGGAGAGAGGACTCTAGATGGGTGACTTTTGAGCGGAGGTGAATTATAAAATGCCCAGTTGGTAACCACTGTAGGAATAATTCAGGCTGGAAATGTCAATGGACACTAAAATTGGTGAAAGTAAGAAATGGAATATTTGAGTCTTGAAAAACGAAGTACTAATTAGCTACAAAGAGGGAAGCCCTGCAGTGGGGAAAGCCAGCACACTGTCCCAGTGACCAAACATGGCCTCTTCAGTCCCGGAAGAAACCGACCCTGTGTGCCAGGCTGCAGGATGTGTGAGGACACTGCTTAGTTTTGTGATGTTCCCTCTGGACATGCTGAGGACGCATCAGCAAACCGGACCTCAGGGGCAGCCTGCAGAGCAGCTTGTCCCATCTTGAGTCAAGAAGGACCAGGGGCATCTGGATGGACAGTAGCCCGTGCCTGGCTGAGAGGATGCTCTGGGCAGTCGGTGAAGTCCCGGGGTGGAGGGGGGTTCTCTGGGCAGAGGACTTGGGTGTTGTTCTTACAACATTTCTGCATGCTTGATGTTGTCTCAAAATAAAACACAAACGAAAAGAAGAAGGAGTAGAGAAAACTGTGGACCAGGGAAGTTGCTGAGGGTGTGAGTCAAGGGGAGGAGCTGGAGGAGGAGCAGCGGAGAGGGTGGGGTGGGGGGCTGGCAGGAGCTGATGTTCCTAAAGCTCGCCTCGAATTTTTAGGGGAAGGAACTAGTCCTTTTGCAAGGGAAGAGTGTGCTCTGAGCAGCACGGTTACCACCGGTGGTTCCATAGGTTGAGCCGAGGGCCCCTGAGGGGACAGGTGCTGGGAGGGGGTGGAGGGGACTCCTGGGGGCCGCTGACCCAGCTCACCTGCAGCCGCTTCATGACCGGGCCCTGGGGTCTCCCTTCTCCAAGCGTTTGCTCAGAGTCATCTCTTTGGCGGCTTCCTCCAGCCGCACTGGGACCTTCAGTGCTGGGCTGTGTCCCTGCACAGGGGTGGAGACTGACTCGGCCATAGAAGGCCCCAAGCACCTGGGCAGAGACCTCCCCCCACCCATTGCCCAATCAACCCTGCCTGTGGGTGGTGAGTCAGGCAGGACTGTGGTGGAAATGACCCCTGGAGTCACTGGTGGTGACCAATGGGCTCCAGGTTGGGTGATGTGCAAGTTCTGTACTTGGAGGCTTCTTTGTAACTTTATTTACAAATTCATCCTATGCGCATGCATCAGACACTGTGACAGCCAAGCTGGCCACTCCTCCAGATCCGGCCTGTTCTTGGCTGGAGCTGCCCTGAGGACAGTCTGCCCCTTCAACCTGGAGTGCCTGACTTGGTGTTATTGTAGATAAGCAGGAGCTGGAGGAGGAGCAGCAGAGAGGGTGAGGTGAGTGGCTGGCAGGAGCTGATCTTCCTAGAGCTCGTCTGGAATTCTTAGGGGAAGAAACCAGTCCTTTCGCAAGGGAAGAATGTGCTCTGATCATCCTCTTATCTATTTGTCTGTGAGTTGCAGCATGTGGCATCTTCGTTGCGTCATGTGGGCTGTTTCACTGTGGTGAAGGACTCTCTAGTGGTGGTGATGTGGCCTCGGCCTGCGATGGCTTGTAGTGGGGCTTGGGTCCCCAGCCAGAGAGAGGCCAAGTTGTGTCAGTGAGAGCCCCAGATCCTGGCCACCAGACCAGTGGTCAGTGACCAGGCCTCTGGCCCTTCGGCTTTGCAGAAAAGAATTCCCACAAAGATGGAAAGTCCGTGAAGCAAGTGTTTATTAAGGGGAATAAGTACAGTATATGTGGATAGACACATGGGCAGACTCAGAGAGAGTCTCTAGACTTGTGTCCTTGTGGCAGTTTGAATTACCTTTATGGGGCATTTCTTCTGGTTTCCTTCGGCCAATCATTTTTATTTCCTTGGTTCACAGTCCGCATTTGATGTATCTCAAGATCCTCCCATGTGTTTGCATGCATCCCTTAGCCAAGATGGATTTTATAAGGCATATGGGTAGAGAACATCCCTTGACATAACTCCCCCTTTGACCTCCAAGGAGCCTTTATGTGCATATGTGGTTGGGGAGGTCTCCTGACTTCTAGAATGAGATATATGTGGTCTGGGCAGGGCCCAGCCTCCTGTCTTAATTGTCCTGCTATCCTCATTTTGGAGTTCCAGTCCACAGGGAATGACTCTCCAATTACTTTACCCTGCAGGGTGGTATCTCCTCCTGCCTAAGTGGTGGGCGGGTTTATTTAACCCACAGCTTGTGGGGTCTTGGTCCCCACCCATTGAAAGGTGGACTCTTAACCCCTGGACCATGAGGCAAGTCCCTGTGTCCTGCTTATCTTGACACCATGCAGTTCCTCATGGAATAACTACTTGACTTTATAGCACTGTTTTTTTTTTCTTTTTGGTTTGTCTGCTTTTTCAAAACGTTTCTTGAGCCCTGGGCTTGCCACTGTACACTTCCCTTCAGACTGTTGAAATTAAGTGAGAAACCGGAATAGTTGACCTCTTCTACCATCAAGAGCGTGTGGAACCAAAACGCGTGTAAATAAAATCCCCTTTCCTTTTTCTTCCCAAAGAGCTACTTTTGGTTGTGTCCCCCCCCCCCCCGCCTTCTCTTTTTAAATTCAGAGATTTAGTTTAATTGGAGGATAATTACAATATTGTGATTTTTGCCATGTGCTCAGTCTCTTCAGTTGTGTCCAATTCTTTGCAACCCCATGGACTGAGGCCCGCCAGGCTCCTCTGTCCATGGGATTCTCCAGGCAAGAATATTGGAGTGGGCTGCCGTGCCCTCCTCCACAGGATCTTCCCAACCCAGGGATCAAGCCTATATCTCCGGCATCTCCTGCATTGCAGGCAGGTTCTTTACCGCCTGGGCCACCTGGGAAGCCATACATCAATATGAATCAGTCATAGGCATACATGTGTCCCCTCCATCCTGAACCACCCCCCACCCCTCCAAGTTGTCCCAGAGCACCGGCTTTGAGTGCCCTGCTTCATGCATCAAACTCAAACTGGTCATCTATTTTACATATGGTAATGTACGTGTTTCAACGCTATTCTCTCGAATCATCTCACCCTCTCCTTCTTCCACTGAGTCCAAGTCTGTTCTTTTTTTTTTTTTTTCAAGTCTGTTCTTTATATTTGTGTCTCCTTTGCTCCCTGCACATAGAATCACTAGTACTGTATTTCTAGATTCCACATACATGCATTAATATGTGGTATTTGTCTTTCCCTTTCTGACTTACTTCACTCTGATTAATAGGCTCTAGATTCATCCACTTAATTAGAACTGTCTCAGATGCATTCCTTTTTATAGCTGAGTAATATTCCATTGTGCATATGCACCACAACTTCCTTTTTCATTCATCTGCTGATGGACATCTAGATTGTTTCCATGACCTAGCTGTTGTAAATAGTGCTGCAATGAATATTGGGGTGCATGAGTCTGTTTCAATTCTGGTTTCCTCTTGGTATATGCTCAGTAGCGGGATTGCTGAATCGTATGGTAGTTTTATTCCAGGTTTTTTAAGGACTGTCCATGCTGTTCTCTATAGTGATTGTATCAGTTTGCATTCCCACCAACAGTGTAGGAAGGTTCCCTTTTCTCCACACCCTCTCCAGCATTTATTATTTGTAAACTTTTTGATGATGGCCATTCTGGCCGGTGTGAGATGAAATCTCATTGCAGTTTTGATTTGCATGTCTCTAATAATGAGCGATGCTAAACATCTTCTCATGTTTATTAGCCATCTGTATGTCTTCATTGGAGAAGTGTCTGTTTAGGGCTTCTGCTCATTTTTTGATTGGGTTATTCATTTTTCTGGTATTGAGCTGCATGAGCTGCTTGTACATTTTGGAGAGTAATCCTTTGTCAGTTGCTTCATTTGCTATTATTTTCTCCCATTCTGAGGGCCGTCTTTTCACCTTCCTTATAGTTTCCTTTGTTGTGCAAAAGCTATATTAGAGGAGATAACAGTTGAGGAGATAATAGTTGAAAACTTCCCTAAAACTTGCACTGCAGCATGGGGATTAAGGAGAGAGCACAGTTCCTCTGCAGGACTTGCAACCCTGGGCTCCTGCCCGCCAGACCCCAGAAAGCCAGTGAAGAGGACTGGGCCAGGCAGCTGTGGAGGCGGGGGCTCCGCTTTCCTGGTGCCCGGAGCCAGATTGAGCTGTGAAACCTCTGGAGCTTCCCTGGTTATTTTGGAAAACAGGGAAATTCATTCTGTAAAAAACCCACAAGCTGATGCGGTCTGCGTCCTGGAGTGGACTCTTGTTTTCTAAACATAGGCACATTTATTCACACGCATGATGTTTCTTCTCACCTAACTGAGCTTGGGGCTCTGGATGCCGTTGGAGCCCCTCCTCCGCACCCGCCTAACTGTGGGGCTCGGAAGGACATGCCCCCACACCCCCACCCCCTCCTTCGGGGCTGAGATGAGAGCTGGTCCAGCCCTGGCCGCTTATGCCCACGTGCTTCCGGTCACCTTTCCTGTGCTGGGCGGGCAGACTCTGGCACGACAGCCCATAACCCTGTGAGCACGTCTGTTCTTGACAGCGCAGGTGCAGAAAACCACTGTCCAGAAGGAGACAGAGCCGGCCGGCCCCTCTGCGGACCTCTCTGCTGTCGAGTCACAGGACAGCACTCTCTGCCAGCCTGTGTGATTCACGGTCATCCTCCAACGGCAAGACAAGGAGTTTATCTTTTAGTTCTTGAAAAGCGAGGCGTGGGCGAGAGTTGGAATGTCTGAAAGCTGAGGTGCTCCATGAATGTGATGCCAGAGTTGCGGCGGGGTCTGCAGGCACGCTGGGGTGGGAGCTCAGGTCAGAGTGGGGCCCCGCATTCTCCATCTGCCCCCCAGGCCTGGCCACTGGTTCCCCCGGCAGGTGCACCACGCTGCGTGGGACCCACACGTGCTCCTGGACTTGTGGGGCCTCTGGGCCCCTGAGAAGTATCCCCAGGGTCACCCAGAGGGGCTGGTGGTGGGGGCAGGGGTGAGCGAAGCCAGTTAACTCCCCAGTCTCTCGGAAAAGTTGGTTCTCCACGTCCTGGGCCCCTGTCTCAAGGACGGCACGCGGTCCCTGCGGGAAGTGACAGGGCACCTTCGGAGGGTTGAGTTCGCCTGCTCCCTGGGCCTGGTCTCAGCTGCTGAAAGGGGACGGCCAAGAGCGGCCACCACAGACATGGCTGCGGTCACTCCCGTCTCAGCTCTGCTGCTGTGACAGACACACAGACGTCACCTCTCAGTCCTGGAGGCCGGAGTCCCGAGGTCAGGTGCCCCATGGCTAGGCTCTGGTGAGGACTGAATTCTGAATTGTCCTCACCCGGGAAGGGGTGAGAGTGCCCCTGGGGTCTGTTATAAGGACACTCATCCCGCTCGTGGGGCTCCCCTCGTGGCCCAGAGCCCCTCCTGACACCTTCACCTCTGGGGCCAGGAATGTGGGCACACAGGTGTCCGCGTGGAGGTCTGTGCCGAGTTGGTGGCAGCAAGACACGAAACATCAGGGCACTGCTGCCCAGGCCCCTCTCGAGGCACATCAGGTGGGTGGTGTGCTGGACCCCCAGCGGCCCACCCCCATCTCAGGGGGCGCCAAGGCCCCCGGACCCCTGCTCTGAGCCTGTGCTCCTCTGCCGAGCAGGCCTCAAAGGGCATCTGGGCTGGAAGCGTGCAGGAGAGGGGGGCAGGCCTGCTCCTTGGGGTCCCAGGGGCTCCACGCTCTCTGCCCCCTCCACACTGACCTCCCTCCGCAGCATGGAGGGAGCTGAGCTGCGCTGTGCTCACACCAGCTGCCTCCAGAGGAACACACGGCCGAGCATGAATGCGGCCCTGGGCGCGTGGGCCGGGGTGGTGTGCTGCTGGAGGGTCAGGGCTGGGCTGTGTGTGCAGTGACCCATCCACTCCAGGAGCTGCTGCTCATCAGAGCTGAGGTCCAGCCCAGCTCCCCGGGGTACCCTGGCTCCTCTCTCATCACCCTGGTGGCGGAACTCCTGCACCCCACGCCCAGACAGCCCCCTGCTCCCCACATTCCCTGTGTCCATAATCTGGACTCACCTGTCCTGTCCCTGGGGAGCTGGCCAGGAGCAAGGTGGCTTCTGGGCATCATGCACTTCCAGAGGCAGAAACGGGGCATCTCCGGGTTTCTCCTCCACCAGGGACACTTGGCACCTCTCGGTGGCCAGACCCGAGCACAGAACCCCGAGCAGCGACAGGTGGGGCTGGGTCCTTGTGCCACGTGACTCGGCCCAGTGTGGCAGCTGCCCTGCGTCTCCTCTGTGTGAAGGACAGGGAAGGAGGTGAGGTACGGTGGGGCTGAGCCCCCAAGGGCAGCAGCCTCTCCAGTCTCCCCCCCAGGCTGTGTGTGCAGCCCAGCCCACACAGGGATGCCCGCCGTCTGCATGATGATCACACACAGCCTCTCTCCTCCAGACAAGCAGCTCAGGGATGGGCTTGGACATTCACTCATGTCCAACCCTTTGCAACCCTTTGGCTGCAGGCTGCCAGGCTCCATGGGGTTTTTCGACAAGAATACTGGAGTGGGTTGCCATTTCCTCTAGGAGATCTTCCCTAGCCAGGGATCAAACCTGTGTCTCCTGTGTCTCCTGCATTGCAGGTGGATTGTGTACCACTGAGATATCAGGGAAGCCTTTCAGGGATGCAGGGAGTCAGTGAAGTGAGGGAAACTGGTTCTGGTTGGTTCTGGGGTCCACTGGTGGGCAGCTCAGACAGGGCAGTGAGAACCCTCTGCTGTGGCCGGAGCTATGGGGCCTGCGGGGGGGAGGGAACCCAGGGCCTCAGCTGAGCCCCGGGTCCGGCAGTCTCAGGGCTCAGGCTGGACTGTGCCAGCCTCAGGGAGTCCGAGCGTTTCTGGGCGGGGTCAGCCCTGACCGGCCGCCTCTTCCGCCTGCAGGCCCTGAGCTCTGTCTGCAGACAGTGTGGAGACCGACCCCAGTCTCTGCCCTGGGCCAGGATAGCTTCCGTGGGGCTGGGGGTCTTGGCGGCCCCTCCCACTGCCCCTCAGAGACCAGGTTGTGGGGAGGAGGCCGGCTGCCTGCGGGGTGGGGCGGGTGGGTCATGGGTGCTGGCCGAAACCTGTGTCATGTGATTTGGCCCTCTTTGGGGACAACACAGGGCTGGCTGGTGGGGACAGCAGCTCAGTGGGGGCACGAGACCCTTAGACGCACGGGCTCCCGTCCCTGGCTGGACCTCAGGGGGTTCCTGGAGCCCTGGGCCTTGGGGCACCCCCGCCAAGTCCTTCTTCGCGGGGCCCAGAAGCTGCAGTGACTCCTCTCCAACTTCCACAAACTTCCCCATGGACCCCCCCCCCACACACCTGCTCTCTGCTAGCTCTTCTCCCTGGCATGTTACCAGGGCAACCAGAAGCACAGGGCAGAGGAGCGTGGTGGTGGGCTTGCCCTTTGTCTGAGAAGAGGCCTGGCGGGAGGGCACCAGAATTGGGGCTGTCTGCAGAGACCCTGTCTGCGACCCTGGCCTCCCCTCTGGGGCCCACTCAGACGGAGCTGGGGCTCAGTCCCAGGTCATCGTGGGTGAGACCCCCCAACCCCGCCTGCCATGGCAGGGAGGGAGAGAGGCCGACCCTGGAGAGAGATGCTGAGATGAAAGAGCAGACCCAGGTGCTGGCCACAGGGCCCCGGGAGTGTGGGGGGCTCCCCAACCCCCCACCCTGGGGGTACTCCCCACTCTCTCTCCCTCCCCACTCCCCCACTGCTGTGCCATCCCCCATTAAGAGCACTGGCACCCCCAGCCCCCGGCCCTGGCTCTGACCCCCATCCACACCAGAGTTTGCTGACCTGGGGGGCTGTGGCTCAGAGGGGTTTTCGGAAGGCCGCGCTCCCCCGCCCCCGCCCCCGCCCCCGCCCCCGCCCTGGCGGGGCCTCCGGGAGAGCCTAGGAATCGCATTCGGCTTCTTCCAGTCTCGCCTCTTCCAGTCTCGCCGCAGGCCTGGGGGTGGGGCGCGCGGGCGGCCCTGCTCGCACGCGAGGCCCTGGCCGAGGGCCAAGCGGCTGTCACTGCGGCGCTGACGCCCCATCGCGTGACAGCGGCCCGTGGAGGCCCTGCCGGGCGTGCCCCGCGGAATGTGGCTGCGGAGGCGGGAAGCTGGGGTGCCTGCTGGGGGCGCACGCGATGCTGCAGCGCCGTGGTGGGCGGGGGGAGGGAAGTTGGAAGGGGACCCCCACTTATGCCTCCAGAAGCGACCTCTGCTCCCCAGGCCGCCTGTGTCGGCTCTGGCCCCTGCGAGCCTGTGTCCTCGAGTGGGGGGCAGGGTCCCAGCAGGGGTCAGCGAATCCCCTGTGTGGTGACGTCACTGCCTGGGGATGCCCCCAGTCAGCTGTGGGCAGCAGCACCCCCACTCGGGTGCTGCAGGGCTGAGAAGCAGGAGAGCCTGGAAGCCTGTCCCCAAACCTCCCCTTCCCCTTGGTGGGGGGTGCCCCCACACTGAGCTTTGCAGTGGGTCCGTTGGGAGGCCTCGCTGGTGTGGGTCCTGGAGGGAACAGCCCTGGTGCCCTGGGTTGGGGAGTGGGGTCCTGCCCCCCTCCTCCTGGCCTCAGACCACCTGGGAGACGTGGCCTCTGGGTGGGCGGTTGGGCCGGACCCTCTGGGAAGCCCGCAGCAGGGATGGGAGTGGGCCTGGGCCCCAGCCCACTCCCTCCTGGGTTTCTCAGCCTCTGGAGCCAGGCTGTGTGGTCCTCAGTCAGAGGCGGGGCGCGCCCGGGCCCCAGGAGGTTCTTGCAGACCCCAGCGCAGCTCCTGGTCTCACTGAGCCTCCGGTCAGGAAGGGCTGGCTCCAGGAGTCTTGGGCACTCACCCTTCTGCCCTCTGAGCAGAGAGGCACACACAAGGGATTAAGGGTTAGCGCCTCTGGCTTCTGAGCTCAGAGATTTTTCGGTGCCTTGAAAACCAGCAACTGTGAGAGGGGCTCCGCTGCTGGAGGGAGAGAGAACCTCCCCTTCATGGAGAGGGAGCCCGGCCATCTGTGTCTCTGCCCGGGGCCCAGGTGGACTGTCGTGTTTCCCGGAGCTCAGCACCTTCTGCTGGGAAATGGGTTGTCTCTCCTGCAGGAGAGGGAGGGGATGGAGCACAGCTTCTGAGGAGGAGGAAGGGGATGGAGCACAGCTTCTGAGGAGGAGGGAGGGGATGGAGCACAGCTCTGAGGAGGAGGGAGGGGATGGAGCGCAGCTTCTGAGGAGGAGGGAGGGGATGGAGCGCAGCTTCTGAGAAGGGGGATCAGAGAGGCAACGGCAGGGCCACTGAGGGGACCACGGGGGTGGGGCTGAGGGCTTCCGGAGGAGCCCTTTGTTCCTGTGGACACCCTCAGCCTGGACCAGGGAGGTAGACGGGTGGTCAGTTTGGCTGCTGCCTGTGTGTGTGCATGTCTGTGTCCCTGTGTGTGTCCTTATGTGTGTGTGTGTGTGTGTGTGCACGTGCCTGTGTGTGTCTCTGTGTGTGTCTGTGAGTGTCCTTGTGTGTGTGCGTGACTGTGTGTGTGTCTGTGTGTGTGTGTGACTGTGTGTGTGCATGACTGTGTGTGTCTCTGTGTGTGTGTACGTGACTGTGTATGTGTGTGTGTGTGTGACTGTGTGTGTCTCTGTGTGTGCATGTGCCTGTGTGTGTCTGGTGTTTCTGTGTCTCTGTGTATGTGCATGTCTGTGTCCCTGTGTGTGTGTGTGCGTGACTGTGTGTGTGTGCGTGACTGTGTGTGTGTGTGCACGTGACTGTGTGTGTCTCTGTGTGTGTCTGTTTCTGTGTGTGTCTGTGAGTGTCCTTGTGTGTGTGCGTGACTGTGTGTGTCTCTGTGTGTTTGTGTGTCTATGTGTGTGTCTGTGTCTCTCTCTGTGTGTGTATGTCTGTGTGTTTCTCTATGTGTCTGTGTGTGTTTGTGTGTCTGTGTGTGTGTCTGTATGTGTCTCTGTATGTGCATGTGTCTGTGTGTGTCTGTGTGTGTCTGTATGTCTGTGTCTCTGTGAGTGTGTATATGTGTGTGTCTATGTATGTCTATGTGTGTGTTTCTGTATGTGTCTCTGTGTTTGTGTGCGTGTGTCTGTATGTGAATGTGCGTGTGAGGGGTCTCCGTCTGCAGTGGGCCCCACCCAACCTGGAGGGAAACTGGGGGCCTGGGACCCTGCATTTCTGACCAGCTCCTGGGGAACCCCATGGCCCCTGGAGGGAGTGTTTAGCACAACTTCTGGTTTGGGAAGAAGTGTTGGGGAGCTCTGCACTGTGCTTGTATTTTACCCCAACACAAGACAAGGTGGTGATGGCCTACAGGGCCCTTGGTGGCACTGACACCCCCCAAATCAGGGGAAGTGGAAGCGCAGTCCTAGAGGCCTCCATGGAGGCATCAGCACCAGGCCGGCTCCTGGTTGAGAACCCTCATAATTCCAGGAGCTGATGACAGAGCGTGGAGTTCAGGGCTGGGATGTGGACGTCTGTCTGTCTGAGCGCTTCACCTCAAGTGCAGATGAGGCCAGAGTGGGGGTGGCGGGCGGCAGGGGGCTCTGGCAGGGGTGGGGGTCCACAGGGCACTGGCCACTCCAGTCTGGGTTAGGCCAGGGCTCCAGGACAGAGAGACGGGAAGGGGTGTGCAGGGCTCCTGGCGACTGGTTCCCTCAAACAGTGGTGTCCAGTTTGGGGACCTACCTAGGCTTGGGTCTTGAGAGGGGAGCTTTGGGACCCCTAGAGGGTCCCTAAGGCGGGAAGGGGGTTAAGAGGCTCGTCGGGGGAGGCCGAAGGCAGGGTGGGGTGGGGTCCTCGGAGTGCAGCCAGTTGAGAAGCCCCATCCCTGAATGTCCCCCACCAGCTGTCCGGCGCTGCCCTGGGTACCTGGGAGGAGAACAGACCTGGGCTGGCCTGCCTGCAGAGGGTGGGAGCCGGGGACACAGGAAGAGTGTGACTGACTGTGCCCCCCTCAGCCTTGCAGGAGAGGCGCCCGAGGAAGCTGGTAGCTGCTGCCCCCTCGCCAGGAGACCGGGGTCCACGTGGAGGGTCCGCAGGCTCAGCCATGCTGGAGGGAAGGCTGCTGCTGGAGGTGAGCCCCCCCCCACCCCCGCCCCGCACTCCCGGGTCTCCTGGCCGTGTTGCGGCGTCAGTCTTGACCGTTCACAACCACCAGGGAGCTCAGTCTCAGGAGGGCTTGGTTGCAGGTGGGCTCCAGGACCCCTGGGCAGCACACACGGGTGACCTCCAGGCTGTGGGCTTCAGATGGGAACCTGGCTTCCCCTTCTGCATTTTCTGGTTTTACTTGTTGATGCAAGAACCTAATAAAATACCGAGCAGGCTTTTCCCCTCAGACTGAGGACAGAAAATCATGCACTGTGAGTCCCGGGCTGACCCCGTTGTTGATACCACACAGTGGACGTCACGGGCGGGGCGGGCCTTCCCACCGGAGAGGGGCCTGCCTGGTGGTTCTGAACTGCTTTTCCTGACAAGATAAGGGAGGTGGGGCTTCCTGGGTGGTATCAATCACTGCTCACAGGGTGAGAGTGCTGCCTAGCTACCAGAGAGATGCAGACCCCCCCGGGAGGGCGGGGGTGCAGGCCATCCCTCCCCGGGGGGTTGGGGTGCGGGGACCAGCCCCCAGCAGGCTGCCCGTAACCGGTGGCCGTGGTGCCCTTGGAGCTGGGCTGCCCTGGCCATCCTCCCGGGCCCCCGTGTCTCTGGCGTGTCTGCCCGCAGGCCCAGAGCTGAGCCTCTGGTTCTGGGCCTGCAGCCTTGTTTGGTGGGCAGTTCTGCCCCCAGGTGAAGCCAGCCGCAGCCTCGTGCCCTCCGTGGCCCCCCAGTTTGGCATGTGTGTTAGGGGATGGGGCGGAGAGCAGGTGCGGCCAGCTGGGAGAAGCCCCGTGGGGCAGCCGCCTGTCTGCCTGCCTCTGAGAGCGGCTCGGTCCCTGCAGGTGGCTGGTCTGCAGCCCAGGCTGCTCCGCGGCCCACAGCCCTCTCCCCGCTGGTCACACTGGGCCTGGTGTGATTGTGGTCACCGGCTGACACCCACTCGGGTGCCCCCCCAGCCGGGCCAGCGCCCCACTGGGGGTCTGAGTGTTGCACGGGGACCCGCGGTGACCTTGGCAGTGACCACGGATGGGGCCTTCCTTCCCTCATGTCCCCGACAGCTCCTCCCCGGCAGCCTCCTCCGTGAGGAAGGGGGGCCCAGCAGACACCTTTTCATCTCAGCCAGGCTCCTGCCTCAGCGCTGTTAGTGGCATGGGCCAGGAAGAGAGGGTGGAGTAGTGCACGGCAGGGACAGGCGGACTTGGCCGACTGGCTCCTCAGGGTCTGCCTCCCGGCCCTGCCCTGCGGCGCCCCCCACCCCCGGTTGGGCCCCCCGACGGCCCGCGTCACGCTGCACCTTCTCGTGCTGGCCACGTGGCCCCACCCCCACCCCCATCCCACAGTCCCCGGGCCTCGGCCCTGCCGAGGGGTCTGGATGCTTGGAGGCCCTAGGAGCTTACAGATCATCTCTTTCCCAAAGAGGTGAAAACATGTGAGGGCAGACGGTGCTCTCGCAGGTGACAGGGTTTGCATTTGAGTTTGCAGGGTGCTGGGTCCTGCCACCCCAGGGCCTGTGGAGCAGAGAGTAGGCCTAAGAGCAGAGTGCTTTGGGAAAGGTTGTGCTTTCAGAAGAGGAAACGTTCCCATATTCATTACTTATCGAGTTTGTAGGAAGCAAATCTTAAATGTTATTTTTCCTTTGAAGCGGTTTTTTTCTGTTAGTGCTAGTGAATGTGGAGAACGTCCTGCCAGCCTGGATTTCATTCTTGCCAGATGATAACTGGCATCGCTCTTTCCCTATTCACGTTCAAGATTAAAATGACATCTTAACCATAAAATCGCGTTTAAACTTTCGCTCTGCGCTATAAACAGAGAAGCCAGTGCACACAGCTTGCTGTCCAGGTTAGAGCACCAGGCACCGTCCTGCTGCCGGGACCACCTCCCGGGACCTCACTTCCCTGGTGTTTCCGGGCTGTCCTGCCTCCACGGGGGAGAGGCCTGGGCCTTTGTGTTCATGGCCGTGTTGTGTTCATGGCCCACCAAGGAGGGTGTCTCCTGCTTGGCCGGGAGACACCTTGACCCCTTGACCCTGGCTAGAGATGAGGTGTCCTCGGCTGCATGGGACTTTTCTGAGCTGAGTCCTTTCTGGCAGTGTAGGGAGACAGCACTGAGCAAGTCCTCCCCCCCAGGTTTCCCTCCTGCTCGCCGTTTGCAGCCAGACCCCCACCCGCCCCCAGCTCCGCATCCTGCGCCTGAGTGTCCGAGCGGCCGGCACCTGCGGTGTGGGCGTCTCATTGCACTGGCCCTCCCAGCCGCTGAGGCCTCTGGGCTGTTTCCAGGCTGCGCGGCTGTGAGTAGAGCTGTGATGAACATTCACACACAGGTTTCTCTGCACACAGGTTTTCCTTTGATTTGGATGATGGGCGTATGTGTGCTTAATTTTGCAAGAGACGGCCACTCTGCTTGCCTGGGCGGCTGTGCTGGCGCGTCCCTGTCACAGGGACGGAGCTCCGCGCTGCTCCAAGTCCCTGGTGTGCCCAGTGTACCAAGCCGTTTTAGGAGCTGGGCCACTTGTGGGTTTGATTTGTGTTTCCCTCATGACCGATAACGTTGAGCATCTTTTCGTGAGTCTCTTTGCCGTCCACAGATCCTCTTTGTAAGCTGTCTGCTCAAGTCTTTGTCCATCAAGAGAAGATCGGGTTGTTTGCTTTCTTAACTGTTGGCTTCTGAGCACGTGTAAATGTTCCAACATGTCTCCCTGTGTGTAGATTCTGTAGTGTTTGCTCCCAGCCTGACTTGTCTTTTCATTCTTTTTCTTTTGTTTTGTTTTGTTGTTGTTGTTTTTGTTGTTTCATTCTTGACAGGGCCTTGCAGAGAGTGAAAGTATTAACTTTGACAAAATTCAGTCTATCCATTGTTTAATAATAGGTCATGATTTTGGTGTCAGCTATAAGAAATCTTTACTTACTCCAAGGTTACAAAGATTTTTCTTTTATGTTTGAGTCCAGCATTTCATACTGCTGCATTCAGTTAAGTTTTACACTCAAGTCTGTGATCTATTTTTAATTAACTTTAGGGTAAGGTGGGAGACATAGGGCAAGATTTGTTTATTTTTGCATATGAAGTCTAGATTTTTCAGAACCATTTATCCAAAGTTGATCCTTTCTCTATTGAATTACCTTTATACCTTCATAAAAACATCAGTTGGTCATAGTTTTGAGTCTGTTTCTGGACCCCACCTGGCACATTGACCATGTGTCTAACCTTCCACAGAGAAACACCTTACTGCCTTAATTACTGTGTTGTTGTCATTCAATTGCTCAGTTGTGTCCGACTCTTTACCACCGCATGGACTGCAGCACGCCAGACTTTCCTGTCTTTCACCATCTCCCAGAGCTTGCTCAAACTCTGTCCATTGAGTCGGTGATGCCATCCAACCATCTCATCTTCTGTGTCCCCTTCTCCTCCTGCCTTCAATCGTCCCCAGTATCAGGGTCTTTCCTAATGAGTCAGCTCTTCACATCAGATGGCCAAAGTATTGGCGTTTCAGCTTCAGCATCAGTCCTTCCAAGGAATATTCAGGGTTGATTTTCTTTAGAATTACTGGTTTGATCTCCTTGTTGTCCAAGGGACTCTTAAGAGTCTTCTCCAACACCACAGTTCAAAAGCATCAATTCTTTGGTGCTCAGCCTTTATGATCCAACTCTCACATCCATACATGACTACTGGAGATACCATAGCTTAGACTATTTGGACCTTTGTGGGCAAAGTAATGTCTCTGCCTTTTATTATGCTCATTTTGCTTTTTATAGATGTCTTAGATTAAGAAACCTATAGATGCCTTAGATTAAGAAACGGAGAAGGCAATGGCACCCCACTCCAGTACTCTTGCCTGGAAAATCCCATGGATGGAGGAGCCTGGTAGGCTGCAGTCCATGGGGTCGCTATGAGTCGGACACAACTGAGTGACTTCACTTTCACTTTTCACTTTTCATGCGTTGGGGAAGGAAATGGCAACCCACTCCACTGTTCTTGCTTGGAGAATCCCAGGGACGGGGGAGCCTGGTGGGCTGCCGTCTATGGGGTCTCACAGAGTCGGACACAACTGAAGTGACTTAGCAGTAGATTAAGAAATTTCCCACTATTCTTTCATCTCTGAGAGTTCTTATTATGAATGGATATTAAGTTTTGTTAGATGTTTTTTCTGCATCTGTTGAGATGATGGTGGTTTTTCTTCCTGAGTCTTTTTCTATTTAATATTGTGAATTACATTAATTGGTTCTCAAATGCTTACTCAACCTTACATGCCCAGAATAGATCTTATTTATATATTGCTGGATTAAATTTTGCTAATATTTGTGGAGATTTTTGTACTTATGTTCATGAGAACTATTTTATTGTTTTCTTGTAATGTCTTTGTCCGGTTGTGGTGGCATGCTGATGGAGGCTTCATAACATTGGTTGAGAGTGTTCCCTTTTCTTTTTTTTCCTGAAAGAGCTTGTGTAGAATTAATGTTATCCCTCCTCAAGTGATTATAGAATTCACCAGAGAAAACAACTGGTCTGGGGATTTTCTTTAGTTTAAATCATAGAAATTAAACTGTGAGTGCATTTTCCTTAATTAATAAAGGACTATTCTAGTGTGAATTTGAGTAGTTTGCGTATTTCAAGGAGTTGGTCTACTTCATCTACATTATTGATTTTATGAATACAACGCTGTCCATGGTTTTCATATGTTGCCCTTTTAATGTCTGTGGATTCTGCAGCTTTGTCTCATTTTCTGTTTCATTGGTAATTTGTGTTTTCTCTTGGTTTTTCTTAGTCACTTGGGCTAGAAGTGCATTCACTTTATTGATTTTTTCCAAAGGCACACAGCTGTTAGTCTCACTGATTGTTGCCGCGGGTCGGACACTCGTGTCCCCCTGGCCCCCCCAAAATCAATGTCATTCAGATTCACACTAGACTGACCCCCCCAAAGTTAATGTAATTCAGACTCACACTGGACTGGAGACCACCCTCCAGAGTGGCGGTGTTTGCCGGTGATGTGGTCATGAATGGGGTTGGTGCTCTTATGAGAGATCCCAGAGAGGCCCTGCCCATCCCTCCTGAAGGACAAGGCTGTCTGTGAGTCCAACTGCTGTCCTTGGGTGAGATGTCCACAGAACATTAGCCACATCAAGTCATCTGATGATGCTGACAGTTTCTATGTCCTTGCTGGTTTTCTGTCTGGTCCTAACCTTAAAGATACCTTCTGGTGTGACTGTGGGCTTCTGTCCTTCTCTTTAGGGTCTATCAGTTTTGCTCTGTGTTCTTTGGGGCTCCATTGTATGCTGCAGACTTAGGATCATCACGTTTTCTTCTTGAATTGACCTTTCTATCATTATCACTAAACACCTCTTTATTGTAGTTTTCCTGAGGTCTGCTTTGTCTGATACTAATACAGTCATACCAGTTTTCTTCTAAGTAATGTTTCCTTGAAATACTTTGCTTCATCTTTTCATCTTAACCATTTGTATTATTACATTAAATGTATTGATGGTGTATTTGGGCCTTTTTTTGGTTTTGTTTTTCTGAGTCCAGTCCAACAGTATCATTTTAATTGGTGTATTTAGGGCATTTATATTGCAGTAATCATTGATATTATTGGATTTCAGTCTACCATTTCATAATTTTTCTATATTTTGTTTCTTTTCTACCTTTCTTTTGACTTTAGTAATACTTATTAGTATTCCATTTCAGTATCTCTGCTGACCTTTGCTGCTTAATTTTGATATGCTTGGGCTTGGGTATATGCTGGGTTTATTAGATTGTCTTATTTAGGGTTCACTGAGCTTTCTGAGGGCTTCCCAGGTGGAGCTAGTGGTAAAGAACCTGCTTGCCAGTGCAGGAGATGAAAGAGACTCACGTTTGATCCCTGAGTCTGGAAGATCCCTTGGAGAAGGGGCATGGCTACCCACTCCAGTATTCTTGCCTGGAGAATCCCATGGACAGAGGAGCCTGGTGGACTACATAGTCCGTAGGGTCGCAAAGAGTCAGACACGACTGAAGCAACTTAGCACGCATGCACGAGCTACCTGAGCCTTTAAATTTGTGTCTTTCACCAAATTTGGGAAGTTTCCAGCCATAGTCTTCAAATAGTTTCTATTGCCTCTGTCTCTTTCACTTCAGAAGCCTCACTGCCCAGCTGTTAGGCCTTCTCACCCTGTCCACAGGGATTGAGGCACCCCTCACTTTTCCCCCATATTTTCTCTCTCAGGCTGGTAACTTCCCATTGTCTTTACTGGCTCTTCTGTGTCACCTCCATCCTGCCCTTCAGCCCATCCAGTGAAATTTTTACTTCATATATTTTATTTCTCGTCTAAAATTCTCAGTTTTTTTCATGGCGTCTATTTCTCATCTGAGATGCTACATCTTTCCTGGTGTTTTCCTTGCTCAGTGCTTCCCCTTCTCTCCGGGAGGAGGCTGGCCGTTCTGCACCCCTTCCCTGACCGCCAGCTGGCGGCCTCTGCTTTCTGTGCCCTGAGTGTGGCCCGCACACTCTGGGTCTGTGTATGTGCAGTAATTGTGGCTGTGCAGCTGGTCGAGAGAGGCGCAGGTTCCTGGCCTGTTCTCGGAGCCTGTGAACTTGTTACTTTACACAGAAGAGGGCCTGTGCAGACGGGACTAAAGGTGTGGACATCCAGGCTTCCCTGCGGGACATGCAGCTCCGAGGCTGCACAGGGGGCCTGCGCCTGCTCCTCGAGTCCAGCACGCTGAGGGGTCGTGGGTCTCGGGGAGGAGGCTGATGGAGCCAAACCCAGGAGCCACGAGAAAGCAGCTGCACAGAGACGGCCGTGCGGAGAGGAGAGGTTGCACAGACAGGCCACGCGGCCCTTGGGCTCCTCAGACAAAGGGACACGCACCCGTGAAAGAGACCGCTGGAGATCTTAAAAGCACTCAAAATTAAAGGCATGAGAGCAAAATCTGGAAATCTGTGGAAGGGCCCAGAGTTTGAGTCCTCCTGCGCGAAACTGAGGAACAGGCGGAGAAAAACAGGAAAGTTGGGGAAGTTACCAGGCCCTGGGGACCTGTGTACTTAGAGCTTCAGAATGATCAGAGGGGAGGAAATGGTCAAGGAAGCGACCCAGAAGATTCCCAGAACTCGGGACTGAGTTTCCGGCCCAAAGGCCCCATGGGTGACCAGTACAGAGAGAAAGGACCAAGTGTTTCAGTTCAGTTCAGTCGCTCAGTCATGTCCCACCCCATGGACCGCGGCACACCAGCTCTCCCTGTGCATCACCAACTCCCAGAGCTTGCTCAAACTCATGTCCAATGAGCCGGTGATGCCATCCAACCATCTCATCCTCTTTTGTCCCCTTCTCCTCCCGCCTTCAATCTTTTCCAAAGTCAGCATCTTTTCAAATGAGGCATTTCTTTGCATCAGGTGGCCAAAGTATTGGAGTCAAGTATTGATCAAACCAGTCAATCCTAAGGGAAATCAGTCCTGAATATTCACTGGGAGGACTGATGCTGAAGCTGAAGCTCCAATACCAAACGTTCGCCTCTGTGAAACTCAACACCCAGGACAGGAGGGTTGGCTCTGAGACAAGGAGGCAGAGTTTGGAAGGCCATGGGGAGGTGCCTGAGGGGAGGGGGCACCTGCCTGCCTTGGAGGGGCGGGGGCACTCCTGAGCCTCCCAGTTCCACTTTCTCCGCATGGAACAGGCCGTGACCAAGTGGCAGGCGGGGACCTGGAGCCCGGGGCCCACCGGGAGGTGGGGAGAAGGTGGTGAACCACTCGCTGCGGAAGGGCGGGGTAAGTCATCGCCCAGCTGGCACTGAGGACAGTGCATCCCCCCATGCCCGCTGAGAAGCGTCTGGAGCACAGAGCAGCTCGGGTTCTAGCAGAGCCGTGATGCCGCTCAATCAGCAGAAGCGGGGCTGTGGTGGCGGTGGGGACACGTGGACACCTGAAACCCCGGGGAGCCCGGGGCAGCCTCTCAGGGAGCTGCGAGCAGGCAGCCCTCACACCCTGTGCTTACTCTGTCCCTCGTCCTGCTGGGTGTCCATTGGACGCTCAGGTTGCCCCGCTCTCCGGCATCCCGCAGCTGGGACGGTGCCTCGCTGTCACCGCCAGGCTCCCGCTCCCGTTAACTGGCCTTGCGCTACACCACGAGGCCTGGCTGGGAGTCTAGCCTCTTTATTCTTTGTGTAATTACTCTTGCTGGGGGCTAATTTCTGCCCTTGTATTTTGTAATTTCTATTGACTGTACTTTCCTGGGTTTCTTGTTCTCTCTAGCTCCCCATTCAGGTCGCGCTTTCTCGTGCTAAAGGAGTCATGCACTCTGCTTTTGTTCTCAGGGATTGCCCGGTGGCCCTGCATGGACACAGTGACTGTCCAGAAGTTGAATCCTGGGTGACACAGGTCCTGCCGTGGTCCTCAGTTCTCCAGGCCCCTCTGAGGTTCTGCACGCGGCCCCCCTCCCCACAGCCCCCGAGCGCTTTGCTGTGGGGCTCCTGTGAAATCTTTCTGCATCTCACCCGTGCTTTCACACTGGGATCACAACTTGGCCGAGTATAGATTTTTAGGTTCAAAGTTTTCCCTCAACCTTCACAAATCCTGCCTCACGATTTGCAGCCTGGTGCTGCCACGGGGGACTGAGGCTTGTTCTCTGTGGTAGGTCTGCTCTGGCTCTGTCTGGAGCTTTTGTGAGCCTGTCTTTGGCCCTGATATTCTTGAATTTCACTGTGATGTGTCTTTCGTCTTGTTTTTCCTGCCTGGTGCTCTGAGTTCTTTCCAGCTGAGGCCTTTCTTCTCCAGTTTGGATGTTTTTCCCGTTGTCCCTCTGGGCTACTGGTTCCACCTCTGGAGCCCCGCGCCCAGGGCACCTGGGCAGACCTCCCACCCGCAGCTCTTTCTCTCGTGATCTGTCTACTGTCCTTCTCTGCTGCCTCGGGGCCAGTCCTCCAGGCTGCGCCCATCACATGGACCTCAGCAGTCCTCTGTCTGTGCTCTGCTTGGTCGCTCAGTCCTGTCCGACTCTCCGCCAGTCTCCTCTTCGTCCCTACATTTTCTTACCTAGTAAGTGTTTCCCCTTGATTTGTTCGCACTGTTTCTTCTTATCATTTCATTTTGCTATTCTCTTACCTCCTTAAATCTGTATTTTAAACTCATGCTCGTCTCATCCTCTGCTCTGTGCTGCCCCATCCGCTGGGCATCCCCTGAGCTGTGTCCTGGCGCCTGTGTGCTGGGGGCCGGAGGGTCGGGGAGAGGGGGGTGGGCCGGGTGGACTTGCCTCCTTGGTGAGGGTCCCCTCTAGAAAGGGCCGCCCTGGGAACCCTGGTCTGGGGTGTGCACGGGGCGGGAGGGGTGAGTCCCTGGGATACGGCTCAGCTGTGCCCTGCAGCCCTGCTTCCCTCATCCCACCAGGCAACGCAAGGGGCCCAGCAGAGAAGAAAAGGGTTCCTACTTCTGTTCTCTATGCCCCCCGAATGCCCACCCTGGGCTCAGGCCACAGCCCTCCTCATCCTGACCCAGACAGCCCTGGGCCCCCACTAGGATAAGGAGGGTGACTTTGCAGGGTGGGGCATGGAGCCTGTGCTGGCTCGCCCTGTGCAGACACAGAAGCCTGAACCTTGCTGCAGGGCAGGGACGCACAGGGTCACTGGGTTGTGCTGCATCTCTGCCTTGGAGGCCGCAGCAGCGTCCTTGGGTTACAGCGGTCAAGATCCTCCGGGGAGGGGTGGCAAACGGGCCAGCATGCTGGCTCCCGAGTGAGAGGGTTTTGCCATTCCTGCTGCTGGCCCTGGGCCTGGGCAGGTGACTCACGTGGCCTCGTGGCACCCACGAGCCTCGAGGAAGCGCCGTGAGAGGGCCTTGCGTGTCTGGGAACCCCAAGGACCACACTCACTCAGCAGGCTGTTGACCCGTGCCAACCGAGCTGGCGCCGTTTCTGGAAAAGCCAGCACAATTCCCGGGAAGTTCTCAGGAACCACAAGTGACGTGCCGAGAACGAGAGTGCAGACTTTCTCACCTTCGGGCTGTTGCTCTCCTAGAGAAAGACCCAGAAACCCCTTCTCCTGATTGGGAGGAGGGAGCAGGGGCCAAGTGTGTACGCTCCTGGTGGGCTGTGGCTGAGGACTCCCTGCTACAGTTTCCTCCGCTTGGTGCTGGGCCCAGGGGTCCTCTAGAAACAGGGGCACAAAACCCCAGAGCCCACACAGTGGGGCACAGAATCAGCCAGCAGGGGTGGGAGGCGAGGCAGCCTGGGGGCAGGGGTCTCAGGGTTGCTGTCAGAGGGGCCGGGCTGCAGGAGGGGGCATCGCACACCCGGGATCCCGACTGCTGGATGGTAGTGTTGGCGAGGTCGCAGGTATGCGTCTGAGGCCCTCCTACCCCTCGGCTCTGGGGAGAGCACCTTGGTGTTCGCGTACCTGCACCCACGCGTTTTCTGGATCCGCTGAGAGGGCTGCTACAGGGCTGCGCCATCTCCCACTCTGGTCTCTGCGCTCAGAGAAATCCTGTCTCACCTCTGCTGTGACCCTGTTGTTCCCAAACTTCTTTGATGTGGCTCTTCTTTCAGGGACATGACAGGTGTGAGTAAAAGTGTAAATTCCCCAGGGGCTGGCCTGTGGGTGGACACAGCCCTGAAGCCCAGCAGACCCCAGGCCCCACCCCACCTGTCTGACGTCCACTGAGCATCCCAGGGCAGTACCAGCCTCAGGCCATGTCCACCGTGGTGCAAGGTTGTGCTTTCTGTCCATTCAGCAGTCTCCCTGTGGTCAGAAGCCCAGAGTTCCTGGCCCTACTGCTGAAGATAGTTCAGCTGTTTGGAGCCTCTCTGTGGCTTTTAGACCTAGAACTCTCTGCTGTGTACCTCCTGGCCATCCATGGTCACTTCAGCTGTCCACCTTGAACCCCTGATCATCCATGGTCACCAAGCAGGGCTTCCTGGTCAGCTATCCCTGTGGCCACTCAGGCCCTGCTCTGCCCTGGGCTCTCCCGGACTTGGACGTATGTGCCCCAGGCTCTGCCTTCACTGAGCCCATGGTCATAGGGAGGGTCCCGGCGGGGACTTGAGCCGGGTGAGGATGCAGGCCGGCCCCCTGGAGGAGGACCTGCGGGCTGGCTTGCGCCTGCTGCATGGGCTCCATGTCAGCCTTGCTGTTCATCGCTAGGCCCTGAGACGCTGCAGGCCTGCGTCATCGGCAGGGTTTATCACTAGGGAAGAGCTCCTGGCTCACTCTGGGTCACCCTGGGTTCACGGAGGAGCAGCTGAATGTCGTGGGGCCTGAGAACCTGCCTGTCCCACAGCCAAGGCCATGGCCAGCTTGTTCCACATGGAGCCCGGGTCCCCCCCATGGAACCCGGGTTCCCCCCCTGCCGTGGAGCCCGGTTTACCCCTGGTTTGTTCCATGTGCAGTTTGAGGGCTCACACCAGCTCCTCCCTGCGGTGCTGTCGGGTCAGCTTTCCTGCATGACGATCACTCTTCCACAGGGGCTCTCTCCAGCTCCTAGTGACACTCCCCCTCCTACAGGCCCCCTTGGGCTCCCCGGGGGCAGAGGAATGGTGTAGAATCTGTCCACAGGTCTGGAGTGACCCTCGGCTATGAGGCTGAGGCTGGTGGCCCCCGGTTGGAGATTTGGTGGGTGAGTGGGGGCAACCCCTCCCGCCCCAGGACCCCGGCAGGATGGACTCTCAGACTAAGCACTGCTGCTCCCTTAGGGTTGCCAGGAGCACCTGTTTATCGATTGCCCATAACTGCTTTTCAGGAGCTAAACTTAAGTTTATATTCAGAGAGTCGTCTCAGTCTTCAAACAGGATTTGTTTTCTCTTTAGGAAACACTGCCAACACTTTTGGTAAATCACTCGTTCCAGCACAAAACCCCGAGTTCTAATTAACAGGACCAATATTGATTCTGCCTTTATTCTGTGTGGGTGCTTATTTGAGCTCAGAGATGGTCCCTGCTGTCATCCCTAGTTTTTAGATGAGGAACCTGAGGCCCAGAGAGGTTAAGTAGTTTGCCCAAGGTCACACAGCTGTTGAAAAAGCAGCCTTTAGTTGAGGTGTTTTTGAAATGGTCACGTGTGCCCAGGGAAAGAAGAGTGATGTCTGCAGTGGCCACATTCTGTGTCTGGTTCTGGGCTCCGCTCCCACCGGCCGCCGGAGGGCCCAGGGCCAGACTCACCGTCCAGACACCTGTACTGTCCAGCTGCTCACCTGGAGAGGATGACCCTGGGGCCGTGGATGGTGGAGCAGGGCCAGGCAGCACGGGTCCGGCACCCAGGGCCCGGGGGTCCACACCTGCCTCCATCCTTGTGGCTCTGCCCTGTCAGCTCACTGCCTCTTTCGAGAACTGTTTGCAAGCACCGTCGCTCTCCGAGGCTGGAGCCCAAGGCCAAGTTTACTGTTTGTGGGATCTATAAACAGCCGGCGAGCCGTCCCCAGCAGAAGCGCCTCGCACGCACATGAGCCCCGCGGCGAGGCCCAGCGAGTGATCTGGCTCCAGCAGGCCCAGCGGCCGGTGCCCGGCTCGCGTGACTGGCGGCCTGGCCTGTGGTGTTGCTCTGTTGCCATGGCGACAGCTCTCAGGGGAGGGCCCAGCTCCCAACTTCCCTTCATTCCAGGGAGGGGCGAGGAGAGGGGCTGCTGGAACTGTTCCTTTTCTCTCTTCTTTTTCCTCTGCTGTGACCTTGAGGAGCAATCTTTGAAGTGCTCGCCGGCTATTTTTTTCTGCCTGCGTTGGAAGACATCAGGATGTTCAAGGGCTGTCCAGAGGAAGTCCTGCTTGCTCAGCCATTTGCCCCGATCCCCACGCGGGGCCGCCGGTGGTGTCCGGGGCAGGGCAAGTGGCCGGCCCTGCAGTGGCAGGTGCAGCTCCCGTGACTGGCTGTCACTGAACGTGGACGCGGTTGTTTCTCCTCTTAAAAAAGCGCAGCCTTCAGCTTGGGGCCAAATTCTTTTCTCCGCTTGGAGAAGTGATCTCATTTTCCATGTACCATATTTAAAGAAACACAAAAGTCTTGCAGGATTAAAAGAGAGAGAGAAAACAAACAAACGTTTGCGATGCATGTTTGCTCCGGCCGTCCCACATGTGCAGCAGTATTTGGCGTGAGGTTTCCAGGCCAGAACGTCGATCTGATATTGAATCCATATGACTCGGCAAACAGCATTTATGGTCGTTTTTCTTTTTAAAATTTCTGCCTGGTGAGTTAAAATTAAGGTTGTTTTCGGCTGTGACTAATCTTGTAAAATCTTTTTTGAGACGGCATTTGATGCACTCAGACCATGAGCATCTCTTTGGGCTTTGGACTGTTATTAGTGGGACATTGTGAGTCTGGGCTGCTTCTGAGACGGGAAACGCTGCGTGGACGGCTGGTGGCGCCCACCTCACCCACTCCCGCCGCCGGGGGCAAGTGGGAGTCCCCACGCCTGCAGCTTGCCCGGGGTGGGGGGAACGAGGCTCTCAGGCTACCACCAGCCCAGCCCCGCGAGGCGTCTGGGCTTGGTCACCTGGGCCACGTGGCCACTGGTCAGTGAGTCTATAAGAAGGAAGAATAGTAACCTTGTTGCCACAGTAACAGAGCCACACCACAAGGCCACCGAAGCCTGCGGTGGCGCCACCCTGCTTCTGCCCAGATTCCTGGGGTGGGACTTAGATGGGCAGCCTGCAGGCCCCTCCCGGGATGTCCCTGCCAGCTCCAGGTCAGGTGCGAGGCCCGTGGCTGCCCGCTCCGGCTTTCCTGGCCGGAGGGCTTGGTCACGGTGGCCGCAGCAGCAGGCTGCACCAGCCCCCAGGGCCTTGGCCACTAGAATCTGCCGGCTGTGGTGCAGGGTGGGGAAGGAGCCGGGCACCCTGAGCAGGTGTTCCGCTGAGCCCCTGGGTCACAGGAAGCCAGGTTTGTAGGGGAGGCGCTGGAAGCCATCACAGGAGGGCCATGGGCAGCGGTGTGAGCACCAGCACTGCCCTCATCCTGGGGGACGCCCAGCTCTGGGGGCAGCAGGTCCCACGTGGTCACACACCTCCTCTGCACAGCAGCGCTGCAGTGAGGAAAGGTGGCCTTTCCTCCTTGCCTTAGGCGTCTTCCATCCATGTAGTGCGCGCGCATCTCCGGGAGCCCTTACCAGGAGCTGAGAGCAGCCCAGACGCCCATTGAGCGACAAGGGATCGGCAGTGCAGCCTGTGCATGCAGTGGAATATTAGTCAGCCTCGAAGAAGGGAATTCCGACACAGGCTCTGCACAGATGAGCCCGAGGATGTCGTGCTGAGTGCCTGAGCCCGGCCCGGAAGGGCCAGTCCTGTGAGTCCACTGAGGAGGCCCCTGAGGAGTCGGGCTCATGGAGACAGGAAGCAGATGGTGGTGGCCGGGACTGGGGAGGGCCGGAGTGTCAGGCTGGGAAGATGAGACGCTCTGGAGATGCTGCTGCTGGCGGCCGTACAACCACAAGGCTCGTGGGGATGAGCCGTGTGCGTGAGAGTGGCTAAAACGGTGAACTTTCTGCTGCATACATTTTACCACAATATGAGGAGAGTTGGCATTTCGAAGTGTGGTTCTTGTACGTGTCGGTGTCTGAGGGACATGGGAGTCCAAGCCTCAGTGGTCCAGCTCGTCATAGATTCTGAGGCTGACGGTACTTCTGAAAATCCTCCAGGCCAGTGAACATGGACATGCAGGTTTTGTGTTTTTAGGTGAAGTTTCTCTGAAGTGGCACAGAAACTGTGAGGGGCACTGTCCAGACTTGGCACCTCCCAGTGGGTGGTGGGAAGTCTGCGTGGGGACCACTCACAGATGGGGCTCTCCACACCCAGCCTCCTGTCTTATTGATCGACCCACACCCTGCTGGTCAGCACGCAGGGAAATCTGGCCTCTGTTACACCGTGTAACAGCCCAGACATTTCATGGGTCTCCCCACCCCCACCAAGAAACCTGGGATCTCCTAGCAGAGGCACGTGGGGGGAGATTCAGTCATGGTCACCCCCCCCCACCGGGACAAGCGCGGGCAAACACTGGACTTTCCCCCAGATGCCCAAAGGAGTGTGGGCAGTGTGAACAGGCACTTCCCTGGAACTGCACAGGAACTCATGACAAATGCTGCCATCTGTCTGGGAACACGGACGTTCCGGTGGACACAGTGTGCATAGGATCGATTGTCCGTTCATTGGAGTTCGGGAGTTGTGGCTGGTATTTTAATTAACAGGCTTTTGGTGAGATGTGGTCACCGGCAGCAGACTGCTAGGGGCAGGGGTGCCTCAGGGGGCTGTGTGAGCTTTGGTTTCTCGTGCAGGAGACTCAGCACAAAGTCTAAATCTGACTGCAGATCACCACCCTGCTGTTTGCACCTCTGTATCAGAAACTCATCCAGAACTGTGAAACAAGGCGAGCCGTTGGGTGTCACCTCCTTTTCAAGTCATGTGGGCACAAGGCTGCTCGAGGATTCTCCGGGGGAATTTCATGTCTGCATCTGAGGCAGGAATCTGATCTCAGCTGTGAGCCTCTGGCATCTCTGATACATCTTAGGCTGCTTTAACATCTTAGTGACTCCCTCTTTTTCTAAAAAAATTTTTTGTTTATTTACTCACTTATTTGGCTGTGCTGGGTCTTCAGTGCGGCACATGGGTTTCTCTAGTTGTGGCGCCTGGGTCTCTCACTGTGCTGGCTCCTCTTGCTGCAGAGTGTGGGCTTGAGGTGCTCTGGCTCAGTAGCTAGGGCTCGTGGGCTCTGCCTCTTGGCATGTGGGATCTCCCGGACCAAGGGTCAAGCCAGTGTCAGCTGCATTGGCAGGCGAACCTTATCCACTGTACCACCAGGGAGCCCGCTGGTGCCTCCCTCTTGGATCAGACCTTCTGCTGAGTGCTCACTGTATGTTTGCCTGAGTGCTGTGATGCTTCTTCTCTGAGTAGTACTCTTAACAGCTAAGGTGTGGCTTCACGGCAGAGCGAGGGCCCGTGTGCGGCTGTGAGGCTGTGTCCCTTTCTGGGAGTTTCCTTGGGAATCTTGTGTGATGTCACGTTGGGCAGAACACATGATTTCCTTTGGGGCCGGACATTGCACTCCATTGATAAATTCATCTTTATGATGGTGAGTCACCCTGTCCAAGACCAGAGGATGTCTTTCTATTGTTCACATATAATTTGGTGTCTCTTGAGATGTTTTAACGTTTTCTTCACATCAATTTTGCGTTTTTCTGATTGAGTTTGCAAGTGTTGGGTCTTCTAAAGAGGATTTTATCCACCAGGATGTCTTCTGATATGGTCCTTATTCTAGTATGTAAAGGCTATTGACTATATATTTAATTTTATATCCTTCCTGTTCACTGAATTCTTTTATTTGGGTTACTTTATCATTGATTCCCTAGATTTTCCCAGACAGATTGAGGAGTCCTCTGCAGGTAGTGACGCTTTCACCTTCTCGATGTTATACCTCCCGTTGAGCTCCCTTCTAGCTGCAACAGTTAACACCCCATAAACTACACGGCAGGCCTCAGCAAACCTTTTCTGTAAGTAGCAGGTGGCGTTTCATGGGCCACGTTGTCTCTCTTGGAACTATTTAACCTTGCTCTCGTAGTACACACACGTAAATGAACAGGTTTGGCCACAGTGTAAGGTGGAATGGAGGGGCACTGTAGTTTACACACCCCTGGAGTGGGATGTCACGGGCATCCTTGCCTCGCTTCCCAACCCTCCTGGAAACACGCAGCATTTTTCCCCATTAATTAAGTTGCTACCTTAGGAATAACATGCACACACACACACACAACATGTTCACACGCATTATCATGTTAAAATGTATCCATAATTCCTATTTTCTTGAGTGTTTTTTAATCAGAAATGAGTGTTGAATTTTGTTGAAAGCTTTTTTGCCATCCATGAAGATGGCAAAAGTTATAGATTTTTCTCCTTAGAACTATAAACTTGCTTGTCTGGTTAGTTGCTCAGTCATGTCTGACTTTGGAGTCAGATGGACTGTAGCCATCCAGGCTTCTCTTGTCCATGGGATTTTTCAGGCTAGAATACTGGAGTGGGTACATATGCCCTTCTCCAGAGGATCTTCCTGACCCAGGGATAGATAAGCTTGGTGTATTATATTAATGAATTTCCCAATATTGAACCAAACTTGCATTCCTGGAATAAAGTCTCTTGATCATGATGTATTCTTTTCATAATGTGAAATTGAAATCTGTTTGCTAATATTTTATCTAGCATATTTGGAATCAGTAGTCAAAGTCTGTAATTTTATTTTTATTGAATTTCCTTATCAGAATTAACTGTCCATGTTATAGTTCTTAAGAATTAGGGAATTTTCACTTTCTATTTCTGAGACAATTTAGGGGGCATTGTTATTATCTGATTTTTAAAGATTTTTAAAACATCTGGGTCAGGCACATTATCCTGGGTTAGTGCCCTGATAACTTTGTTTCTTCTACAGAAATTGTGCTTCAAGGTTTCTATCTCTAATGGGTTAATTATGGTAAATTATTTAATTTCTTGAGTGTCATTTTTAATATTTCCTTACTGTATTTTTAATGTCTTTAGGGTGTGTAATGATGTTTTCTTTAAAACTCCTTGTATCAGTAACTTGTATTTTTCTTGATAAATCTTCTAGGAGTTTATCAATTTTATTAGTCTTTTTAAAGAAGCAATTTTCCACTTTGTAACAATCTTTATTATTCAACTATTTAAAAACTATTATTATTTATTTAAATAATATTTGAAACTATTATTTAACTATTTTCATTGTTTCTTCTCTTATTTTTAATTTTTCTCTCTTTCTTGTTGCTGTTGTTCAGTCGCTCAGCCGTGTCCGACTCTTTACAACCCCGTGGACTGCAGCACGCCAGGCCTCCCTGTCCATCACCATCTCCTAGAGTTTGTTCAAACTCATGTCCATTGAGTCGGTGATGCCATCCAACCATCTCATCCTCTGTCGTCCCCTTCTCCTCCTGCCTTCTATCTTTCCCAGCATCAGGGTCTTTTCCAATGAGTTGGCTCTTTGCATCAGGTGTCAAAATATTGGAGCTTCAGCTTCAGCATCAGTCCTTCCAATGAATATTCAGGACTGATTTCCTTTAGGATCAACTTGTTTGATCTCCTTGCAGTCCAAGGACTCTCAAGAGTCTTCTCCAGCACCATAGTTCGAAAGCGTCAATTTTTCAGTGCTCAGCCTTCTTTATGGTCCAACTGTCACATCCATACATGACTACTGGAAAAACCCTAGCCTTGACTAGACGGACCTGTGTCAGCAGAGTGATGTCTCTGCTTTTTAATGTGCTGTCTAGGTTGGTCATAGCTTTTCTTGCAAGGAGCAAGCGTCTTTGAATTTCACGGCTGCAGTCACCATCAACAGTGATTTTGGAGTCCAAGAAAATAAAGTTTGTCATTGTTTCCATTTTTTCCCCAATTTGCCTTGAAGTGATGGAACCAGATGCCATGATCTTAGTTTTCTGAATGTTGAGTTTTAAGCCAGCTTTTTCACTCTCCTCTTTCACTTTCATCAAGAGGCCGTTTAGTTTCTCTTCGCTTTCTGCCAAAAGGGTGATGTCATCTGCATATCTGAGGTTATTGATGTTCATGCTGGAATCTTGATTCCAGCTTGTGCTTTATCCTTCTCCTTACATTGTGTTTAATTGTCTCTAGTTTCTTGAGGAGGAATTACACACTTTGTTCTTTTGAAACCGTCATCCTAAGCTTACTGGGACTTTACGTTGCCTTTTCTGATTATATGTAACTTGCAGTTCATCACCTCTGTGTGTCCTCATCATGACGGGGTGCAGAGTTGTAAAGTTTTACCTGTCCTTGTGGTTCTCCATCAGTTTTTAGAGGTGTGAGGCTTTGGATTTAGGTGGCTGCCATTATCCTATCACTTCATGGCAAAGAGAAGGTGAAAAGTGGAAGCAGTGACTGATTTTCTTTTCATGGGCTCCAAAATCACTGTGGACCTTGATTATAGTCATGAAATTAAAAGACATGTGCTCCTTGGAAGAAAAGCTATGGCAAACCTAAACAGTCTATTAAAAAGCAGAGATGTCACTTTGCTGAGAAGGGTCTGTATAATCAAAACTATGGTTTTGCTAGCTATAGTCATGTATGGATGTAAAAGTTGGACCATAAAGAAAGCTGAGCACTGAAGAATTGATGCCTTCAAATTATAGTACTGGAGAAAACTCTTGAGAGTCCCTTGGACTACAAGGAGATCAAACCAGTCCATCCTAAAGGAAATCAGTCCTGAATATTCATTGGAAGGACTGATGCTGAAACTCCAATACTTTGGCTACCTGATGGGAAGAGCCGACTCATTGGAGAAGACCCTGATGCTGGGAAAGACTGAGGGCAATCGGAGAAGGGGACGACAGAGGATGAGATGGTTGGATGGCATTACTGACTCAATGGACATAATTTGAGCAAGCTCCAGCAGAGAGTGGAGGACAGAAGAGCCTGGTAGGCTATAGTCCATGGAGTTGCAAAGAGTCAGACATGACTTAGAGACTGAACAGCAACATTATCCTGGGCTCCCTAGAAGTCTTCAATACCAGTAATTTGAAAGCTCCTAGAAATTGATATTTATAAATCCTAATAGAAAAATCAGCACATAACATGCACAGGTATTTTACCAAAAAAGAAATACAAGTTACCAATGAATGTGTGAAATGTTTTTCAATCTCATTAATAATCAAATAATGAAAATTATAATGATGGTAAAATAATTTATCACATAAAATTGGCAAAAATTAAAAAAAAGAAAGAAGTACCCAGCGTGGTCAAGAATTAAGAGAAATTAATATTATAATGTATTGCTGATAGCTGCAAACTTCATGGATGTTAATGTAAAGTCTCTAAATGTCTGCATGTTAAAGATTCCAGCTGAGATATCATGAACTCCACCGTCCAGCTGCCTAACCCTCCCTAAGCTCCGGCTGTGCCCTGGCCCCAGAAAGTCAGACTGTTCCTGCCTGCCTGCAGGAGGTGATACACAACTGAGGGAGCCATTCCACACTTGGTGTCTGACACTTACCAGGGCCCACACTCCCTGGACTGCTGTCTTCCTTATCAGGATGAGGAGGACGCCAGACAGGCAGGCAGACAGCTGGCTGACAGGGTGGGCGTTGATCACGTGCTCGCGTGCCTGTGGTCCCTCATGCACCCTCACTAGCCATGGCTCTGGGAAGCCTGTGCAGGAGGGGCTGGAGGGCCTGCTTTTCAAAAAAAGGGAAACGTTAAATCGAGCCCAACACAGTGCTGCTTTGGCTGCTGCTGCTGCTAAGTCGTGTCAGTCATGTCCGACTCTGTGCGACCCCATAGACGGCAGCCCACCAGGCTCCCCCGTCCCTAGGATTCTCCAGGCAAGAACACTGGAGTGGGTTGCCATTTCCTTTTCCAATGCATGAAAAGTGAAAAGTGAAAGTGAAGTCACTCAGTAATGTCTGACTC
Source organism: Cervus canadensis (assembly GCF_019320065.1). Classification (NCBI taxonomy): domain Eukaryota; kingdom Metazoa; phylum Chordata; class Mammalia; order Artiodactyla; family Cervidae; genus Cervus; species Cervus canadensis. The sequence goes on from NC_057401.1 coordinate 56,328,956, forward strand.
TTAGCAACCCCATGGACTGCAGCCTTCCAGGGTCCTCCGTCCATGGGATTTGCCAAGCAAGAGTACTGGAGTGAGGTGCCATTGCCTTCTCCGCAACACAGTGCATGCCACAATAGTTACAGATATAACAGATTTAACAATCATTAAGATATTGTGAATAACACACATGAGTAAATTTAAAATAAAGATGCAATGGATGCATTACTGGAAAAAATTTTAAGATGCCATAACTGATATAAGAAAAAATCCTGAATATACTAACAGCCATAAAATAAACCAACATGGTACCAAAATTCAGCCCCTTTTCACTCACCATCTCCCCAAAATGCACCCAGACTGGAGGATCTTAGAGGTGAGGTGAACCAGATGTTCTAGGAATACGTTTTCCTCATCATAAATAAGTGGGCATAGAAAATGAAAAAAGAGGGAAAGGATGTTTGATGATTAGGTACGCTTGAACACCAAAATGAAGAGAGAAGCTTATAGGTGGATTTCCTTGAATATAGATGAATATTTCCCAAGTGAAATGCATCAGTTCCAAGAACACATTAGAAATGATGATCCAAAAAGATTTACCCTCCATAGGCAAGAATGATTCACCATCAGAAAATCTGTCAGTGTAACTCACTACCTTAATAGACTAAAGAAAATCTATGTGATGATTTCAGTAGACAACAGAAATAGCCCTTGTTGGAGCTCAACATTTTTTCATGATAAAAATTCCTAGAAAGACCAGACATGGTATAGAAGAGGATGCATGAATGGGAAAATCCACCTTGTGGTGTAAATGTTCCTGTTGTGTTTCAGGTATTGGTGTGTCTCATCTCACCATGGTGACGTTTGTATTTTATAAAACATCGTTTGATAATCATTAGAAAAAGAACCCAAGTCATGAGCCTTATAAACGGTGACCAAGTTCTCAAGTCACCTGCTGGCTCAGGACATTTTGCGAACAGTCATAAAAAAATTAAGAGCAGGCCTTTCTGGAGGTTATGAATTCAGACCACAAAACAGGGAAGAAATGGTTGAAAAGCCAAACAGAACCAATGCTTGATGTTTTTACTGTGAGTGATGTCATGTGAGTGATGTCGGTGTTCTGTTTGTTCTAGTCCCTCCACGGCTTCGCTCTGGTGGTGAGCGCGGAAGGGATGATCTTCTACGCGTCAGCCACGATAGTGGACTACCTGGGCTTCCATCAGGTGAGCACAGCACCCGTCCGCTGCGGTTCGGTCCCGCCACCTTGGAGGCGTGCATGTGTGCTTAGTCACTCAGTCATGTCTGACTCTGCGACTCCATGGACTGCAGCCCGCCAGGCTCCTCTGTCCGGGGAACTCTCCAGGCAACAATACTGGGGTGGGTTGCCATTCCTTCCCAACCCAGGGATCAAACCTGGGTCTCCTGCATTGCAGGTGGATTATTTATCGTCTGAGCCACCAGGGACCTTGAACTTTTAAACTTCAAGGTTTAAAACATTTCTAAAATCAAACTTTTTCTTTTTTTAAATCACTGAGCTTTTGTCAGGTGAGATTTTGCACACCCGGCTTTGTCTGGGGCTCAGGGTCACGGCGAGAGGCATGACGGTGTCTTGGGTGTCCCTAGTCTCGAAGCAGCGACTTGTGCCGCCTGCAGCCCGACCTCTACGCTCCGCGATGCGAGAGGCTGGTCAGGACCAGGGCAGGGACCTGTCCTGAGCTGCACTTTGGTGTCTCAAACCCCAGATGCAAGGTACAGTCAGGACGCAGTGTGCTCCAGAATCGCTGTTGCTGGTGTGCAGATAGCTCGCCCGGAATGTTGCCCTGGGTCAGCACAGCCTGGACGGTTCCAGACCTCAGGGCAGAGCGGGATGGAGTCCATCCAACCATGGGTCCAAGGAGGCGGCTCAGTGAGAAGCCCCAGGAAAGGAAGTGGGACCTGGCTTGGCCTCTCGGAGGGAAAAGTCTCAGGAGCAATCCCAGCCCAGAGTCACATGCTGCTGGTGAAACCTCCTGGTTCTGCAGCTTGGACGGCTGGGGTCTGAGGACAAGCTGGGCACAAGTGTGGCCACTTCCCCCGCCAAAACAGCTGCCCCCCCCCCACCAGCCCTCTGCAGGGAGCTCACAGCACAGGGTTATAAACTCCAGGAAGCCACCAAATGCCAGTCCTGGCACCTTCCCTGAGGAATTCAAGATAAAAACAGGTGGATTTGAGAGAGAACAAGACAGAACCTGGAAAAACCCAGAATATAGTGTGTCTACGCTCAGGGCCTCATCCGGGGGCAGAGGGTGCAGCGATTGGAAAACTTGACTGTAGAGAATGACTGGGAGTTTAAAAACACAAGGTGAGCCGAGCCAGAGAGAGGTGCAGGCACAGCAGGTGGAGGGCAGCGGGGCTCAGTCGGGCCAAGAGCACATTTGAGACCCCCTCGCTGGCAACGCCACGGTGGCCCTTGGGAGGTGGACAGTCCACCAAGGGGCCCGCCCGCTGGCGTGCTTGCCTGGAGGCTTGGAGACCACCCCGCGGAGCCCGGCACCTCTGCGGGCCAGGCGAAACATTCGCAGCACCCGGGTCAGAGCCCAGAGGAGAAGGAGATGGGGCGCCAGACGTGCAGTTAATACCGAAAATATTCCCGATGGGCCAGAAGCCACGGCCGGCAGGCCGGGCGTTGGGGGAGAAGCCTGGAGGTCGGGAGGCCTGAGGGCACCCGGCTCCGCCCCTTAAACGCCGGCCTCCCCAGCGAACTGCAGGACGGGACTCCAGGCGCTTGCTCCGCGCCTCTCCACCTGCCCGCGTCCTGCGCAGCCTCCTTCCGCAGTCGCTCCGCGGGGGCCGCGCCGGCCTCTCTGGAGCAGCGCCCCTCTCCAAGGCCCGCCGGGGAGGAGCGAGGCAGTGGGCGCGACGATTCGAGCCCCAGGTAATGAAGCCTTCCTCGCGCCCCTGGGCGTCGTGTGCAGCACCCGTATCTAGAAAAATGTGGTCGCGTGTGCCCGCTGAGAATATTTGTTTTTTTGTCCCAATCGCTGTCGCCTGAGTTGCTCTGTAAATTCTCCGGATACCCACATCACCTGCCTTTGGCTATGTAATTTGAAGGTCCCACCCCCGGGTTTGGGAAATGCAGGTGCCCTGTAGAGACCTGATTCCAGGTCTGAACTTGCTAATTGGAGCTTTTGTTTTCTTGGAACTTGGTTATTTCCTCTGAAGTGTTAGAAGTTAAAAAAAAATAGTTTTGCCTTTTATTATAAGGAAATTGTTTCCAAATGCCATTAAGTCAGGCGGTGCCTCTAGTTTATGTAAAACATTTCATGAACATATTAGACCAGCCCTGTGCTATTATTGTCAGCTTCTTGGGCAAAATGCTTTACAAAAAGTCAGGAACCAGCCGTTTCCTGTGGCAACCTGAGTGCATCGGTTCAGTATCTCCCGTTTCAGTGCTCTTTGAGATGAACAAATAGGCTTTAGATGTATATTTTAGTTGCCCTCGCCTTTGCTGCTACAAGACGTTGTCCATTCTCTCCGAGGTCAGCAGTGGGGGCGTCCCGTCCCCAGGTGAATCAGGCCGGATGTGAGGGCCTGTGGCAGGAAGCAGTTACGGACCCTCGGGCATGGAGAGCGGATATACGTGCTCTCTGCGCAAAAGGCAAAGATGGTCACTAATGGAATGAGCTGTTTATGAAAACGGCTGTGCTTTTATCCTCAACTCTGCGGAGGGTGGTTCAGAGCCAAGATGGAGACGATCTGACCTGACCAGAGTGGGCTTGTTCTGTGCTTTGTGAACAGCCGACACGCCACTCTCCCCCGCTTCTCACTCCCCCACGATTTATTCTTCTTGACCTCGTTTGTAGGGATCAAACCCTAGACATTAGGAAAGACGAAGGGAGGCCAAGCTAACCGCCACGACCTCGGTATTCTTATCCCAGAAAGCGTCGACATTTAAGTGTGTGTGTGTTAGTCGTTCATTTGTGTCCAACTCTTTGTGACTGACTCCACGCACAGTAACGCACCAGGCTTCTCTGTCTAACAGCTTCAGAGTCGCCCGATCTGCCATGCTACCTCCAGCTCTGCTTGTCCTTCTCCAAAGGGATCTCCTCCTGTGTCGGTTAAGCCGCAGACCCACCCCTTGCATCCCTTTCGTGGATTATCTGAGGTGTGTGGAGACAGCAAATGGGGCAGCAGGGTGCCCCTGGGGTTCTGCTGAAACTCACCAGGGAATACGTGGATCACAGTGCCTATTTATTAGGTTACAGTGAGAAATATCCAGCTCTCAGACCTCAGCAGTTTTTTTCCTTTAATCAAAACCATGGAGGGGAAAATGTCATCCATCAAAGAAGGATGGAAAAACACCAAATTCCTAGTAATGAGTCAAGCAAATTATACGTAGTACTTCCACTCAGAAAATATAAAGCATTACTTAAAGAAATTAAAGATCCAGAGCACCGAAGAACTGTGATGCTGGAGAAGACTCTCTTTTTCTTTCTTTTTTTTCTTTTCTTTTTTTTTTTTTGAGAAGACTCTTGAGAGTCCCTTGGATAGCAAGGAGATCCAACCAGTCATTCCTAAAGGAAATTAGTCCCAAATATTCATTGGAAGGACTGATGCTGAAGCTGAAGCTCCAATACTTTGGCCACCAGATGCAAAAAGCTGACTCATTGTAAAAGACCCTGATGCTGGGAAAGATTGAGGCAGGACAAGAAGGGGAGAACAGAGGAGGAGATGGTTGAATGGCATCACCGACTCAATGGATATGAGTTTAAGCAAGTTCCAGGAGACAGTGATGGACAGGGAGGCCTGGTGAGTTGCAGTCCAACTTGCAAAGAGTCAGACATGACTTAGCAACTGAACAACAAGAAAATGGAAAGATATGCTGTGAACTGGAGGACTTAATATTATTATCATAAAGGTGACAGATCAAGTTATAGAATAACTGGAAAAAAAGAATAACTGGCGTCCCTGGTGGCTCAGTGGAAAAGAATCCACCTGCCAATGCAGGAGACACAGGTTCAATCCCTTGGTCAGGAAGATCCCTGAAGAAGGAACTGGCAACCCAGTCCAGTACTCTTCCTTGAGGAATCCCATGGACAGAGAAACCTGGTGGGCTACAGTCCATAGTGTCTCTAAGAGTTGGACCCAACTTAGCGACTAAACAACAACAACAAAGAACAAAAACTGTGTTGCTTTTCTGGGAGGAAACTGGACAAGCTAATTGGAGATGCAGAGATCTGAGCGAATCCAGCACCATGGGGAAGGGCATTGATGATCTCTGGGACATACAGTCCCAGGCACAACACTTCATGGCCAGCTCAGTGGCTGAGACCAGTGGGGTCGGTGCAAAGAGGACACATGGCCTCATGAGATGGGAGGGTCACAGCAGATTTGGGTTCACAATGAAACCGATGTTGCCAGGAGGTGGGCAGGTGCTGGTCTTGTCAGTAAATGGTGCTTCATGCACTGAATCCTCTTGAAAAAGTGAATCTTGACACCTACCTCACACCACGCAGAGTCAATGGTAGATGGTGGAAGTTTCTAGAAGTTAACAGGGCAGAGTCAGGAGGTATCTGAAGAACAAGCACACAGAGAGGACAGAAACCCTAAAGCCCTGACCATGAGGAGAGACTGATGGATCCAGCTGCGTCAGACCCATGAGGAGGGCGGCAGGCCCAGCAGTGGGGAAGATGTCTGCCAAGGAGTCCACCCCAGACAGGACTGCCGTCCGGGAGGGCGGAGGAGGTGACGGGGCAGCCAGGCGGCCCCGTGGAGAGTCGAGAGAAGGACAGCAGCAGGCGGCGCATCGCACACGTTCATCTGAAAACCAGTGAATCTGTGGGTAGGCGCTCCCTTCATTAGTCCTCGTGACCCGCTGATTAAACGTGGAACAGACACCGTTACACGTGGCTCACAAAGAAGGCGGGGCGCCTGGGCTCGCACACGGCCGGGGGAGAGTGCTCGCACGCTCACTCTGGCGGCTGGCGTGGTGCTCCGCTGGGGCTGAGGCCCTCCACCCCGTGGCCCACATCCCAGTCGGGGTGCGGGCCCAGCAGAACCGCCCTGGAAGACACCGCAGCCGCGCAGGTGAGAGGCCCGGATGCAGGGAGGGACGGTGTGTCCCGGATGCAGCGGCGGTGTGTCTCACGGCAGAGAGACACAGCGCGGAGGGGCTGGACCTCTGCTTCAGGCGCCAGGGTCCGCGTCACCACCGAGGTGGGGACACGGAGGAAACGGGGCTCCACCTGAGAACAGAACCAGCCCGGGGTGCGGGGGCTGCACCCGGGTCACCTCCGCGGAGTGCGGGGCGAAGGGTTCTGAGTCCTGACTGGGTGGGGAAGATGTGTGACTATGACGTGGGCACGTTTCACACTCTGTGTTACTCCTGCATCACAAAATTGCATGAGGAAAGCTTCATTATGGGACATGCCCTTGTGACGCGAGAGCCTCCAGGTGAGGGGGAGCCTCCAGGTGAGGGGGGCCTCCAGGCGGCACCATCTCTCCTCGGGCTATTTCTATAACTGTGGTCCCTGAATGTCAAACAGGTAACCGCAGGAAGGTAGAAAATGAGTGTGATTATAACTCGAAGGCTAAACTCTAATCATGTATGCACGTTGTCTCCCACAGTCTCAGACACAGTTTTCACAGAAAGAAGCAGACGCTGAGGTCAGAAGTGTTGTAGTCCTTGGTCAGTGTTGTCCGGGCTCTGGCCTGAATGAGGACCACTCATAGTGGACAGGGACACACCAGACCTTCCCTCCTGCTGACACCTGCAGCACCTTCTGATTCTCATGCACCTGGAGGCCCCCCTCACTTGGCAGCTCCCACCTCACCTGGCAGTTCCCCCCTCAATTGGAGACCCCCCCCTTACCTGGAGGCCCCCCTCACCTGGAGGCTCCTCTCACCTGGAGGCTCCTCCTCACTTGGTAGCTCCCCCCTCACCTGGAGGCCCCCCTCACCTGGAGGCTGTCCTCACCTTGAGGCCCCCCCTCACATGGAGGCATCCCCTCACCTGGAGGCCCCCCCTCACTTGGTAGCTCCCCCCTCACCTGGAGGCTCTCCCTCACCTGGAGGCCCCCCTCACCTGGAGGCTCGCCCCTCCCCTGGAGGCTCTCCTCACTTTGAGGCCCCCCTCACCTGGAGGCCCCCCTCACCTGGAGGCCCCTCACCTGGAGGCCCCCCTCACATGGAGGCACCCCCTCACATGGAGGCTCTCCTCACCTGGAGGCTCCCCCTCACTTGGCAGCTCCCCCCTCACCTGGAGGCTCCCCCTCACTTGGCAGCTCCCCCCTCACCCGGAGGCTCCCCCGTCACCTGGAGGCTCTCCTCACCTGGAGGCCCCTCTAACCTGGAGGCTCCCCCCTCACCTGGAGGCTCTCCTCACCTTGAGGCTCCCCCTCACCTGGAGGCTCCCCCCTCATCTTGAGCTCTCCCTCACCTGGAGGCACCCCCCTCACCTGGAGGCTCTCCTCACCTGGAGGCTCGCCTCACCTGGAGGCTTCTCTCACCTGGAGGCTCCCCCTCACTTGGCAGCTCCCCCCTCACCTGGAGGCTCTCCTCACCTTAAGGCCCCCCATCCACTCTGAGTGAGGCTGCCTATTACCCCCTGAGAAGGTGCCTCATCTGTGAAACCCTGATCCTTCAGGAACTTCTCCTCTATCTAGTTTTTACAGTGATCCAGTTGAGAAACAACGGAAGCTCAGCAATGGGCCAGCTGAAGAGGCCAAGGGGCTTCTGTGGGACTGGGGCCCCAGGTGGGTAATGGGTGATGCCATTCGGTTCAGATGGGAAGACGTGCACCAGCCTCGTCATTTGTCGACACTCTGGATGTTTTCTCTGGCAATACCAACAATCAAGTCCGCTGAGGTCTGCCTTCATAGCCCAAGGCAGGGCCTTGGTGCCCCGGACTGCAGGTTCCCAGTGTGGACCTGGGGGGTGGGGTGGCCTCTGTGCTTAGATTGCAAGCAGGTGGGGGTACCCAGGACCAGAGAGAGGGTTGTGGGTCGGAGGGTCCCTGCAGCATCCTGCCAGGGCAGCGGTCAGGCCTGGAGATGCCAGCCTGGCCCCGTCTCACCGTAAAGGTGTGCTTCCCTAATTAACTTTGTGATCCAAGTGTAACAAAGAGGCTGGAAGGCGACCAGACGTAAGTGCACAGCTCGATGAGGTTGGAGTCAGCTTTGAACATTGGGAATCTTGATCCCAAAGGAAGTTTGGTCTCTGAGCCCCTGATTTGCCCCCGGAGGCACTGCCTGGCCTGGGGGGCACTTTGTGGGCTGGATGCCTGGTGTCCAGGCAGTGTTGGTTGCCTCTTGTGGGGAGGGACTTTCTCTTCACTGGTGTGACTTGCCTTTGACAGATGGATGAGACGTGTTTGTGGTCATTAACCCTGGAATACAGTGCAGACATTCCCTCGGGGTAAGACTAAAATGACTGTCTCGTGTTGCAGACGGATGTGATGCACCAGAATATTTATGACTACATCCACGTGGACGACCGCCAGGACTTCTGCCGGCAGCTGCACTGGGCCATGGACCCTCCCCAGGCAGGGTGTGGGCAGCCCCTGCTCTCGGAGACAGGTGGGTCCTGGGGGCCCTGGTCTGACGCAGACTCGGAGGTTCCTGAAACACGTGGACACCTCCGCAGCAGTTGCCCCTTTCCTCCTCCTCCCATTGAAGTGGCGTCAACACCCCTTCCTCCTCGGAGACCTCCTCCTGCACCCCCACCCTTCTCAGGCGGCTTCCCCAGGGGGCTCTCTGGCTCCCAGGGCCCCTGTGTCTCCTGCCACGTCCCTGTGCCCTGTACGGTGTGAAGCCCAGAAGCCAGGGACCCTGCCTCTAGTTTTGCAAACTCCTCCTCAGATGCACATCTTCTAGGAAACTCTCTCCACCCACCTGAGATTTACCTGGAACAGTCTCCCAAATGTTGCTGTCTGTTCAGGGACATTGCCCACTGTGGGCAAGCCCCCCAAGGTGTCCCAGATCTGCAGCCCCTGCCCAGTGAACATACCAGGCAGGCACCCAGGTCCCTGAGATGGCAGAGCAGATGAGAGCTCGGCGGTCAGAGCGAGTGGCCTCCCCTGGGGAGCGGTGCAGGGAGACGGGCTCCTGGGTCTACCACACGTTCCCCGTGGTGGTCAGGAATTCCAGGAGTTTCCAGCACGCCTTCACACGGCAGCGTGGGTCACCTTCTACAGGTAGAGAAGACACAGCCCCAGGTGCTGACCAGCTTTGTAAGCTCAGAACAAAAGCCCAAGCTGACGGACACTCACGAGGAGTGTGGGGGGTGCTCAGGGAGGGAGGCCGGTTTGGAGCAGGCCTGTGCATTACCTGCTGACAGCTGCTGTTGGTGCCACGAACTTGCTGACCAGGGTGTGTTTCTGCTTTCTCCCTGGTCCCCGCCGTCTGTGCCCAGGAGAGGATGCCGTCCTGGGGAGGCTGCTGCGGGCCCAGGAGGGGGGCGTGGACCTGCCCACCGAGTACTCGGCCTTCCTGACGCGCTGCTTCATCTGCCGCGTGCGCTGCCTGCTGGACAGCACCTCGGGCTTCCTGGTGAGAGAGGGTGGGGACGGCACCTGGGCTTCCTGGTGAGAGAGAGGGTGGGGACAGCACCTGGGCCTCCTGGTGAGAGAGATGGTGCAGGACGGCACCTGGGCTTCCTGGTGAGAGAGAGGGTGGGGACAGCACCTGGGCCTCCTGGTGAGAGAGAGGGTGCAGGACGGCACCTGGGCCTCCTGGTGAGAGAGAGGGTGGGGACAGCACCTGGGCCTCCTGGTGAGAGAGAGGGTGGGGACAGCACCTCGGGCTCCCTGGTGAGAGAGAGGGTGGGGACAGCACCTGGGCCTCCTGGTGAGAGAGAGGGTGCAGGACGGCACCTGGGCCTCCTGGTGAGAGAGAGGGTGGGGACGGCACCTCGGGCCTCCTGGTGAGAGAGGGTGGGCACGGCACCTGGGGGCTCCTGGTGAGAGAGAGGGTGGGGACGGCACCTGGGCCTCCTGGTGAGAGAGTGTGGGGACGGCACCTGGGGGCTCCTGGTGAGAGAGAGGGTGGGGACGGCACCTGTGCCTCCTGGTGAGAGAGATGGTGCAGGACGGCACCTGGGGGCTCCTGGTGAGAGAGAGGGTGCAGGATGGACCTGGGGGCTCCTGGTGAGAGAGAGGGTGCAGGATGGCACCTCGGGCCTCCTGGTGAGAGAGAGAGTAGGGACGGCACCTGGGGGCTCCTGGTGAGAGAGAGGGTGCAGGATGGCACCTGGGGGCTCCTGGTGAGAGAGAGGGTGTGCAGGATGGCACCTCGGGCTTCCTGGTGAGAGAGAGGGTGGGGACGGCACCTGGGCCTCCTGGTGAGTGAGTGGGTGCAGGGCCGGTGCTGTGTGAGTCCAGGTCTGGGCCTGGCACGGGGCTCCAAGGTCCATGGGAGCAGTTGACGAAACAAGGAGTGGGGTGTGGGCGCCTCGGGGGAGCCTGGCCTTGATGGGGCAGGGCTGAGTCACGGGAGGTTAATGAGAATGAAGTGGGGCATCTGCAGGGGTGACACCCCCCACCCCTGCTCATCCTTTATTCAGGTGATCGGTTGGTTGTCCAGAAGGCCTTTTGTTTTGATCATACTTGGTTTTCAGTTTTGTGGAAAACTAAGATGGTTTTCGCTCCACATGGATGCAGATAGATTTTACCTAACACTGAGGCAGAGGTTTAAACCTAGGTTGAAGTGAAGCCCTGCCTGAGGCACAGAGTGTAGGAAACGAGCAGAAGGACTCAGTGTGGAGGGTCTCGGCGTTTTACCGCAAGGCTGGTGTCTGCACGTGCAGGGAAGGGCTCTGCAGTGGGGACTGAGGCCCCAAGCACGGGGGGTGGACAGCTCGGGTCCCGGGCTCACCCCAGCCCCCCTGCCTGCGTTCAGCCTCCTCATACCCAGCCGGCGGGGCTGCCCCCGAGCGCCCTTGCTAAAACCTCAGGACATGCAGTTGATGTTGGATTTTTAGCTCAAAGTCAGCCACAGTGGGAATGTTCACACCAAAGACACTGCCCGGTGCTGCAGACCAGGGCTTTTCCCCCAGGATTGGAGGTAAGGTGCCCAGCGCAGCTGGGCCTGCGCCACACCAAGCTCGTGGCCAGCACACCTAGAGGCTTTCAGGCATTTGTGCACCCCATAAATTCATGCACAGATAGGGAGATGGAAAGACGGATGGGTGGATGGAGGGAGGGACAGATGGAGGGATGGAGGGAGACACTGACTGACAAGTGGCAAGGAGAGTGTGCAGTGCTATTCGCCCACCCAGGGCAGGACACCCTGGAGTCATGTGAACTTACTCAATTATAGATCAGCGTTCCATCAGAGAGAGAGCTTTCATTTTCTTTATCACACATTCCAGAGTTACCATCTGGCTTTTTAACTCACACTGTATTCTCACATGCATCCAAGTCTATGCCCCAACCACTAATGCTGGAAAAGCTAAAGTTGAATGGTTCTATGATGACCTACAAGGCCCTCTAGAACTAACACCAAAAAAAGATGTCCTTTTCATCATAGGGGACTGGAATGCAAAAATAGAAAGTCAAGCGATACCTGGAGTAATAGGCAAGTTTAGCCTTGGAGTATAAAATGAAGCAGGACAAAGGCTAACAGAGTTTCACCAAGAGAATGCACTGGTCATAGCAAACATCTCCTTCCAACAACACAAGAAATGACTCTACACATGGACATCACCAGATGGTCAATACCGAAATCAGATTGATTATATTCTTTGCAGCCAAAGATGGAGAAGCTCCATACAGTCAGCAAAAACAAGACCGGGAGCTGACTGTGGCTTAGATCATGAATTCCTTCTTGCCAAATTCAGACTTAAATTGAAGAAAGTAGGGAAACCACTAGACCATTCATGTATGACTTAAATCAAATCCCTTATAATTATACAGTGGAAGTGACAAATAGATTACGGGGATTAGATCTGATAGGCAGAGTGCCTGAAGAACTATGGGCGTAGGTTCATGACATTGTACAGGAAGCAGTGATCAAGCCCATCCCCAAAAAAAGAAATGCAAAAAGGCAAAATGGTTATCTGAGGAGGCCTTACAAATAGCTGAGAAAAAAAAGAGAAGCAAAACGCAAAGGAGAAAATGAAAGATATACCCATCTGAATGCAGAGTTCCAAAGAATAGCAAGGAGAGATAAGAAAGCCTTCCTCTGTTCAATGTAAAGAAATAGAGGAAAACAATAAAATGGGAAAGACTAGAGATCTCTTCAAGAAAATCAGAGATACCAAGGGAACATTTCATGCAGAGATGGGCACAATAAGGGACAGAAACGATATGGACCTAACAGAAGCAGAAGATATTAAGAAGAGGTGGCAAAAATATGCAGAAGAACTGTACAAAAAAGAACTTCATGGCCAAGATAACCACAATGGTGTGATCACTCACCTAGAGCCAGACATCCTGGAATGTGAAGTCAAGTGGGCCTTAAGAAGCATCACTACAAACAAAGCTCATGGAGGTGATGGAATTCCAGTTGAGCTATTTCAAATCCTAAAAGATGATACTGTGAAAGTGCTGCACTCAATATGCCAGCAAATTTGGAAAACTAAGCAGTAGCCACAGGACTGGAAAAGGTGGGTTTTCATTCCAGTCCCTAAGAAAGGCAATGCCAAAGAATGTTCAAAGTACCACACAATTGCACTCATCTCACACGCTAGTAAAGCAATGCTCAAAATTCTCCAAGCCAGGCTTCAACAGTACGTGAACCGTGAACTTCCAGATGTTCAAGCTGGATTTAGAAAAGGCAGAGGAACCAGAGATCAACTTGCCCACATCCATTGGATCATCAAAAAAGCAAGAGAGTTTCAGAAAAGCATCTACTTCTGCTTTATTGACTATGCCAAAGCCTTTGACTTTGTGGATCACAACAAACTGTGGAAAATTCTTCAAGAGATGGGAATACCCGACCACCTCACCTGCCTCCTGAGAAATATGTAGGTCAACAAGCAACAGTTAGAACCAGACATGGAACAATGGACTGGTTCCAAATTGAGAAAGGGGTATGACAAGGATGTATACTGTCACCCTGCTTATTTAACTTATATGCAGAGTATGTCATGCAAAATGCTGGGCTGGATGAAGCACAAGCTGGAATCAAGATTTCTGGGAGAAATATCAGTAACCTCAGATATGCAGATGACACCACCCTTATGGCAGAAAGTGAAGAGAAACTGAAGAGCCTCTTGATGAAAGTGAAAGAGGAGAGTGAAAAAGCTGACTTAAAAGTCAACATTCAAAAAATGGAGATCATGGCATCTGGTCCCATCACTTCATGGTAAATAGATGGGGAAACAATGGAAACAGTGAGAGACTTTATTTTCTTAGGCTCCAAAATCACTGCAGATGGTGACTGCAGTCATGAAATTAAAATTAAAAGACACTTGCTCCTTGGAAGAAAAGCTATGACCAACCTAGACAGCATATTAAAAAGCAGAGACATTACTTTGCCAACAAAGGTCCATCTCGTCAAAGCTATGGTTTTTCCAGTAGTCATATATGGATGTGAGAGTTGGACTGTGAAGAAAGCTGAGGGCCAAAGAATTGATGCTTTTGAACTGTGGTGTTAGAGAAGACTCTTGAGAGTCCCTTGGACTGCAAGGAGATCAAACCAGTCAATCCTAAAGGTAATCAAGCCTGAATATTCATTGGAAGGACCGATGCTGAAGCTGAAGCTCCAATACTTTGGCCACCTGATGTGAAGAGCTGACTCATTGGAGAAAACCTTGATGTTGGGAAAGATTGAAGGCAGGAGGAGAAGGGGACGACAGAGAATGAGATGGTTTGATGGCATCACTGACTCGATGGACAGGAGTTTGAGCAAACTCCAGGAGATAGTGGACAGGGAAGCCTGGTGTGCTGCAGTCCATGGAATCATAGAGTCGGATACAACTGAGTGACTTAGCTGACTAGCTGAACTCATATGCTCTAGATCAGGAAAATCAAGTTGTCCCTGAGTTTTATTGCCATGAGTGCATGGCATTTTGGGAATGGAGGGTTATGGGGCCAGTCCTCAGAGATGGTTGGCTCCAGCACGTCCTCCCAGGGGCCTGCCTGGTGACTCCGGCCTGGTCCAGGGATATTCAGGCACCTGAACGAGGACTCACACGCCCATGAGTGTACACATGAGAACACGCTGGAAGTTTAGAGAAAGTTACAGGGAAACCCAAATGATTCAAAGGCAGTGGGGAGCGCCTGTCCCCAGGGGCTGGCGTGGAAGACGTATTGGTTTCCGTCCTTGGGAATGTGAGTTCCGAGGCCTTTGGCCGTTGACCAGTTAGCGGCTAATTTACCCTGTGACCAAGCCTTCGTTTCTGTCTTTGAAATATCAGACGATGCAGTTTCAAGGGCGACTGAAGTTCCTCTTCGGACAGAACAGGCGGGCGCCCTCGGGCGCGGCCCTGCCCCCGCGGCTGGCCCTGTTCTGCGTGGCGGCCCCCCTGGCCCTGCCCCCCGGCGTGGAGGTGAGGATGAAGACCGTGTACCTGAGGGCGAAGCACAGGGCGGACGTCCCGGCCTCGACCGACGCAAAGTGAGTAGAGGCCCCAGCAGCCAAACCCGTTCTCGTCGCTGCTGGGTCACACGCGGTGTCTGCACACGTGCATTTTCTGTCTGTTCTCACTTCATTTCCAGCAGGGAGTATGATTTAAAAACAAAGCTGCTACATCATGTGAGAAGCAGCTATTAGAGAAAAGAAAGCCTGTCACTAGTATTTGTCAACCATGGCACCGAACACTTCCACCTCTTGTCATTCCCCAGCCCCCCACTCAGAGCCTCGGAGGCAGTGCCGGGGCCCCGGTCCCCACAGGGATGGGGGCGAGGCTGCAGCCTCCGTTTGTCCCCTCCATCGACTCCAGGCCAGCAGGGGCACATGCTGGGGACAGGGACTCCACAGGTGTCCTGGCCTTCCAGCTCAGAGAGTGAAGAATCTGTCTGCAATGCAGGAGACCTGGGCTCGATCCCTGGGTCAGGAAGATACCCTGGAGGAGGGCACGGCTACCCACTCCAGTATTCTTGCCTGGAGAATCCCATGGACAGAGGAGCCTGGCGGGCTACAGTCCATCAGGTTGCAAAGAGTTGGACATGACTGAGCAACTAACACTTTCACTTTTAGAAAGTTAGTTTTCTAGGACATTCCCAACTATAGTCTCTGGAACGGTTAGATCTGTGTTGTGTGGGTCAGGCTCTGGGACAGGTTAAGATGCTGTATGCCTGTAAACTGTGTTTCCTGCTATGTGAGGAGGCCCTGGGGAGGGGGATGTGTCGGAGGTCTGTCCGTCTTCTTCCTCAGTA
The DNA here is from genome assembly GCF_019320065.1 of Cervus canadensis. Classification (NCBI taxonomy): domain Eukaryota; kingdom Metazoa; phylum Chordata; class Mammalia; order Artiodactyla; family Cervidae; genus Cervus; species Cervus canadensis. The sequence continues at coordinate 56,344,230 of NC_057401.1, forward strand.
CCCTCCGCTGTGCCCTGCCCAGGGACAGAATATCAGGAGACGCAAGACCCCAGCCCACTTCTCTGTCACTCCTCAGCATTCAGGTTCCCCCTTGGACCTCAGCTCCAGTTCACAGGACCAGGAAACCTCCTATTGCTGCCTGGGGTTCGTGGGGTGGCGGGGGACTGCTGCCTTCAGGCACAGGCACCTCATCACAGCTTCCAGGTCCCACAGGCCCGCATGCTAAGGCAGCAGTTTTCTGGAGCATTTAAAAATTAAATATGTATGCTTTTTTTTTAAGGTAGAAAATGTAAAATAGGAGGGAGGAAAAACAGGATACTCATGGGAAAAAACTGTAAAAATAACTGATGAAGCAACTAAAACATGAGGTGCGACAAAGCACAGAGGTTACACCCCCAACACACCTGGGCGCGTCTTGTGGGCCGGGAGCCCCGGGCATTGGCCGGCTGGATGGCCCTGCCCATACCCCAGACCCGAGCACTCTCTGCCTGCCTCTGTCTCTCAGAGTCCTCCGTGTGTTCACATTCTCTGGGCTAGCGACGGTGACTGAGCCCACAGACTGCACTTTCAAATTCCCAGCCCTGTGATCAGATAGAGGGAAAATCCTCTCTCTATCACTTCCCCATAGCAAAGTAATGCTCAAAATCCTCCAAGCCAGGCTTCAACAGTATGTGAACCGAGAACTTCCAGATGTTCAAGCTGGATATAAAAAAAGCAGAGGAACCAGAAATCAAATTGCCAATATCTGTTGGATCATCGAAAAAGTAAGAAAGTTCCAGCAAAAAACATCTACTTCTGTTTTATTGAGTATGCTAAAGCCTTTGACCGTGTGGATCACAACAAACTGTGGAAAATTTTTCAGTAGTTGGGAATACCAGACCATCTGACCTGTCTTTTGAGAAATCTGCGTGCAGGTCAAGAAGCAACAGTTAGAACCAGATATGGAACAACAGACTGGTTCCAAATCAGGAAAGGAGTACGTCAAGGCTGTATATTGTCACCCTGCTTACTTAACATATATTCAGAGTACATCATGTGAAATGCCAGGCTGGATGAAGCACAAGCTGGAATGAGATTACCAGGAGAAATATCAATAACCTCAGATATGCAGATGACACCACCTTTATGGCAGAAAGTGAAGAAGAAGTAAAGAGCCTCTTGATGAAAGTGAAAAAGGAGAGTGAAAAAGCTGGCTTAAAGCTCAACATTCAGAAAACTAAGATCATGGCATCTGGTCCCTTCACTCCGTGGCAAATAGATGGGGAAACAATGGAAACAGTGAAAGTAAGTGGTTGCTCAGTTGTGTCCAACTCTCTGTGACCGCGTGGACTATATAGTCCATGGAATTCTCCAGGCCAGAGTACTGGAGTGGGTAGCCTTTCCCTTTTCCAGGGGATCTTCCCAATCCAGGGATCAAACCCAGATCTTCCACTTTGCAAGTGGATTCTTTACCAGCTGAGCCACAACGGAAGCCCAAGAATACTAGAGTGGGTAGCCTGTCCCTCCTCCAGTGGATCTGCCTGACGCAGGAATCGAACCAGGGTCTTCTGCATTGCAGGCAGATTCTTTACCAACTGAGTTATCAGGGAAGTGAAACAGTGAGAAACTTTATTTTTTTGGACTCCAAAATCACTGCAGATGGTGACTGCAGCCGTGAAATTAAAAGATGCTTGCTTTTTGGAAGAAAAGCTATGGCCAACCTAGACAGCATATTAAAAAGCAGAGACATTACTTTGCTGACAACGATCTGCTAGTCAAAATTATGGTTTTTCCAGTAGTCATATATGGATGTGAGAGTTGGACTATGAAGAAAGCTGAGCGCCGAAGAATTGATGCTTTTGAACTGTGGTGTTGGAGAAGACTCTTGAGAGTCTCTTGGACAGCAAGGAGTTCAAACCAGTCCATCCTAAAGGAAATCAGTCCTGAGTGTTCATTGGAAGGACTGATGTTGTAGCTGAAACTCCAATACTTTGGCCACCTGATGTGAAGAGATGACTCATTTGAAAAGACCCTGATGCTGGTAAAGATTGAAGGCAGGAGGAGAAGGGGATGACAGAGGATGGTTGGATGGCATCACCGACTCAATGGACATAAGTTTGAGTAAGCTCCAGGAGTTGGTGATGGACAGGGAGGCCTGGCGTGCTGCAGTCCATTGAGTCGCAAAAAGTCAGACAGGACTGAGCGACTGAACTGAACTGACTGATCGCTTCTCCAAGAGCCGTGCTGTCCCCTGGCGGCCGCACGGGGAAGCACAGGTGGGCAAGCCTTCGCTTGCGGTGGGTGTGGACTCCCGGACCACATGCTGCTGCCTGGGCAGCGTGGACACCTGGATGTCCCTTGGAGGGCTGGCGAGGGTCTTCACGGTGAGGCTAGGACACTGTACAGAAGGGGACTGTGCAGCAAATACTGGAAATACATTGTAAACATCATTAAAACTCAGGGAGGTTATCACAGAGTGCCAGGCTGGGTGCCCTGTGTCAACACAGCAACTTCTCATCCGCTCTCCATTTGACACTGGATGGTGCATGTATGTGGACGCAGTCTTCTCCGTCGGTCTCCCCTCTCCCTCCCCCACTGTGTCCACAAGTCCATTCTCTGCATCTGCATCTCCATGCCTTCCCTGCAGATAGGGTCATCAATGGCTGATTCACGTTGTGTGGCAGAAGCCAGTATTGTAAAAATTTAAAAAACGAAAAATTTAAAAAATAAAGAAAAAAATTGGAAGAGAGGAAGAGCCCTTGAAAGTTTTGGGAAAGAAGGTTCTGTTGCCTTCTGGGTTTTCTGGAGCCCAATTCTGCCCTGAACTCAACTCCTTGCTGCAGCACCTCCTCCCGTCCGTTCCCCTCTGAGCTCAGAGGCTGTGAGGCATGAACCTGGGGAGTCTGAGGCCCAGGAGGCTGGCTCTGGATGGAGCATCGTGCTCGCTGGACCCAGTTCAGGTTCTTTACAATTCTTCCTGAAGGGGCCTTTGTGACACAGCCTCACTCCTGAATGTTCACAGGTCCTGTGTGTGAGCTGCATGCTCTCCACCTCTGTCCTGTCACTGCTGTGTCTCTGGGTCCATCCCTGTGTCTGTCCTGTCTCCGTCTCTCCTCTGTCTCCGTCTCTCCTCTGTCTCCGTCTCTCCTCCGTCTCTCTCCTCCTCTGTCTCCTCCTGTGTCTCTGTCTGTCTCTTCCTCTGTCTCCGTCTCCTCCTGTGTCTCTGTCTCTCCTCTGTCTCCATCTCCTCCCCTGTCTCGGCCTCCATCTCTGTCTCTCCCATGTCTCTGTCTCTTCCTCTGTCTCTGTCTCAGCTCCTGCAGAGATGCCCATGAGATGGAGAGTCAGGGCAGGAAGCTCTGGCTGTGGGACCGGCTGGCCAGGGTTTGAATCCCACTCCTGCTGTCCGGGCAGCTTCAGGCAAGTTGCTTAACACTTAGAGCCTCGTCTTTTTCTTTTGACATATAAAGAAAATATGATCTGTGAGATAAGTTGCAAGTTGCCTTAGGATCTCTGACTGTAAGTTCTATGAGACACACGTGTGGGGGGGGGGCAGTGGTTCAGTGGCACTAACTTAGTGCTCACAGTGACTTTGTAAACTACTGCAAGTAACTACCGCAGGTCACAGGGATCTGCGTCTTCATCCTGACCATCCAGAAGAGAGCAAACACGCTGAAACCCATTCTGGCAGCAGTGTATGTCTGTTTTCTGAAGCAAATTCATTAGTGTTTCACTGGCGTGAAAAGTGAGGTGAATTGGAATTTCCAGCAAATCTGTAACTGAGAGAAGATTATCCAATCTCTACAGACTTTCACACTGGGAGTTACTGTATCTTCTGCTCCTGGGTGGCAGCAACACCCGTTGTGTGTAATTTCTGCCCTCGACACACATTTAATCTGCTTGTTGCCTTGCGCTCTTCTGTCCTTTGCAGAGCAAAAGCTGCCTCAAGTCTCTGCGAATCAGAATTGCACGGAAAACCCAATTACTTAGCAGGTACTCATCACAGTTGTCTCTACCACCTTTTCAAACAGGTGAAATAACCATATCCCTGGAGGTGGGGTGGGGGCTCGATGCTGTCTGCAGCTTGGGGTGGGTGGGCGGAGCCGGTCTCACGGGCACTTTGTCACCTGTGCGGAGGATGAGTGTCCACCCGCTCCAGACATTGCTCAGCCTCGCTTTTCCAAATCCTGACAGGGAGAAGCAATGGAGAAAACGGCCTCTCCTTGTTCAGGACGCCAGAGGATGCCTGCCGCTGGGGCCGGGTCACAGGCCGGGGTCCCTGCCTGTGCCTCCGGGGCGGCCCTGACCTTGTCCTTGACCCCGAGGGCGCCGCAGGGTAAGTGACTGAGTCACAGCATCAGCGGCCCTTGCCCTCGGCAGCTGAGCCTCCCTGGGTGGGACGGGGGACACACAGAGGGCACCCACAGCTGCTCCTTGCCCTGGAGGTTGTCCTCACCGCGTGAGGACTGGTGGGGGACACTGACTCCCCAGCCTCTGTCCTCACCTTCGCTCAGAAGCCCTCTCCCCTCGCTCCCAACCCAGCCCCCCTGCCCCACCCCCAAGGTGCTGGGGGACTGTGGATGGGCCCTTCGGGGAGGGAGGGGGCTGGCCCGGGGTCCTGAGGCTGCAGCCGGCACCTGCCCAATGCAGGGTCGCCCCCGCAACCTGTCCTGTCTGATGGGCGTCCCTTCCCGCAGGGCTGGGGAAGGAGAGGAGCTCGGGGGGGTCCCGCGGGACGCACCCCCATACAGCTGCTGCCTGGAGCCCCTGGGCCCTGTGAAGCATTTGGACTGGCCAGCTGGGAGGCACGGTCAGGATGGCGGCAGTGCCAAGCTGAAGCTGGAGCCGGGCAAGGCCAACCCGTTCCCCACCGCCCCGGCCCATGGCGCCTGCCTGCCCTACCCGGGCACGCAGGGCGCCGTGCACACCCTCCGGAGCTCACCCGGCTCTCACCCACCCAGGCCGCCCCCTGGGGCCTGTGCCGGCCGGACCAGCAGAGCCCTGCGGGACGGACACCAGGGTCCGGTGCCGCCCCCCACCCCTGGCCTCTTCCCCCACGGGGGCTTGGACAACAGGGTCCCTCGGCCGGCAATCCAGCGTCTCCCGGTGGGCGGCTACCCAGCTGAGGACAAGCTTCGAGGCCTTCTGATGCCCCCAGGAGCCCCAAGTCACCCCACGTCACTCGACGTGCCCATCAAGATGGAGACTGACTTGGGATCCGAGGACGCTGCGGACGGCTACTGCGTGTCCCCGACCCAGGTGTGGCTAGGGGCCGGCGACCTGGCCAAGAGACAGCTGGTCACCTTCCCGACTAGGATGCACCTGAAGACGGAGCCGGGCGCCAGGCACCCCCTGTACAGCGCGCCCACCGGGCCTGGCCTGCTGGGCGCCCCCCCCAGACCCAGCAGGGGGCTGGCCCCGCTGCACCCCGCGTCCTGTGCCTGTCTGGAGCCCCCGCCCCGCCTCTGTGTACGGGGCCACCAGCCCCCCAACCTGGGCTGCAACTGCCGGGCTCCCGGGCCGGCTCCCACGGTCAAGCTCGAGCCCCTGGACTCTCCCTTGTGGGCGGCTCATGGCCAGGGTGGGCCTCCTGGGCTGTTCTGCAAGAGTGCACCGGCCGTGGGGATGTCCCCCAGGGACGCGCAGTGCGCCTTCCTGCCCTAGAGCTGCTGGTCCTGGAGCCGGCCGGGCCCCGCGGACAGTGCTCCGGCCCGAGCCTTCCCCGAGGGAAGCACGTGCAGTAGCAAGTTCACTGAAGGTCTTAAGTGCAGGGTGGTCATCAGTCTGCTCAAGGATGGCAGGGTTCTCCTCTGAGGAGCACGGCTCCCCACCCCCACCCCAGGTCATCTCCCCGGCGCCTCGAAGGGAGCAGACCTCGGGGAACAGCCACACCCTGGTGGCCCACTGCCAAGACAGCTAATTGGGAGAAACGCTCACTGAATGGCAGGTGGCCACATGCTCGTGCCTGGGAGGAATCTAGAAGTTCAGCCAGAAGAGGCTGATGGCACCGGGCCGCCCTCCACTCCAACATGCAGTGTGTGCTTGAAACGCTGGCCTAGGCCGAGGCCAGCCCGAAGGGAGGATTGGCCAGATCTTGTGTGGTTCTTCTGCAGTCTCTCTGGTGTTTCAGTGGTCTTCAAAGGGGGTCCGTGCTTATCTGCCCCCGCTGCATCACGTAGCCTGGAATGCACAGGGTCTGGATTGGAGTCCAGAAACACAGCACGAGGGGAAGGAAGGAGTTGGTCCAGGTGTCAGGCTGTCTTGCTGACTGCAGGTCTTCAGATGGCTCTGATCGTCATCCCAGAAGGAATTAGTCGAGACGAGACAGACAGGCAGCATTTTATAAAAAGGAAAAAATCGTGGGGACATCCCCCGTGGTCCTGCGGTTAAATGCCTGCAGGGGGTGTGGGTTCGATCCCTGGTCAGGGAATTAAGATTCCACATGCCGCAGGATGTGGCCAGAAAAAAAGAAAAAAATTTTGAAGGGAACACATTCTGAACGTAGGAAATTTAGGTGCAAAAGAAGAAATCAGAAAGCGAAGGCCACCCGCAGTCACCATGGATAGCTCATGGTTAAGGGCAAAGTTCACCACACCTTCCGGGCGACCCCATCCCACAGGTGCAGTCCCCGCAGGATGTGACTCCAGAGCCACCACGGGGCAGGAGAAAGCGGGTTGGAGGCCCCTCCTCCTTGCGGCACGAGCATCTGTCCTCGGTCACCCCCTGCCCCGAGTCTCAGGACCTGCAGGAGCCCCAGCGGGGACTTGCAGTCCCACTGTGTTCAGCAAGGGGTCTTCCTGTCATCTGTTGGCTTTGGGGTTCAGTTCCTGAGTTGGTGAAGCCATCTGCATTCACCTTGTCAACTCAGGACTGGGCGGCAGGACTGGGCCCGTCGGACTGAGGCACGCCTGGGGGCGCCCGTACCCCTCGGCGCTCTTCTTCTTGGAAGGGCTTCCCCAGGGGTGTGGTGGGGCGGAAGGTCTCTTCCCAGAGTGACAGAAGTTACCAGTCAGAGCCCGGGTCAGGTGTGGTCAATTCATGGCCTCGTGGGATCCCCAGGGCCTGCCAAGCAGCCTTCTCTTCCCTGCCCACCCCCCAGGGGGCCCTTGCAGAAAGTGACGTTGGTGCTGTGCTGCCCCCCACCCTTGCCAGAGTCTCCCCCTCCCCTGTTGTGATGGCAGCACAGCCACCTGTCAGGACCACCTGCTTCCCACCCCCCGCCCCCCTGCTGCCAGCTCAGCACCCCTCTCTGCTTGGTTCTCATGCTGAGCCCAGCCCACCGTGTAGATTTCATCCCTAAGACACGGGGTGGAATTTCAGAAACTTCCTCCTTCCTTTCTATTCATGCCAAGTGCCCAGCTCCTCATGGAAGCACTGTGCCATCTCTCAGAAGTGACTGTCAGCCTCTCTGGAGCTCCCTCTGCGAAGGGAGGGTCCTCAAACGCACCCTCCGCACAGGGGTACCCCTTCCTGTCTCGGCGTGGTAGCTGGCAGTCTGCATGTGTGAAACCCTGGACCAGAAAGATGGAGTGGAGAGGCGTCGTTGCATGTTTGCACACTGTAGCCGGAACCCAGCGAAGGATAGCTACGGCTCGAGGAGGTGCAGCAGTCTGCCCTCAAGGCCATGGTACCCGAGCGTTCAGAGGCATCCACTCCCCTGGACTACGCGCACCAAGTTGGTCCCAGCAGGCGTGTGGCGAGTCACACTTTGTTGATGCAGAATTCAGCACCTGGACATCAGCGCTTGCTTCATGCTCGAGACGCTGTCATGCTGGAGGCCCAGGTCCTGACGTGCTGGGACAGCGGCAACAGAACCTGCCTCAGTCAGCACTTTGTCGTTTTATAGCCCTCCCCCCTGAGAAACTGTGTGCGGAAAGTGATGATGGAATGTGGAATGTCAGATGTGGCCACTTCTGTAGATGTGGCCATTCCTGCTTTAAAATGTCACGAACAGTACTGATTTCAGGCCTGTATTTTCTATTGCTGGTAGCTTTTGCCTATATAGCTGAAAAATATTAAAATCAAAGATGATGTAAGAATGGGATGGAAGGGAGGAGATAAACACAACTTATATTTTATATTTTTGTAGTTTCTATTGGATGAAAAAAGTTTTTAATATCTAGACAGACTTGTTGAATTGTTAAAAATAGATACACTATAATACAACTTTTGTACTTTTGTATATTTCCTCAGTGCCTTTAGAAAGAGCTTCCAAATACATTTCTGATACTGTGGTTTGTATTAAATTTATGATATCGTTGTAAAATAAATCATATATTGTATGTGTTTACTGTAAATGGAAACATCTTCTTGATTCTCCAAATGAAACATTTTGTTTCCTTTAAAGTGTGTGTAGGCTAATTTACATTCTAAGGCTGTCCTTTGCCACCAGACTCGGGGGCCGCTATAAGAGCAAGAGTGGACTTGGGGCCGCAGGAGGAGCCCCCCTCCCTTTCCTGCCAGACCCTCCTGCCCAGCAGTGAGGGTTGGGGGACACCCCGGACTCAAACTGTGCTATGAGGAGCAGATGCTTGGCCCAATGTCACATATGTCTTGTAGGGTCAGCCCCACCCTGCCCAGGACCCGGGGACAAGTGCGTGGCAAGGGCCAGGAGGTCATCTGGGCCCAGGCAGAGACTACCCCCCCCCCAGGGTCAAGGGAGGTCATCCGGGCCCAGGCAGAGACCTGCCCCCCAGTGTCAAGGGCGTCGTGTTTTCATTTCCTTCATTTGATCGCAGAGCACCTCCAAACCGCACAAGCGCCCAGCACCCCGTACGGCACTAGGATCTGCCCCGGTGCCAGTCCAGCCCGGCCCAGCCCCCTTCCTGCATCCTACAGGCCATCACCTCGGCCCTGCTCCATGGCTCCGTGTCCCTCCTGGGGAGACCAGGCCAGCCTGCCCCCGCCTGCAGGGTCCCAGCCAGCCACTCCCCGGCCCTGGGGGCCAGCGGCCCAGCCTGCCATCCCCACACCCGCCTCCTCTCCCTGTGTTCTTCAGTCTCATCATGGGGAGACCTGGAGGCAGGCGTCACCCCACCGCATGACTCTCCCACCACCCAGCCTGCCGCCAGCGGACGTGTGGGTTGACTCCAGACTTCCGCTTGCCCAGTGGCCGCCCCTCTCCCTCTGTGCTTCCGGGGGACTGAGGATGCCCCCCGAGGTGCTGACGGCACTCCCCTCACCAGGCGCTGCCCAGGCGTCCCCCACGACACCCGAGGGACCCTGCACAGCCTCCGCACAGCCCATTGCAGGCTGTAGAATGAAGACGCCAGAGGCTGGATGGCTTACGGACAACAAGCATTTCTTTCTCACAGTTTCGGAGGCTGGGAGTCTGAGACCTGAGTGGCGGCAGGGTCTGCTGAAGGCCAGCTTCCAGGTCGCTGGGTATCTCTGAGGCGGGAGGGGGCACTCAGCTGTTTCATGTGCATCTCCTTCCTTCACTCAGCTGCTTGTTAAGTCCCTGCTAGATGCCAGGTCCTGGGACAGCGCTGTGGAGAAGGAAATGGCAACCCACTCCAGTATTCTTGCCTAGAGAATCCTGTGGACGGAAGAGCTTGGTGGGCTGCCATCCATGGGGTCGCACAGAGTTGGACACGACTGAAACAACTTAGCAGCAGCAGTGGGGACAGTGCTGGGGACATACTGGGGAAGAAAAGATGCAGAAATAAGGTTGCTGAAGCCGAGGTCCCTGTGCACATGTCCAGGGGACAGGGGATAGACGAGTGACCAAAGGACTGTGTAGGTTCTGTGACGTGTGGGGAGGGGCTGGGTGCTGCTCAGGTGGGTCAGCTGGGGCCTGGTGACCCAGGTGGTGGTTTTGTGGGCAAGGCAGCCTTGGGCCAAGACTTGACAGGAACCGTACAGATCGTGTGTGGAGGAAGCTGGAGTGAGAGGGTGAGGAGAGAGCGGGGAAGAAGTCAGGCAGGGGTGGCGGGTCACAGGCAGGCCTGGGCGAGGGGGCCACCAGAGGGCTTGCAGTGGAGACGACACTGGGCGGTGGTCTGAAGGCCAGATAGGCTGTAGGGAGGTGAGGGCCCCCTGCCTTCACAAAGACCATGCTGGTGCCGCGAGGTACCCTCATCTTGATTTCTTCCCCAGAGAGATGAAAGGTCCTCTGCTGTCTGCCCTGCACTTGTTTGCTGTTTTTAGTTGAACCATGGGCATTATTTGAAAATTCAGGATAGCTGCACTTTGTCAGTTAAAGTTTCTCTCTCAATCTACGGCTTGTCTTTTTCTTTAAGGACTAAAATAGACACAAGAGTTTAAAATCTTGGCACAGCAAACCATCTTTTTCCTGGTGGTTTATGTGTTTGTATCTTAAAATAACTCTCTCTGGCAGTGCCTCTGACACAAAGCCCACTTGTCTGGTATTAACATCACCACAACCGCTTTTTCGGGTCCAGACTAGCTGGTGCGCAAACCTCCTCCAAACTTAACCATCCTGTTTCTTCATGTTTTACATGTTTTTCTTACAATAACTAGTTGTTTTAAACTTGTGTCCTGATAATCAATATATCTGAACATGTTTCCACTCCTCCTTTTGTGTTTTAGTTACCAATGATCCGTCGGCTTTTCTTTTCCTAGTATTACTATGGCACTGCTTGCACTTTCTCTTTGTATTTAACAACGTGTAAGCTACAGCTTAACAAGATCTCCACTCTCTCAAGACGCTTCAGAGACATACCTCGCTCCCTTCTTTAGTCCGCTGGGCTGGGGCCTCTCAAAAACCGCTCCTGGTGTCTTCTGCTGAGTGCTGCCTTTCCGAGAGAGCTTCTCCGCTGAGGAGGGCACCAAACCCAGGTAGGCACAGGCTCCCAGCTGTCTTCTTGGGATCCTCTCCTGACCCAGAGACCCCAGCACCTGGGAGACATTGCTTTTTGGGGTTCGGTTGTTTGTTTTCCCTGGTCCACTCTTGCACTGAGGATGTTTCAAAATGCCTGTACAGTCAGAATTTCAAACATAATTATAATTTCTGTTTACATTCTTTGTTTCTCTAGTGTTCAGTCACTCAGCCGGTCCGACTCTTTGGGACCCCATGGACTGTTGCTCGCCAGGCTCCTCTGCAGATGGGGATTCTCCAGGCAAGAATACTGGAGTGGGTTGCCATTTCTTTCTCCAGGGGATCTTCCTGACCCAGCATGGCGCTATATTTTCACAAATTATTAGGGACAGATGAAATAACAGAGGGATCAGTCCTCAGAGCCAGTCAGGAGCTGAGGTCCTGGCCCTTGGAGAGTGATCTGCTATCAGCTGACTGTAGGTTCCGGTTGGCATGGCCACAGGGAGGGGCTCACACACCTCCTTCCTGGCCCTGCCTCTGTGAGCCCACATGCACACATGCTGACTGGGTCTGTGCGCTCAAGCGTGTGTGGTGTGTGCATGTGGTGTGGCGTCTGCATTTATGTGTGGAGTGTGTGGCCTGTCTGTATGTGATATCTGTCTGTGGGGTGTCTGTTGTGTGTTTATGTGTCTATCTATGTGTGTGTAGTGTCTGTGTGTGTGTTTACGTGTGTGCGGGGTGTGCGCGCGCCGCAGCCCCGCTCTGCCCGCTCTGGTCTCGCGCGCACCGTGGCGCCGTCGGCAGCCGGCCCTCACAGTCACTGAGTCCGCGCGCCCCGAGCCCGGCGTCCGAGCCGCCAGGCCCCGCCCTCCCAGTCTCGAAGCCGGAAGCGGAAGTGCCAGCCAAGCGCTCACTTCCGGGCTGTGGAGGTGGCGGAGGCGGCGGTGGTGACCCGCGAGGTGAGGCTGCGGCAAGCTGTGGCGGCCGGGTGGCGGTCGCGGTCCCCGCCCGCCTCCCCTTTCCCCGGCTCCAGCAGGTGCGGGCGCGGCGAGGAGGCGGTGAGGGCGGCCGGGGGGGGGCGGGGTGGGTCCCGGGGTCGGCTCGCGTCCGTGACTGGGCCGACGCCGCGCCAGGCCAGGAGGAGGGAGCGGGTGCGGACCTGAGCTCGCGGGCGGCGGCCGGGAGACCCGCGGCCGCCTCTGGCGCCCCAGACCCGGCGCAGCCCAGGGCCCGGAAAGGGGGCGAGGAGACACGGCGCCCCAGCCCAGGTCCGTGAGGGCGCCAGAGGCACTCGGGTCCCGCCCCTCAGAGTCGGCGGGGACTTGGGTGTTGCTCTGAGAGCGTTTGCGGAGGGAATGGGGAGCGTCTTGGAGATCCGTGCACGGAAAACATGCGTGGAAACGGGCGGCTGACTAAAGATATCCGCTCTCTCCTTTGCCGGACGCTCACCGAGCTCCCCGGCTCGGATGTTGGTGGGGCCGGCACGAAGGCAGGAGTGCGTTATCCTGAGGAGAGCGTCGTTTGCCCGCTCACCTGTTCACTAGGGCTGTTAAATAGTAAGACATGGGATTTGAGACTCTACAGGTAGTGATTTTTGAGGCGAATCGTAGGGTGGGTGCTGAAACTTCCGCGGGGATGGTTAGGTGTGTGCTGGCCCTGCGTCTCCGCGTCTTCACCGGGGCTTCCTGGCACAGCCGCCCCTCCAGGGAGTTCAGGGCGGGTGTGAAGGCTCTGGAAATGGGAAAGGGGACCTGTCTGGGGGAGAGAAGTGCCCTGGAGACTGACGTCTGATGTGAGTAATCTGGATTCCTCCATATGCTAATATTTTTTTGCCTGTAATTGCCCCTGCTCCACTTTAAGGTAAAATTGACTTCTGAAAGTTTGTTTCTTATCCAGGAGTTCATAATCCTAGTTCTGCTTTCAGGTTTACTGGGTTAATGATCTCAGATGCTCTCCTTATAGCTCCGCTATGGACAGCTGACTGTTGGTGGAGGGGGTAAGTTTTGTCACTAACATTTCTACCTTCCTAACACATCCCCCCTGCCCGTTCCCCATCTAGCTGTGGACACAGGATGCCTCTAGTATGACAGGTGCAGAGATCCTCCCTGCTTTGTAACCATGAAGGAGACTGATCGGGAAGCTGTTGCGACAGCAGTCCAGAGGGTTGCTGGAATGCTGCAGCGCCCGGACCAGCTGGACAAAGTGGAGCAGTATCGCAGAAGAGAGGCCCGGAAGAAGGCCTCTGTGGAGGCCAGATTAAAGGTATGAGGTCAGAGTGGCCATCAGCACCTGCTGCACTCCCCAGCGGGACAGGGCCTTTTATCTTGAGTTTCAAGTTCCTTTAACAAAGTTATAACTTTGCCAAATTGGACATTATGAGGATGTGGAAGAAGGCAGACTTGAACATTACCTTGATTTAGCACGTTTTTTCCAATAATATATTACCGGTTAGTAGATTGACAAATTAGACAGGGGGATGTTGAAAACACCAAAGGAGCAACCCCTTTAAGCATCCAGAAGTGTCCATTAAGCTTTTTAAAAAACGCTAGCAGAGTAACGGTTTTTCTTCTTTGGTAAACGCTCTTCCACAGAGTATGTCCAGAGAACATTTTGTTTGGGTCCTTCTAGCACATGCTATAGTACGCTGACTGTGAACCAGGCATTCTGTTGGCCTTGTGGCAGGAAGGAAGAGAGCTCTATACATTTATTAGTGTGTGTGAAAGTGAGGCAAGAAAGAAAGTCAATCTTTTATGATTTGGATTGGCTTTCAACTTAATTCATGTGGAGAAATTGGGTTTTATTAAAACAGTGCTTGCCTGGTATAGTTATAAAAATGTTAAGACCATGGCCTGCTGACTGGCAGCACAACAGTCTTGAGGATTTAAGAGAGTGCATTTGAGGAAGGTTAATTCTTACACTGATATGATAGTGAGGTTGCCTGTCCAGTTGAAAACATTGGTGCCCCGGTAATGGCAGGTTTGACGAGACAGGATGTGGGTCATTGATTTGCAACAGCAAAGCAGCCAAAGACCTGTTGGACTAACTTGAAGCAGTTTCGTATCAATTTAAAAAATAGTTTAGACCTGCTACATTTTTATTCAGAATTTTAATCTCTTCTAGAAACTCATGGATGAACTAGCAGTTGTGTGGTCCTTTGAAATCATTAATTATTTTTAAGTGCTACTTAACGACTCATGGGTGAAAGGTGTTCCTGACTTCCATTGTGCTGCCCTGTCTTTCCCTTCCTATTGCCATCTATCTGCTGCTGCTCCTTCATGTTCTCTCCCTTCTGACTGACTGTGTGGCTCCCTGGGCGGCACGTCCACGGGCCCTCAGAGTGAGTCTGAATCTCAGATGCACCAGTTTTGCGTCTGGGGCTCAGCCATCCTGGGGCAGAGTCTGGTTCTGGCTTGAGTGGCAGGAAAGCCCTCTCCACTCAAGTTAATGACAAATCCTGACTATTTCTCCATTTAGATCAGGCCTGTTAGGAAGCTGAGGATGCCTGCGATATGGTGTGCAGAGTCCTAGGGGACCATTTAAGGGGGGCTATGGGACCCAGGGCATTCCCACAGTGGAGTCTAGCATTTTCAGGCCAAGGGCTGCATGAGGAGTGTTAGGAGGTTTTCTCAACAAAGCTTACAAACATTACTGTTTTGTTTATTGACTGTTCTCTGTTACTACAGCACCTCTCTTGTATGAGCCTCCAGGTCCGGCCTGGCTCTGCTCACCCCCGGTGTCTTCCCTAGGCTGCAATCCAGTCACAGCTGGACGGCGTGCGCACGGGCCTGAGCCAGCTCCATAACGCGCTGAATGACGTCAAGGCCATCCAGCAGTCCCTGGCGGATGTCAGCAAGGACTGGAGGCAGAGCATCAACACCATCGAGAGCCTCAAGGACGTGAAGGACGCGGTCGTGCGACACAGCCAGCTTGCCGCCGCCGTGGAGAACCTGAAGAACATCTTCTCAGGTAGCCGCTGGCAGACATGTATCCTCAGCCTGCTTGTGTTGTGGGGGGTTTCAGCTGTCCTGGGGCGGCGTGTTTTGTGGGCCCACCCAGAGTGGGTGAGAGGTGTGGTTTGGCCTGCACAGTTAGGATCTTGTTTGAACGTGGATGGGTGGTCTGCTGAGTAGATAAGGGCTGGTAGAGTGTGGTTCTGAATATTTTGGGACCGAGGGACAGATGGAGAGCTGAACAAGTGCACATGGGGAGGGATGCGCGCTCTTCCTTCTGCTGTGACGTGGCTCGCGGGACCCTGCGAGGCGTGGGAGAGGTCCCGGAGGGAGCAGCTCCCAGGCAGGAGGCCTGGGCACAGGCTGGAGGCTGGGGGTGGCCAAGCCCTGGAGACCCAGCCCTGATGGAGGTCGGGCCTGGAGGAGTCCTTGGGGCTGATGAGGTGGTGAGGGGGCGGCAGGGAGTGAGTGACCCTTTCAGAATCCTGTTCCAGTACCTCGTTGGCATGAAGAAGAGTGCTCCGTGTCAGCCGTCACCAGGGCAAAGCCTCCTCATGCTCTGCCCCCGAGAGCTAGTCCATCCGTGTCCCCCTCCCCCCGCGCCTTTGTCACGGCCATCAGCATCCCAGCCAGAAACCTCAGGGTGGTCTGACCCCTTCCCTTCCCTCCTGTGGTGTCTGGTCTCCATGTGTTCATGCTGCTTGACCCCTGCGTGTAACCTGGTGCAGCTCTTCCCCTCCGCCCACCGCTGTGAACCACGGCGCGGGTGCGCTGTTCCTCTGGACTCGCGTGTCTGGTGGCAGCGTTGTTGAGTACTGAGCTGTCCCTCTGTGCATTCTCGTTGCCCTGGGCCTGACAACTAGGGCTGTGTTCCGGGGCCCTGCTCTGCCCACGTCAGTGACCCAGCACCGCCGGCTGCGCCGGGCCCCTGGCCGCAGCCCCTCCTGGTGACCTTTGGCAGCCTGGAATCGGACCGGTCCCCCTGCCAGGATCTCCTTCATGATGTTTAGACCTTTCTTAGTTGATTTCTGTCTTACAATTTCTTGTTGACTGTCATTTTCTTCTGGTTTTGTAAAACGAACACCAGAAGACTAAAAAGTTACGTTTTCATCCACACGGCATTTGGATCCACATAACCCAAGTGACCAAAAAGCTACCAGTTCATCCATAGAGGTTGAAAATAAATGTACTTCTTTTGATGGAAAACAGGGCTGTGATGTAGATGTGGTTTTTGTTAGGAGCGTGTTTTTACTGAGAAAATGTTGTGCTTGTTTGTCTCCCTTCAGACTTTTATCATTGCCTTTAATTCTGTAGTGTTATGAACAGAGCCTGTTTGTTTTTCTTTTCTCTCTTTAAAATATATAAAATATGCACAATATAAAATCTATCATCTTGATCATTTTTAAGTGTACAGTTCTGTAGTGTGAGGTACTTTCATATCGTTGTGAAGGCATCATCACTGTCCATCTCAGGGACTGTCTTCACCTTGAAAACTGGAACTCTGCACAGAGCTGTGTGTAAATTATGTCTTGGTAAAACTGAAAGAAAACACCTGAAAGTCTGCAGCTGTTAATGATAGCTTCCCATTGCCCCTCCGCCAAGCCCCTTACTGGTTATTTGGACTTTCTGTTTTTTGGTGGTTTAGGTTTTGTGTTTCTTGGAATTTGCACTTCATCTGGTTATACAACTGGTTGGTGTACATTTGCTCACAGTGCTCTCTTCCAATCCTTTTTTTCCTGTAGAATTGGCAGTAATGCCCATGCTTTAACTGTTTAGTATCTGAGTCTTCTTTTTCCCTCAGTTCATCTGGGTAGGGTCTGTCAGTTGTTAATCTTTTCAAAGAACTACCTTTGGTTTTCTTGATTTTTCTGTTTTTTGTTTCAGTTTTCTGTTTATCTCTGCTTTAGTCTTATTTTGTTTCTTTTGATAGCTTTAGGTTTAGCTTTCTTTCCTTTCAGTTCAGTTCAGTCGCTCACTTGTGTCTGACTCTGTGACCCCATGGACTGCAGCATGCCAGGCATCCCTGTCCATCACCAACTCCCGGAGTTTACTCAAGCTCATGTCCATCCGGTCAGTGATGCCATCCAACCATCTCATCCTCTGTCATCCTCTTCTCCTCCTGCCTTCAATCTTTCCCAGCATCAGGGTCTTTTCCAGTGAGTTAGTTCTTTGCATCAGGTGGCCAAAGTATTGGAGTTTCAGCTTTAGCATCAGTCCTTCCAATGGATATTCAAGACTGATTTCCTTTAGGATGGACTGGTTTGATCTCACTGCAGTCCAAAGGACTCTCAAGAGTCTTCTCCAACACCACAGTTCAAAAGCATCAATTCTTCGGCACTCAGCTTTCTTTATGGTCCAACTCTCGCATACATACGTGACTGCTGGAAAAATCATAGCCTTGACTAGACGGACCTTTGTTGGCAAAGTAATGTCTGTGCTTTTTAATATGCTGTCTAGGTTGGTCATAGCTTTTCTTCCAAGGAGCAAGTGTCTTTTAATTTTAATTTCATGGCTGCAGTCACCATCTGCAGTGATTTTGGAGCCCAAGAAAATAAAGGCTGTCACTGTTTTCTTTGTTTCCCCATCTATTTGCCATGAAGTGATGGGACCAGATGCCATGATCTTAGTTTTTCGAATGTTGAGTTTTAAGTCAGCTTTTTCACTCTCCTCTTTCACTTTCATCAAGAGGCTCTTCAGTTTCTCTTCACTTTCTGCCATAAGGGTGGTGTCATGTGTGTATCTGAGGTTATTGATATTTCTCCCGGCAATCTTGATTCTACCTTGTGCTTCATCCAGTCTGACATTTTTCATGATGTACTCTGCATATAAATAAGCAGGGTGACAATAAACAGCCTTGACGTACTCCTTTCCTGATTTGGAACCAGTCTGTTGTTCCATGTCCAGTTCTAACTGTTGCTTCCTGACCTGCATAGAGATTTCTCAGTAGGCAGGTCAGGTGGTCTGGTATTCCCATCTCTTGAAGAATCTTCCAGTGTTAGTTGTGATCCACACAGTCAAAGGCTTTGGCGTAGTCAATAAAGCAGAAGTAAAGCAGATGTTGGCAATTTGATCTTTGGTTCCTCTGCCTTTTCTAAATCCAGCTTGAACATCTGGAAGTTCTTGGTTCACATAATGTTGAGGCATGGCTTGGAGAATTTTGAGCATTAATTTGCTAGCATGTGAGGTGAGTGCAATTGTGTGGTAGTTTGAACATTCTTTGGTATTGCCTTTCTTTGGGATTGGGAGAATATTAAAAGTAAGTATAGTTGACTAAAAATGTTGTGTTAGTTTCTGGTATACAGTAAAGTGGTTTAGTTACACACATATATGTATGTATATTCTGTTCTTTTTCATGTTCTTTTCCATTATAGGTGAGGGTTTACCTTATTCTTTTCCTGGTTCCTTAGGTTGTGAAGTTAGGTTGTTGATACGAAATCTTTCTTCCTTTTTAATGTAAGTGTTTATAGTTGTAATTTGCCAATATAGCTATAATTTCCATTTTCCAGGCCCAGGGATTGAACCCATGTCTCTTACATTTAACCTGCATTGGCAGGTGGGTTCTGTACCACTATTGTGTTTCCTTAAAGACTGTAAAATTTTTTGTTCTAATTCTGTGAAAAATGCCAGGTAATTTGATCGGGATTGCATTGAATCTGTAGATTGCTGTAGGCAGTATAGTCATTTTCACAATATTGATTCTTCTTATCCAAGAACATGGTGTATCTCTCCATCTATTTGTGTCATCTTTGATATCTTTCATCACTGTCTTAACAGTTTTCTGCATATAGGTCGTTTGTCTCCTTATTGTCATTCTTGTTCAGTCGCTAAGTGGTGTCTGACTCTTTGCCACCCCTGGATTGCAGCATGACAGGCTTCCCTGTCCTTCACTATCTCCTGGAGTTTGCTCAAACTCATGTCCATTGAGTCAATGATGCTATCCAGTCATCTTCTCCTCTGTCACCCCCTTCTCCTGCCCTCAGTTTTTCCTAGAATCAGGGTCTTTTCCAGTGAGTAGGCTCTTCCTATCAGGTGGGCAAAGTATTGGAGCTTTAGCATCAATCCTTCCAGTGAATAGTCAGAGTTGATTTCCTTTAGGATTGACTGGTTCGATCTCCTTGAAGTCCACCCACTGTGACTAGTCGCTCAGTCTTGTTCAACTTTTTGTGACCCCCATGGACACAAAACCCCCGCCAGGCTCCTCTGTTCATGAAATTTGCCAGGCAAGACTACTGGAATGGGTTGCCATTTCCTCCTCCAGAGGATCTTCCTGGCCCAGGGATCAAACCTGGGTCTCTTGCATTGCAGTTTCTTTACCATCTGAGCCACCAGGAAAACCCCCCCTTGCAGTCCAGGGCACTCTCAAAAGTCTTTTTCCAGCACAATTCAAAAGCCTCAATTCATCAGCTATCAGCCTTCTTTATGGTCCAACTTTCACATCCATACACGTGACTTCTGGAAAACCATAGCTTTAACTATATGGACTTTCGTTGACAAAGTGATGTCTCTGCTTTTTAATACACTGTTTAGGTTTGTCATAGCTTATCTTCCAAGGAGCAAGTGTTTCTTAATTTCGTGGCTGCAGTCACCATCTGCCTTGATTTTGGAGCCCATAAAAATAAAATTTGTCACTGTTTCCACTGTTTTCCCCATCTATTTGCCATGAAGTGATGGGACCAGGTGCCATGAATTTAGTTTTCTGAATATTGAGTTTTAAGCCAGCTTGTCACTCTCTTTTTTCACTTTTATCAAGAGGCTCTTTAGTTCCTCTCTGCTTTCTGCCATAAGGGTGATGTCATCTGCATATCTGAGGTTATTGATATTTCTCCTGGCAATCTTGATTCCAGCTTGTGCTTCATCCAGATTGGCATTTTGCATGATGTACTCTGCATAGAAGTTAAATAAGCAGGGTGACAATATGCAGCCTTGATGTACTCCTTTCCCAATTTTGAACTGGTCCATTGTTCCATGTCCGGTTCTAACTGTTGCTTCATGACCTGCATGCTGGTTTCTCAGGAGACAGGTAAGGAGTTCTGGTATTTCCATTTCTTGAAGGATTTTCTACAGTTTGTTGTGCTCCACAGTCAAAGGCTTTAACATAGTCAGTGACGAAGTAGATGTTTTTCTGGAACTCTCTTGCTTTTTCAATGATTCAACAGATGTTGGCAATTTGATTTCTGGTTCCTCTGCCTTTTCTAAATCCAGCTTGATTTACGTGAAGTTAGGTTGTTTCTGCATCTATTGAGAGGATCATACGAATTTTATTCTTTAATTTGTTAATATGGTGCATGACATCGATTGATTTGCATATATTGAAGAATCTTTGCATCCTGGAGATAACTCCTACTTGGTCATGGTGTATGTGCTTCTAATGCACTGTGGGATTCTGTTTGGTAGTATTTTGTTGAGGATTTTTACATCCATGTTTATCAGTGATGTTGGTCTGTAATTTTTTTTGTTAAACCTTGGTTTTGGTATCAGGGTGGTGATGGCTTCATAGAATGAATTTGAAAGTATTCCTCTGCGATTTTTTGGAAGGGTTTGAGAAGAATGAGTATTAGCTCTTATAAATGTTTGGTAGAATTTGTCTGTGAGGCTGTCTGGTTCTGGGCTTTTGTTTGTTGAAAGATTTTTAATTATAGTTTCAATTTCATCACTTATGATTGGTCTGTTTATATTATCTACTTCTTCTTGACTCAGTCTTAGAAGGTTATACCTTTCTAAGAATTTGTTCACTTCTAGATTGTGCATTTTATTGACGTATAGTTGGTGACAGTAGTCTCTTATGAGCTTTGTATTTCTGCAGTGTCAGTTGTATTAATAATTTCTCCATTTTCATTTCTAATTCTTTTATTTGAAACTTCTCCCTTTTTTTCCTTGATGAGCCTGGCTAAAGGTGTGTCAATTTTGTTTGTCTTCTCAAAGAACTAGCTTTTAGTTTCATTGAGTTTGCTATTACTTTCTTCATTTCATTTACTTCTTTGATTTTCATAATTTCTTTTCTCTAGTAACTTTGGATTTTGTTTATTCTTTCTCCAGTTGCTTTAGGTGTGAGGTTAGGTTGGTTGTTTAAGATTTTTCTTGATTCTTGAGGTAGGGTTGAATTACTAGAAACTTCCCTCTTAGAACTGCTTTTGCTGCATCCCTTAGGTTTGGGTGGTTGTGTTTTTGTCATCATTTGTTTCTATGTATTTTTTAATTTCCTCAGTGATTTCTTATTTAGTAACATGTTGTTTAGCCACCAAGTGTTTATGTTTTTTGCAGTTTTTTTTTTCTCTAATTTATTTCTAATCTCATAACATTCTGGTCAGAAAAGATACTTGGTACTATTTCAATTTCCTTAAATTTACCAGGGCTTGATTGGTGACCCACCAGGTGGCACTAGTTGTAAAGTTGCATCCTACCGATGCAGGAGACTTAAGAGACATGGGTTTGACCCCTGGGTTGGGAAGCTGCCCTGGAGGAGGGCATGGCAACCCACTCCAGTATTCTTGCCTGGAGAATCCCATGGACAGAGGAGCCTGGCGGACTACCGGCCGTAGGGTCACAAAGAGTGGACACGACTGCAGGGACTTCGCTGGCACATGTGATCTGGAGAGTGTTCTGTGTGCACGTGAGAGGAGAGCGTGTTCTGCTTTCAGATGGAATGTCCTATAAATGTGAAATGTTTCAAGATAATGAAAGAATAAAATGTGACACAGAGACATGAAGGGAGCAAATGATGTTGGCAACGTGGTGCCGGTAAGCTTGTTTGATGCAGGGTCACTGCAGACCTTCAGCTGGTAGAAACACACAGCGTCTGTGAAACAGGTGTGCCCACCTGCTCTCCTCCTCCTCCTCTGGCTCCTGCGTGTGCACGCAGGTCAGCCCAGTGGTGACACACAAGCCCTGGAGGTTCTGTTCTCTCTTCTCTAGTTTTTTTCCTTTTTATCCTCATGATTGATAATTTCCTTTGTCCTGTCTTTGTTTGCTGATTCATTCTTCTGCTCACTCAAATCTGTTTTGAAAATCTGAAGTAAGTTTTTCATTCAGTTACACGTCTGTCCACATTTGCCTGTAGTTCTTTGAGCATGTTGGGGAACTTGTCTTCGAGTCCTTGTCTGGTCCACTGTCTGTCCTTCTCCGGGATGGTTTCTGGTTTTCCCTTTGACTCTCTTTTCTCCTCCATCTTTGGTTGCCTTGTGCTCTTGTTGAGCAGTGGACGTTTGAATCTAATTAACATGTGGCTCTGGAAGTCAGATGTTTCTCTTTGCCGGGGTATGCTGATTTTATTTATTAGTTTTGCTGTTTTGACTGTCGTAGGCTATGTCTCAGTTGAGGACCAGGCTGGCGTGTAAACTTAAAGTCTTCTCAGGTCTTTCTGAGCCTGTGCCTCTTCTGGTCATTTGTAGTCAATTTCTACTTTTCTACTGTGCTGAGAGCTGAAATACTGTTCATGCCTTTCCCTGGAAGGTGTGAGCCTTCTGTAGCCCTCGCAGCTCCACAGTGTGTGGCCCCTCACCTGAGTCCTGTGGGTGTGGTGGGTTGTCCAGTGGGGGCGGGTTCCTGGCTGCCCTTGCCTGCCGTTGGCCTGGCACCCCGTGCTGCCCTGCGTTGGTGTTTCACGGTGCCATCTCTGCCTTCCCCCCAGTGCCCGAGATCGTGAGGGAGACGCAGGACCTCATAGAGCACGGGGAGCTGCTGCAAGCCCACCGGAAGCTGATGGACCTGGAGTGCTCCCGGGACGGGCTAATGTATGAGCAGTACCGCATGGACAGTGGGAACACACGTGACATGGCGCTCATCCACAGCTACTTCGGGAGCACGCAGGGTCTGTCCGATGAGCTGGCCAAGCAGCTGTGGATGGTGCTGCAGAGGTCGCTGGTCACTGTACGCCGTGACCCCACCTTGCTCGTCTCCGTCGTCAGGATCATTGAAAGGGAAGAGAAAATTGACCGGCGCATACTTGACCGGAAAAAGCAAACTGGCTTCGTGCCCCCTGGAAGACCCAAGAACTGGAAGGAGAAGATGTTCACCATCCTGGACAGAACAGTGACCACCAGGATCGAGGGCACGCAGGCAGACACCAGGGAGTCGGACAGGATGTGGCTCGTGCGCCACCTGGAGATCATACGGAAGTACGTGCTGGACGACCTCATCGTCGCCAAGAACCTGCTGGCACAGTGCTTCCCGCCACACTACGAGATCTTCCGGAGCCTGCTGCGCACCTACCACCAGGCTCTGCGCGCGCGCATGCAGGACCTCGCGGCGGAGGACCTGGAGGCGAACGAGATCGTCAGCCTGCTGACCTGGGTTTTGAACACTTACACCAGGTAACTCCCCCTTCACACGCGGTGTCTCCTGTTCCATAGGCCGCTGGCAACCTGCACAGCTGCTGGGTCCTTGGCGCAGGGCAGGCACCTGGCACCCGCAGGCGTTGCCTCTGGCCGAGGCGTCTCCTTCCTGGGCTGCCTGTGATCCGGGGTTGGGTTGTGCAAAGGCTCCTGTGCTTGGGGGGCTCCTGTGCCTGGACACTGGTGAGCAGCTCAGCATTGCGTGTGCCCCGCGGTGACATCAGAAGCAGGAGGTGTTGGCCATCTAACCCCGAGGCTCCGTGACCTGCACAGTTGTGTGGCTGCTGAAGGGGCCCCAGTCGCCCTCGCTGGCTTCTGACACCCCAAGTCTGGTTTCTTCTCCCCTGTGTGCTCAGAGAATCAGCCATCCTTTTGCTCTTCGGCTTTGAGGTTTTAACACTCCATGAAAGGGCTGTGAGTCACTGTGTGCCAGCATTATTTTGAGGTTGGACTTGAAGAACAAGGCGGTGGTGGGGTGTTGTCAAAGTCTTTAAGGTTAGCTAGTGAGAGGGAGAAGGCAATGGCACCCCACTCCAGTACTGTCACCTGGAAAATCCCATGGACAGAGGAGCCTCGTGGGCTGCAGTCCATGGGGTCGCTAAGAGTTGGACACGACTGAGCGACTTCACTTTCACTTTTCACTTTGCTGCATTGGAGAAGGACATGGCAACCCACTCTAGTGTTCTTGCCTGGAGAATCCCAGGGATGGGGGAGCCTGGTGGGCTGCCGTCTATGGGGTCACACAGAGTCGGACACGACTGAAGCGACTCAGCAGTAGCAGCAGTAGTGAGAGGGAAGCATAGTTTATCCTATCCTGTCTTGTCGCTCATGTGTAGAAATTGAACCTCTTGTTGTAGTAGTAAGGTTTGGGGATGTTTTTAAACTATTTCTTAATTGATGAATTTGGTTAATTAAAATTTAGTTACTTATAAATTAAAATTTAATTGCTTTTATTTATTTGTTTTTTTGTGCTGGATCTTCGTTGTTGTGTGTGAGCTTTCTGCAGGTGCAGCAGGTGGGGGCTCCTCTCTAGTTCTAGTGCACAGGCATCTCACCATGGTGGCTCCTGCTATTGTGGAGCACGGAGTCCAGGGGTGCGGGCTTCAGCAGTTGTGGCGTGCAGGCTTAGTTGTTCCACGGCGTGTGGCATCTTCCCAGATCAGGGGTTGAACCAGTGTCCCCTACCTTGCGAGGCAGATTCTTCACTACTGTGGAAGCGTGGTTTGGGGATTTCTTTGGTCTGTGTTTTGTTTGTTGTTTGGTAACTGCTTATAGTAAAAAACGTTTACATGTGCACATTTCAATACAGGAAAATGTGAAGAGAAAGAAAACGTCTGTTGGTTGTGACTGACGCCCTTGCAGCCACTGGGCTGGGCTGGGGCCTCTGAGCTCCCTATGTGCCGGCCACCCGCCAGAGCCGTCCCTAGCGCACAGGCCCCATGGGTCACCCCCGAGGAAGGCCTTTCATCGTCCCCTTTGCTGTGAGGCCTGGGGGACTGTGTCCAGGGTCATTCGGCCAGCCGGTGGGGAGCAGGACTTGAGTCTGGGGTCTGGGCCCCTGCCGTGGTCGACCCACCAGACTGCGGCGTGTGCACTTGTGTGTCCTGCGTGGTGTTGGTCTTACCTTGTTTCTCATTCACCATGTGGTTAAGCGCTGTTCTCTCAGTGGCAGTTCTTTGACGCCTCCTATTGCTCATCATGTTCTGTTGTGTGGGACTTTCTCAAGGGAAACATTGCGCTGTTTCCACACTAGAAACATGTTCATGCAGAATTAAGGTTCTTGGGGCAGAAATAGTCTAGACTGTAAATGGTCTTTGGGTGTTTGCAGAGTGTCGTGAGGTACTTTTTAACGCAGGAAGATCTGGGGTTCCTTACGGGTGTTGGATGCTGTTAGTACCTAGGGTTGTCATTCTGGACCCGTGCTTAAGGAGTCATCAGAGCGGTCAGCCCTGGCCTTCTAGGAACTGAGTCTCGTACCTCGCTTTCATGTTTTTTGTGAAAGCTCTTTCCCAGTGCTTGGTCCGCACTCCGGCCTCCTCGGCCCCAGGGGCCGGGTGTGGACATCGGATGGTGCCAGCTCTGGGCCCCGTCCTTTCGCAGGAGCATTAGGGTTAGCGCCCGCGCCACACGTCTAAACCCAGGGCTCATTCCCTGGCTCCCGGGGCCTCCTGCCTGCTGGGCCCTGCGTGTCCCCAGGGCCCATGGGGGGCAGATGGACCTCCCCTCCAGCCTCAGGGCGGCAGAAAGGGCTGCTTCGCTCCAGCCCCGGCCCGGGAGCAGCCCTGCTGAGGGGTTCCTGCCTGCCTGGTGGTCTGTCTGTCTGTCTCATCCTTCCGCCTGCCTGGTGGTCTGTCTGTCTGTCTGTCTCACCCTCCCGCCTGCCTGGTGGTCAGTCTGTCTGTCTGTCTCATCCTCCCGCCTGCCTGGTGGTCAGTCTGTCTGTCTGTCTCATCCTCCCGCCTGCCTGGTGGTCAGTCTGTCTGTCTGTCTCATCCTCCCGCCTGCCTGGTGGTCAGTCTGTCTGTCTCATCCTCCTGCCTGCCTGGTGGTCAGTCAGTCTGTCTGTCTCCCGCCTCCCTGGTAGTCAGTCTGTCTGTCTGGCCCCCCTTTGCCGCAGCGTGGAGATGATGGGGAATGCGGAGCTGGCCCCTGAGGTGGACGTGGCCCTCCTGGAGCCTTTGCTCTCCGAAGACGTGGTCTCTGCACTGCTCGACACCTACATGTCCACTCTGACTGTGAGTCGCGGTTGGTCCCACACGGAGGCAGGGTGGAAGGAGGGCGGCCCCTTCTGGATTGGATGGAACCTCCTCCGCTGAAGGCCAGACCCGCCCATCCCCTGGGCTGAGCGCAGAGCCAGGAGCAGGAGGGGCGGGTGGGGTCAGGGTGTCTCCTGAGCCCTCGGGGCCCAGGGTGAGGGGTGGCGGGCAGGTTGCTCTGCAGCTGCACCCCCAAGATGGGGTGTTGACTCCATGGCCGGCTCTGTCCTCCCTGCGGCTCAGTCCAACATCATTGCCTGGCTGCGGAAAGCCCTGGAGACGGACAAGAAGGACTGGGTGAAGGAGACGGAGCCCGAGGCCGACCAGGACGGCTACTATCAGACAACACTGCCTGCCATCGTGTTCCAGGTACGCGCCCGCGGGGCCTCACACACACACACACACACACACACACACAAACACACACACACACACTCTCTCTCTCTCTCCAGGTACGCGCCCGCGGGGCCATACACACACACACACACACACACACACACTCCAGGTACGCGCCCGCGGGGCCACACACACACACACACACACTCCAGGTACGCGCCCGCGGGGCCACACACACACACACACACACACACACTCCAGGTACGCGCCCGCGGGGCCACACACACACACACACACACACACACACACGACAGACAAGAAGGACAGAGCCCGAGGCCGACCAGGAGGGCAACTATCAGACGATGCTGGGGGACACACACACACACACACACACACACACACACCCGAGGCCGACCAGGAGGGCAACTATCAGATGACGCTGGGGGCCACACACATACACACACACACCCGACACACCCGAGGCCGACCAGGAGGGCAACTATCAGACGATGCTGGGGGCCACACACACACACACACACACACACACACACACGACAGACAAGAAGGACAGAGCCCGAGGCCGACCAGGAGGGCAACTATCAGACGACGCACACACACACACACACACACACACGACAGACAAGAAGGACAGAGCCCGAGGCTGACCAGGAGGGCAACTATCAGACGACGCTGCCCGCCATCGTGTTCCAGGTGTGTGGCCGTGGGGACACACACACACACAGACACACAGACACACACACCACCCCGCATGGGACCTTGAGGGGCTTCACACATACATAGTTGCATAGTTGCATGCTGACCTCAGGGAGAGCCTTTTTCTCTCCAGAGCTGGGGAGCCAGGGGTCAGGCTTGCCAAGTAGTTTTGCCCATGGTCACAGAACCCTGCATTTTCTGTGTTCCTAGTGGTTTTTTATTTCAATCTAGAAGCTATTGGGTTGGCCAAAAAGTTCTTCAACTTTTAAATAAAAGGCACATTTTTCATTTTCACCAAGAACTTTATTAATCAAAGTATTCACTGTTCTACTACCTTCTGCCATATATCCAGGCAACTTCATAATCCCATCTTCCCAAAAGTTTTTTACCTTTTTGAGCAAAGAGCTGTTCCAGTTCCTTTTATAGTCTTCCAGAGAACTGAAATTGTTTCCATGAAAAGAATTTTATAAAGACTGAAATAAAAGGCATTCTGAAGGTGCCCTGTCGGGTGAACACAGCAAATGAATCAGAACTTCCCATCCAGGCTGTAACGCTTTTTGCCTGGTCATCAGAGACACATGAGGTTTATGTTATGCTGATGGAAGATGATGCTTTTTCTGTTGACTAACTCCAGATGCTTTCATCGAGTGCTGCTCTCGGTTGGTCTAAGTGGGAGCAGTACTTGTTGGAATTGTTCAGTTTCCAGAAGGAGCTCATAATAGAAGACTCCCTTTCAGTCCCACCATGTCCACAACATTGCCGTCTTTGGATGAAGACTGGCCTTTGGTGTGGTTGGTGGTGGTTCATTTCGCTTGCCACAGGATCTCATCTGTTGCATATTATTGTACAGGATCCACTTTTCACCATCTGTCACAATTTGTTTTAACAATGAAACATTTTTGTTACATAGTATGTGGATGTATAATCAAGAAGGTTGTTTTCATTTAAATTACATGGCACCCCAACATCGAAGTGATGAACATAACCAGTCTGGTGCAAACAATTTTCAGCGCTTGATTTGGATATTTTGAGTATGTCGGCCGTCTCCCATGTGGTAGAACATTGATTGTTCGCAATTAATGTCTCGATATGATTGCTGTTAACTTCAGCTGGTCTGCCCCACTGTGGAGCAAGAAATCTCCAGCATGAAACTTCGCAAACCACTTTCGACCCATTCGATCAGTCATAGCACCTTTGCCATGTATTTTCACAAATCTTTTTGCCTTTCAGTTGTGTTTTTACCTCTTTTGAAGTAGTAAAACATAATATGCCAAAACGTTACTGTTTTCTTCCATTTTCAGTGTTAAAATGGCTTCACAAAAATTCACCAATTTTTAAAAAGAAAAAATGCATGCTGATATGAAGCTGTCTGGACACAGTCTAACAGAACTGTTTTGAATGACGTTAAAGACAACTAAGTGCTACTAGAGCCATCTTATGGAAAACACCAGACTCATGTTTTGGCCAACCCAGTAATTATATGTTACGTGTCTGGTGCTTACTTCCTGAGGTAACTGGTCAAGGTTCGTCTTCATAAACACAGCCTAGGCGAGTCTAATCTGATGTACTTTGGGGGAGCCCTGTGGATTTCTAGGGTAATCATGTGCTCGTACAGTCAGTCTGCTTTTTGACGCCTGCTGTGTCCTTGAGTGGGCCTGCCTGCCGCCTCCTGGCCTGTCCAGTCTCTTTTCAGAAGTGTTGCTGACCATGTTCACACACTCCTGAAACACGGAGCTGGGCATTGGGTGGGCCGTGGGTGGCCTTGTTGGTCCCTGGCGTGTTGGGCCCACCCCCTCCTTTATTTGGAGACTGACGTCCTGTGATGATGGGGGCAGGCTCTGCCTTCTGGTCCTTCCCCACCTGTCCTCATCTGGTGCCCCTGCTCCTGGGTTTATTCTCCCAGTTCTTCCAAGGGACTGACATGCCGGCACCGGTCCCCATGTGACCTCAGCTGCCCCGGCCCCTGGCTTCCCATGAGAACGTGTGTCTCCCCGTGAGAGCGTGTCTCCCTGGGGGGGATCTGCAGGTGATCAGGAAATGGTTCACTGGGGTTTTTTTTTTTCAACCTGCTGAGAAAGTTTTGTGTGTTCGTTGAATTAACTTTGTTATTTTTCAAGTGGCTTCATTTTTTTCTCTGAATTTGGGTTGTCCTAACTACCAGTTAACTTCTGGGGGACTGATATGGGAAACTTGTATCCTCATGACTTTATATCAAAGTTCATAAGTTCTCCAATTTTTAGATGTTCGAGCAGAACCTTCAAGTTGCTGCTCAGATAAGTGAAGATTTGAAAACAAAGGTACTAGTTTTGTGTCTTCAGCAAATGAATTCTTTCTTAAGTAGGTATGTATTCTTACCAGTGTGCTAATTATAAAGTGTATTTTTTATTTATTTTTTTTGAATGAAAAGCTAAACTGTGTTGATCTTAGTGTGGCTAGTATTAAAAAAGAATATAAGGTTGGATTCATCATAGTCACCTTCTTCTGTTATTTAGAACTCACACCCTGACTTACTATCTGCCTTTTGCACAAGTGCACCCCCTGGGGTCCTGGGTGTTGGGGGGCCCTGAGCGGGGTCGGGGAGGGAGGCTGGAGCTCCTGCGGGGGTGGAGTGGGGAGCCCCCTCCAGGCTGCCTTCCTCGGGGGCTGGGGAGGTCACCTTCCCTCAGAAGGAAGGAAGGTACTCAAAGACTAGTACCTCACAGGGATGCCCCCCACCTCTGAATTGTTCATGAAGGAGATTTTCAGACACAGAGGCAGAGTGACACAAGAGCTTCTTCACCCACTGTCCAGGTTCAGAGCTGTCCACTTAAAGCCACCCTGGACCTCATCTAATTCCTCTCCCCCTGTTGTGCTGAAGTACAGTTGACTCAGAGCAAGATGCGGGCCCTGGAGGGCAGACCCCCGCTGCAGCTGCAGGTCCATAGAGCACCTCCCAGGTGGCCGTCCTGCCCATGGTCCCAAGTCTGCAGCTTCAGCCAGCCTTGGCTCCCGTTGGGCAGCGGGCACGGTGACTGAGAAAATACACGTGGCCGTGAACCTGTGTGGTTCAAACCCACGTTCAGGGGTCAGCCGTGCTTGACTGCAGACGCCAGACCCTGTGGTGTGGCTCGCCTGCTTGCCTGCCCTGACCTCAGTGCCCCTGAGTCGCACACGACAGCCACGAGCGGCTGCTGGGCCCCTGCAGCACCGCGCTGTGTTTGGGGTCCCCACTGGTGTCAGACCTGCCTGCTCACACAGTGGTACATCCAGGCCGGGTCAGCGGACGGCCTGCCCCCTGGCCCCTGGCCCATGGAGACCACACGCCCTCCTGTCAGCGCCCTGGGCTCTCCCACCAGGCCTCAAGCTGCCGTCTGCCCCAGACCAGACCCTGACTCTAAAGGCTGAGGCCTCTCTGTGTCTCCTCACTGCTGGGCCAGAACACAGCAGGCCCATGTCCTCTGCACGCCTGCCCCGGTGGCTCAGGTGCCAACAGCCCGGCCCTGCATCGAGGCCCCGTCGGCCTCCATCCGCGAGAGTCGTGCGCTGAGTGGGGCGTCTTGTGGGGATTCCTCTGCGAGGCACATTCTCCTCATCAGCCTCAGCTGTATGGTTAGCCGAGCCATGCTTTGGGCAGAACACTGGAGTTAATGCTTAATTACTCCCCTTCAGTCACCCTTGTTCAGTTTGCTCCGTCCTGAAGATGCTCTGAAAACGTGCGCAGACCGCAGGTGTGCTGTATTCTGCTCCCGCGTCTGTCTGAGCATCTCCAGAGAACACTCAGAAGTGAAGTTTGCGGCCGTCTCTGTTTCTGCTCCTGACTTCTTGAAGTCTGATGTATTTTTAGTTTGATTTCTTTGGGGGAAGTTTCAGAAAAGGATGTTTTATCTAACATTTGATTGTGTTCCCAACACTACTGTGTGAGTTTCTAGATGAGTTACATGTCAGATAAAATAATAGTTTCCCAGTTACAAACGTTTCAGAGTATTTGTATAATCAGAATATAGAGCCATATTTCATGGCCTGAAATTTATAATAATCTGTTTTGATCGATGAGCTACTGTTAGCGTGGGTCGCCCGCCTCCCCAGCCTTTCGCTCTGTGAGCCCCGCTGAGGTGCCGTGGTGGGACCGTGTGCTAGGCGCGGTGCTGGCCGCGCTGACCGCCCCGTGTCCGCAGGTACAAGGAGGAGGCGCAGCTGTACCGGGACGAGCACCTGCGCAACCGGCAGCACCCGCACTGCTACGTGCAGTACATGGTCGCCGTCGTCAACAACTGCCAGACCTTCAAGTGAGCCGCGCGGGCGGGCTGGAGGGCGGGGCGGGCCCTCAGCCGCCTCACGCGCCCTGTCTTGTCTCCTGCAGAGAATCCATAGTCAGCTTAAAAAGGAAGTATCTGAAGCACGAGGCGGAAGAAGGCATTTCTCTGAGCCAGCCGAGCATGGATGGGGTTTTGGACGCGATTGCCAAAGAGGGCTGCGGCAGCCTGCTGGAGGAAGTCTTCCTGGACCTGGAGGTGGGCGCCCTCTCCCCCGCCCCCTGCTGGGCCCTCCCGACATGGTTGTCGCATAGACACTCTTCCATGAAGTGTCCCAGCAGTTTCGGGGTGGGAGCTGGTGGTGTTTCCTGGCAAGTTCTGGACTGAGCCATGCACCGGCCTGCACTCTGTCCTCAGCTGGCTCGACTGTGAGCAGAGCACGGCGCACAGTCAGGAGTGAGGCCCAGGCAGGTCACCTCAGAGGCGTGGAGTGTGACGAGCACGCGAGTTTACTTAGAAACATGGAAATGGCTCACATTATCCAGGGATGGCAGGAACCAGGATATACTAAAAAGCAGAGTCATGATGACTTGGGTCCTGCAGGGAGGAGCTCCTGGGGTTATGGGCAGGATATTTCATGATGTCTGTCTGAGAAATGGTTAGAAAACAAAGGAACTGTTTGAAAAGACAACACAATAGAGAAATAGACAAAGGACATGAGTAATATTTCACATGAAAGGGAGTAGTCTATGTCCTGAGTAGAAGACAGAATGCCCAGTGTTACCAATCTTCTAAAAAATGTAGATTAAAACGGTGTTTGTGTTGCTTACTGGGATGGCACAGATTAAGAACATTTCTACCACACAGTGATAGGACTTGAGGAAAAAGAGAGACTCTTGTATTCTCTGCAATACTGTGAATTGGTGCGGTTTTGGGGGCAGTTGGTATAAGTGTTGGAGGCAGTAGTCATGAGGGTTGTAGTTTGCTACGTTTTTACTCAGCAGTTCTGGTTTTGGGAGTTTCACCTGCAGAAACATACAGATTCACCGCAGCTTTCTTTATAATGGAAAAATGAGACATTTTAAATGTCCATCAGAATTGAGTAATTAGTTGCAGAGCATCCACACAATAAATAGATGTAGTCAGTTCAGGTGAAACATGCATGCACAGACGCCTCCATCAAGTGTAGTGTAAGTCTCGTGTGGGAAAAGCGTGTGTGTGCAGGGTTTCTGCACAAGTGTGGTGGTCGTGATCACAACATCAGGCAGGCATGCGAAGGTAGACTCTCGGCACCCCATTCCCCATGACGGGCCGTCACGAGGGTGTTTTCTGTGGTTTCTGCTTCCAGCAACATCTCAATGAGTTGATGACAAAGAAGTGGCTGTTAGGGTCAAACGCTGTAGACATCATCTGTGTCACTGTGGAAGACTATTTCAATGATTTTGCCAAAATTAAGAAGCCGTATAGAAAGGTAAGAAAGAGCATGGGGCCCCTGTGTTGGTCTCAGTCCCCAGGCATCTCCTGTAGAATCTGGTGTCATTAGTTCTCAGGGTGAGAATTCAGGGGTGGTTTTGGGCCCCAAGCAGGTTGGAGACAATGGTGTCTGAAGGTGGCGGGGCGTCCACCGTGCTGCCCATGGCCACGCCGGCACAGCTCGTCCCAGAGCCCCATGGCGGCGGGGCCTGCTGAGCAGGGACCGTGCCGAGGGAGGGTGGGGCACTGGCCGCAGCTCTGACGAGAGGCCAGGAGCGGCAGTGCCTTCTGCTCATCTGTGCTCTCGGCTCTGTGCTGAGCGGCACTCAGCAGAGGGCACACCGGTCCCTCCAGGCCCCGTGAGATGCCCTGTCCCCATTCAGGGGTCAGGCAGCCGCTGGGGAAGCTCAGGGACAATCGTCAGGGCCTTGGGTGGGTTTTGCTGTTATTGCTTTAAAGTCAGGATTTCTGTTTTTGCCCTACCGGAACCATGTGTGTTTTGATACCGGGAACTCGGGTCCAGACACTTGGAGGTGTGTCTCCAGGTCCTCTCAGGGCTCCATGGAAACGGTTGTTTCATTTGCGAGCAGCGTCACCCTGTGGCTTCGTGTCTGGTTCTCGTTCTTCATATCTTCTCGTCTTGCTGCCCTGGCTGGGATCCCCAGGAAGGGGCATCTTTGTCTCATTTGAAAGTTTAAATTCTAACTCTGGCATCAGAGTGATGTAGGGAGAACCTGGTGTTTTGGGTTTCTATTTTATTTTTTTGTTTATTTAGGCTGCCTTGGGTCTTCACTGTGGCTCAAGGGCTTTAGTGCGTGCAGACTCAGTAGTTGCCTGTGTTTAGCTGCAGCATGTGGGATCTTAGCTCCCCGACTGGGAATCTAACCCAGAGCCCCTGTGCTGGGAGCGAGCTGTGCTAACCCCCAGACCTTGAGGGGAGTCCTGACCCTGATGGCCCGTCTCAGTGTCGGGAGCTTCTGATGGTTAGAGGTTAGGGTTAATTCAGTTTTTAATTTCTTGTTGCTTGTACAGTTTTCGGTTCCACCTTTTATTTTTTTGAACTTTCTGTACTTTGATCTGACAGTGGTGTGTAAAGTCCTCAGCCTGGGCTTGTGGCTCGCCTGCTCCTGTGGGATTGTCTGCTCTGCTGAGAGCCTGGCCTCACTCCGGTCCCTGAGCTGCTGGGCACTGTCTTGCTTTATCTTATTTGGGGACCTTGGGGTCCCCCTCACTTCAGCGCAGGGAAGGAGCTTCCTGTCTTCCCTGGTAGAAGGGGCTTCTCATGTCTCTTCTCAGGGCCCTGATGTTGTGTTGTGTCAGCACTTTTGTGCTCACATGTTCACAGGTGACTGCCTGGGGTCTATCACTGAGGGTGGGCCCTGGAGAGAACTACAGCCTTCTCCAACATACTCCCAGAGTCATACTGTCCGCAGAGACCAGTGTTGAGGAGCCTTCTGATCACGGGTATGATGTGGGAGGGGCCAAGCAGGGGCCTGGACAGAGCCCAGTCCTCGCACTGGGTCCACACTCCCCATGAGCTGAGTCGCTCAGAGGTGTGTGCAGGTCCGGCAGGGCGAGGAGACCAGCCCCAGTGCCCGGGGCAGCCCGTGAGCCCCTGAAAGGGTCTCAGGCAAGGAGGCCGAGCTGGCACCCACCGCCTTGCCCCCACAGGAAGCACTCGGCAGCCGGTTTGTGCTCAGAACATGTTGGGCAAGGCTGCAGGCAGACCCCCCGCAGGCGCTTTATTCTAGGACCAGCCTGAGCCGCCGGGCGCCCGGGGGAGCCAGCTTCTAGCTGCGGCCCCGTGGCTGCCGCGTCTGCCCTTTTGCCAAACGTGAAACACGGTGAACTTGCTGCCTTGCTAAACTCGAGTTTGTAAGAAAGCCTCAGAACTCTGTAGACACTGAAATCGTGTCACTGAGACGGGAAGGCTGACCGAGCCCCGTCCGCAGCGGATGATCGCCGAGGCGCACCGGCGCGCGGTGCAGGAGTACCTGCGGGCCGTCATGCAGAAGCGCATCTCCTTCCGCAGCGCCGAGGAGCGCAAGGACGGTGCGGAGCGCATGGTGCGCGAGGCCGAGCAGCTGCGCTTCCTCTTCCGCAAGCTGGCTTCTGTGAGTGCGCCACATCTTCCTGCTGGGACCCGCCTGGCCGGGGGGCGGGGGGGTCGGGGGACGGACGCTTAGTGTCCCAGTCCGTCAGAAGGCCTGGGCTGCCCCCCGCCTCTTCCTGAGCCCTCTGAGGAGCGAGTCCTGAGGGGTTGCTGCGAAAGAGGCGGGCGCTGGGCAGCCGGGCGGAGCTCCGGGTGTGTACACCGCTTAGCTCCGTGCGGACCCGCAGGGCTTTGGAGAGGAGATGGACAGCTACTGTGACACCATTGTCGCCGTCGCAGAGGTCATTAAGCTCACGGACCCTTCTCTGCTCTACCTGGAGGTCTCGACTCTGGTCAGCAAGTACCCGGACATCAGGTACCAGCAGAGTCTCCCCTGAAGTCTCTGGGGAGGGGGAGGGTCCCAGGCGTTAGGTGGGAGCCCCCAGGGTGGGGGGAGTGTGGCAGCTCTGGGCTTCTGTGAGGACCCTGAGGCCTACAGATGGCGACGTGGGCAGAGCATGCTTCAGAGACGACCGTGACGCGCTGGAGTCATGGTCTGGGCGTCCCCATGTGTGGTGTTCCAGGGGAAGGTAGCCAAGCAGACTGGTTTCTGGATGCTCATCCTGTGCTATCTCTGGGCCCTCCTGCGTGTTAGTGGGGGAGGAAGGGGCTCCCCTGCGACTGCATCCTGACGCCCCCTCGCCCCCAGGGACGACCACATCGGGGCGCTGTTGGCCATGCGGGGGGACGCTAGCCGGGACATGAAGCAGACCATCATCGAGACACTGGAGCAGGGCCCGGCCCAGGCTAGCCCCGACTACGTGCCCATCTTCAAGGATATCATGGTTCCCAGCCTCAACGTGGCCAAGCTCCTCAAGTAGCCCGTGTGACCCCAGCCTCAGGCGGCCGCGGAGTCAGAAAGCACTGCCCCTCCACCCCCAGACACTGCCCTGTGTGCACACTTCCCAAACTGCTGTCAGGGACTGACAGCTTCCTGCCCCCACCTCACTGGTGATGCCCTTGCAGGCCCGCCCAGAAGCCGCTTTCAGGTTTCAGATGCTTGAGCTCAAGGCCAGGCCTCCCTGGGAGTAGACCTGCCAGCAGGCGATGCGGTGGGTGTGGCGGGTGAACCCGCAGGCAGGTGGACGATGCCAGGAGCGCCCGTGAGTGACTCTTACACCAAGCGAATTACAGACCTGCACCTGAGGTTAACAGGGAGCCTTGGGGGAGGTCTCGACTCCAGCGCCACCCTGCTGGGCACGCTCTTGGCGGCTGTGCTCCACAGTGGCTGCGGGATGGCTCTGGCGTTCGCCCCTTCTCCTTGCAGTGTGTGGGTGCTGGGCTGCTCTGAGGGCCTCGTCCTTCCTTATGCATCTGGAACCAGAGTGGATGCCGTGCTGTTTCCTTCTCACGAGAGGCAGAAAATTCGCATGGAGGGCTCTCTTGGAGGAGTTACATACAACCTTGAAGACGTGAGAGACGGTTCTCACAGCCGATACTGGTGGGAGGACTCTCTTCTTGGACGATTCACAGCCTAGATGGAGATGTGAGAGACGGTTCTCATGGCCGATCCTGGCACAGAAGAGACATGGTTGTCTCCCAAACTTCCTGCCACCTGCTGTCTGCTAGCACACACGTCAGTCCAGTCCAGTTCCTGCTTGACCAGACTTAAGTGTATAGGATTCAGTCATGCATGGTCTCTGAATTAATAAAGTTGAGTGTTAGCAGTCATTAGTTATTGCCTCTCAAGATAATGAAAATAATTTGTTTTTCCACTTAATGAGAGAATTTCCACTCTGAGTTACTTCTTGTGTAAATACCCATGGTGACTGCAGCTTGTGGCAGCTGACCCAAGTGACCTGCCCTCTGGTGGCCACCACACACCTGCACCATGGTGGGCCCTGAGCTGAATGCTGGACACACCACCTTCTGAGGGCCAGGATGTGCTGGGTGGCGTGGTGGGGGCCATGGCGGAGGGCCGCTCCCGGTGGGCGGGTGTGGTGTCCACACTGATGCCCAGGGAAGGGGCATCTCCAGGTCACTCAGTGCAGGGCCCGCAGGCACCTGTGCTGAAGGCCAGCGTCTGCCCCTTGCTCAGGCACCATGTGCCTGTTGGAGAAAGTGGGTTCAACGGTGGGCAACCTGGGGCCCACGCTGGGAGCTGGCTTCAGAGACTCATTGAGTCTTGGCATTTTTTGTAGAAACACTGCTGTTCAGTGGAAGCACATCTTTCAAGTCAGGAAATGTCTGACTCGGGTGTATTCAGTGGGTTTCCAAAACGCCGAGGAGAAGGGACTCTTGACCCCGTGTGCTTGTTGCACTGCCTGGCATGCTGTCCCACTGCACCTGCGTCATGCGATCCGTGCTCCCCTAGTGACACAGGCAGAGCCTGGAAGCGGGGGTGGGTTTCTTCCCACGCTGAGGACATCAGTCAGGGCTGGTGGGCAGCACGGGTATCCAGCTGCCCTGGGGCCCTCCTGCGTGGGAGGAGGATGTGGGTCCCTAAGCAGACATGACTGTCCTGACAAGGTGATGCCTGGTAAAGACGGGGTCGTGGTGAGGCTTCTGCCACCAGAGGCTGGAGGACTCGCCTATGGGGCTCAGGGGGCACAGCCCTGTCCCGCCTTGTCCTGATTGCCAACTCCAGCAATCAATGTTGTGTTTCAGGCGGTGGGGGGCAGCTTCAGGAAAAAGCCCCTTCCTTGCTGGAGACTGCTTTCCACCAACGTGGAAAGGGCTGTATTTACTGAGTCCTCTTAGAATGTCTATGGCCTACATTTTGACTTGCTAGTTTCCTTTTTTCTTAATTTTTTATTGAAGGATAATTGCTTTACAGAATTTTGCCATTTTCTGTCAAACCTCAACTTGAATCAGCCTTAGGTACACATATAACCCCTCCTTTTTGAAACTCCCTCTCATCTCCCTCCCACCCCACCCCTCTAGGTTGATAGAGAGCCCCTGTTTGAGTTTCTTGAGCCACACAGCAAATTGCTAGTTTCTTTATACAATAAAATTTCAGGGGACTTCCCTGGTGGTCCAGTGGTTAGGAATCTGCCTTCCAATGCAGGGGATGTGGCTTCAGTCCCTGGTCAGGGACGTAAGATCCCACAAGCGACGGAGCAGCTAAGCCCTCGCAGCAGCAAAAGATCCTGTGTGCCACAACTGGGACTCAATGCAGGTGAAAATACACAATTACAATAAAGTTAGAAAATTCAACTATTAAAAGGTGTATCTGACAGGGAGCCCTGGAGGATGACCCACTGGAGAAGACTGCCAGCCCCGGGCGGCTCCACCTGGGGGCTGGGATCCACTGGGACGTGTAGGGCTTGGTTTCCCCACACTGGCCACAGGACTGGAAAAGGTCAGTTTTCATTCCAATCCTAAAGAAAGGCAATGCCAAGGAATGCTCAAACTACCATACAATTGTACTCATCTCACACGCTAGTAAAGTAATGCTTAAAATTCTCCAAGCCAGGCTTCAACAGTATGTGAACCATGAACTTCCACATGTTCAAGCTGGATTTAGAAAAGGCAGAGGAACCAGAGATCAAATTTGCAATATCCGCTGAATCATCAAAAAACAGTTCCAGAAAAACATCTGCTTTATTGACTATGCCAAAGCCTTTGACTGTGTGGATCACAACAAACTGTGGAAAATTCTTCAAGAGATGGGAATACCAGACCACCTTACTTGTCTCCTGAGAAATCTGTATGCAGGTCAAGAAGCAACAGTTAGAACCAGACCTGGAACAACGGACTGGTTCCAAATCGGGAAAGGAGTACATCAAGGCTGTATATTGTCACCCTGCTTATTTAACTTACATGCAGAGTACATCATGTGAAATGCTGGGCTGGATGAAACACAAGCTGGAACCAAGATTGCCAGGAGAAATATCAATAACCTCAGATATGCACATGACACCACACTTATGGCAGAAAGTGAAGATCTAAAGAGCCTCTTGATGAAAGAGGAGAGTGGAAAAAGCTGGCTTAAAACTCAACATTCAGAAAACTAAGATCATGGCATTCAGTCCCATCACTTCATGGCAAATAGGTGGGGAAACAATGGGAACAGTGACAGACTTTATTTTCTTGGGCTCCCAAATCACTTCAGATGGTGACTGCAGCCATGAAATTAAAAGATGCTTGCTCCTTGGAAGAAAAGCTATGACCAACGTAGACAGCATATTAAAAAACATTACTTTGCCAACAAAGGTCCATCTAGTCAGAGCTATGGTTTTTCCAGTAGTCATGTATGAATGTGAGAGTTGGACTGTAAAGAAAGCTGAGCGCTGAAGAATTGATGCTTTTGAACTGGGTGGTGTTGGAGAAGACTTGAGATTGCAAGGAGATCTAACCAGTCCATCCTAAAGGAAATCAATCTTGAATTTTCATTGAAAGGACTGATGCTGAAGCTGAAACTCCAATAATTCTCCAATACTTTGGCCACCTGATGGGAAGGGCTGACTTACTGGAAAAGACCCTGATGCTGGGAAAGACTGAAGGCGGGAGGACAAGGGAATGTGGATGGCATCACCGACTGAATGGACATGAGTTTGAGCAAACTCCGGGAGTAGGTGATGGACAGGGAGGCCTGGCATGCTGCAGTCCACTGGGTTGCAAAGAATCCAAAACGACTGAGCGATTGAACTGAACTGCACACACTAGGGTCTTTCCCACCAGCCTTGTCCCCCAAGCTCTGGACCCAGCTGTCCCCACCTACCTCTCCAGCCCCAGGCCTGCCCCCTGTGGACCCCTTTGGTGTGGCAAGTGCTTGGTCCTCCCACTCCGGCAGGCAGAGTGCTGGTGGCCACCATCTCTGCTTGTGGTGGGGGCAGGGAGGGGGCGGGGTGGGGGGGCAGGTTCCCAGGGCTCAGGCTCTGCCTGAAGACTCTGCACTAACTCTGAGCCTCATGCACACACACACACACACACATACACTCACACACACACAGGCACATCCACATGACAACCGCCCACACACACGCATCCAGGGCTCAGGCTCTGCCTGCAGGCTCTGCACCAGACCCGAGCCTCACACACACACACACACACACACACACACACACACACACTCACACATCAGGTGCTCAGCCTGTGCCCTCAAGCCTCTGCACTAACCCTGAACCTCTCACACACGCACACACACACATGCATCCACGTGACCCTCACTCATACACACACACACACACACACACACACACACAAACAGAGGCGCATCCATGTTAATTTTAGTGCCAGAATACTGTGCCTGCAGGAGAGGCGGCCCCTTAAAACCTCCTTGATGTGATCTCACTTGTAAACAAAGTTTTCACCCAAAGTGTCTTGAAATATTTTTAATAGACTTGATCAGGCTGCTGCAGGGTCTGTGGTAGGCTCCTCCCAGACACTGCTGACAGCACACTGGCAGTGCTTTAAGGCACGTGATCGTGATGAGAGTCACACAGCTTGACAGGGTTACATTCACAAAACCAGCATTCACAATTTTCACCACTCATAATGTAAAATACATTCCCATTCCAGTTTCAATGAAATTCCTCCATTAAATCTCTTTAACAATAGAAATCAATAGTTCATTGAGCACTGCACTAAAATTATTTTCAAGAAAATGTAGAAGTGAGAGAATGACTCCTAAATTTGTGTACTTTAGTCTATATCACAAAGTTGGCCAAAGTTCAGTATTAAATAAATAAGAATCTTCCTAATAAAAAATTTTACAAGTTTTCCTAAGGAAATACATTCATAAGACTTTGTTTACATTCTGTTTTACAATGACAAGAACAGCTCAGATTCTCATTTATGAAATGTGTCCACATTACTACGGCTTATAACGCTGTGTCACAGACCAAACACAGTCTCTCTGGCTGGATGTCTCGCTGGAACCTCGGACACTGCTCAGCCTGTGCAGGTTGACAACAGGCAGTGCCTGCTGCCCACGGCACAGCTGGCCCAGGGGAGGTCGGTCACACAGAAGTTTAGTTAGTCTACAGTGTCAAGTGGGTGTCTCAGCCTCTGGCCCTGCAGTGAGGAATCAGATCTGGGTCCGGTGGTCCAGGAGAGTTGTTAAGGCAGCTGGAGATGCTGAATGGCTGGG
Source organism: Cervus canadensis (assembly GCF_019320065.1). NCBI lineage: Eukaryota > Metazoa > Chordata > Mammalia > Artiodactyla > Cervidae > Cervus > Cervus canadensis. Next base: position 56,384,966 of record NC_057401.1, read on the forward strand.
CTATGGCACCTGGACCAGCCCGCCTGCTCCGGACGAACCACCCCTGCAGGAGTGGATGGAGAATGTGCCTTCCGCCAGGCCTATGGGACAGATGATGGCTGGCTCTTATGCTCAGAGTGGGTCAAAGTGGCTGTGAATGTGAGAACAAGCATTGCAAACCACGTCACTCCTGTCCTGGTGACAGCTGAGCGAGCAACTTGAGTGGTGAGCAGACCTGTGCATCAGCCTACGGTCCATCTCTGGGTGACAAGGGCCACAGCCACCCTCCCTGCCGCTCCCCGTTTCCCTCAACAGCGCAGTGTAGACTTTCCACCAGGGCCACTGGGGCCCTGTGAATTGCCATGGTCGGGGGGAGGGGGGTGCAAGGACGCACAGAAGATATGGTCACAGCACAGCGGACAATTCCCTGAGCAGGGCTGAGCTGCTTCACAGAAGCTTCCGGGAGCCCCTGACCCTCTGCTCCTTGACTGCCTCGCAAACCCTCCTGAGGAGCAGGTGAGGACTGAGGGCTCTGTCCAAGGCCACATCCCTGAGCCCCTGACAGTGGGGTGGGCGTGGGGTGGGGGTCCAATCCCCCTCATCCCCTGTCTGTGGTGAGCAGACCTGGGGTCTCCAAGGACCAGCTGTGACTCTAAAGAGGACTGCTTGCTGACAGATGCCCACACACCTGCTGGGACTGTATGGGCGTGCCCACTGGGTCACTGCAACCCCTAACCCAGCCCGGGCCATCGTCCAGCATCAGGTGGGCCAACTCAGGCCACAGACCAGGGGCTTGGGGACGTTTGGGGCCTGGTGCACAGAGGCCCCCATTCTGAGGCTGGATCTGTGCAGGGTGAGCAAGCATCAGGCTCTGGGAATCTCAACACAAAAAGGACGAGCAAACAAAAGATGCTTCTGCAGCCGTGCCTACGGTCCCTAAGGTGACAGGTGGTTCAAAGACCTGGTGAGTGGTCACATCCCACCCTGGGGTCAGGGCTCCCCCGACCCTGGGGCTGACAGTCCAGGGGGCTTTGGGAGAGGCCAGCCTGGGTGGGTATCACAGTGGGCAAGTCTCATCTGGTTTGGGTCTGTTTCCCCAACAGAGCCGATAAGAATGGACACAGGTGGCAGGAACTGAAGAACAAACTGTCCCTGAGTCAGGGGTGACCATGGAAACGGCAATACACAAATGCCGGCTCAGCTCAAATCCAGGACAGGTGAATAGAGGGCCCGCAACGGAGCCTCCCAGACGATGGGGAAGGCCCACTTCCCACCCACAGCGGCCTCTCCAAAGGAACCCCAGGGAATGCCTCGGCTCCCGTCTTGCAGCTCATTTGGTCCCGAAGAGTTCAGCTCCTGTGCATCCCAGCACCTAACCGGATCGGTGAGTGTCCGGGGCTACTCCAGGTCACCAGAAGATACCTTGGGAGTTGAGGCCACGACCCCAAGAAAATATGGCCATGCGAGCAGACCCCCGGATGGGCAGCTGTGGCCGGGGTGGAGACCATGCATGGGGGCGGGCAGTGACGGTGGCTCGGCTGGGAGGGGCAGGTGGAGACCCCTAAGAGGCGAGGTCGTGAGGGTCGAGGTCATCCCCTGGGGCGAGGTAATGGGTGCAGATCCTAGGGTGATGGGGGCAGAGCCCCCCGGGGGGCGCAACCGTGGCAGAGTGGAGCCCCCCGGGGGCGCAACCGTGGCGGAGTGGAGCCCCCCGGGGGCGCGGCCGTGGCGGAGTGGAACCCCCCGGGGGCGCGGCCGTGGCGGAGTGGAGCCCCCCGGGAGTCGCGGCCGTGGCGGAGTGGAGAACTCCGGGGGCGCGGCTGTGATGGGGGCAGAGACACCCAGGGGCGCGGCCGTGGCGGAGTGGAGCCCCTCGTGAGGCGCGGCCGAGGCGGAGTGGAGCCCCTCGTGAGGCGCGGCCGAGGCGGAGTGGAGCCCCCCAGGGGCGACGTCAAGCCTGCAGACCTCGGTGGGGGGTGGGGGGCGGCAGTCACAGAGGCGTCTCCTCCTGCTCCAGAGAGTGGGGCGGCGCGTGGCACGACGGCGGCAGCGACGCCAGCTTGAGCAGCGCCGGGCGGCGGCGCGCGCGAGGCCGCTGGAACGAGCGCCGGCTGTGTACGCGGCGCGCCGCCGCCGACCGCGCGTGCGCGCCCAGCAGCCCGCGGCGCTCCGGCCCCGCCCCCTGCGCGGGCCCCGCCGCGGGATCGGGCTCGAGCGGTGCCGCGGGCCCGGGGCTTCGCGGGGTGGGCGGGGCCTGCGCGGGGCTGGGCGGGGCCGGGCTTGGGGCGCGCGCGCGCGGGGGCTTCTCGACAGCGGGCGGGGACGAGCGTCCGGTCAGCGGAGCGTCGGAGCCGGTGTCACCTGCGGGAGGAGCCGGCGTAAGCGCGGGGCGGCGCGGCGCCCTCCGCCTAGGCAGGAAGCCGGGGTCACGTCCCAGGCCCAAGTCCGGTGCGAGGCCCTGAGGCGAAGCCGCGGGAAGAAGACGGGCGCCAGCTCTTGCGGTCTCGCGGGCGCCTGCGGGCCTCGGGGACCCCTCCCTGCCCCGCCCACTGCACTGCCCTCCGAGTGAGGGTGTCTGCCGAACCCGCTTCCTGCGGGCTTTCCGGGGCCGCGGGCCTTGAGGGAGAAAAGCTCGTGCCCTTCGGTGCCAAGGTCGCTGAGCCGGCGCTCTCCTAACCGACAGCCCGGAACAGGCGACCCTCATACAACGGGACCCTCACACCTCACAGCCTCACACAGCGGGACCCTCACACCCTCACACAGCAGGGACCCTCACACCTCACAGCCTCACACAGCGGGACCCTCACACCCTCACACAGCAGGGACCCTCACACCTCACAGCCTAACTCAGCGGGACCCTCACGCAGCGGGACCCTCACACCTTCACACAGCAGGGACCCTCACTCAGCGGGACCCTCACACAGCAGGGACCCTCACACAGCGGGGAAACTCACACAGCAGGGACCCTCACTCAGCGACACCCTCACACAGCGGGGACCCTCACACAGCTGGACCCTCACACTCTCACTCAGTGGGGACCCTCCCACAGCGGGGACCCTGGCACCCTCACCCAGCGGGGCCCTCACACAGCGGGACCCTCATTCAGCGGACCCTCACTCCGCGGGACCCTCACACCCTCACTCAGCGGGGGCCCTCAGCGGGGACCCTCTCACAGCGGGACCCTCATTCAGCGGGACCCTCACACCCTCACTCAGCGGGGACCCTCACACAGCGGGGACCCTCACACCCTCACACAGCGGGACTCTCATTCAGCGGACCCTCACTCCGCGGGACCCTCACTCAGCGGAACCCTCACACAGCGGGGACCCTCACACAGCGCAGACCCTCACACCCTCACTCAACGGGACCCGCCCCTCCCCCCGCACGCGGGAGAAGCAGGAAGTCAGATGCGCCTGAAGAAAGAAGCGCGGCTGGAAGAGAGGCTGAGGCTGGTGAGAGCAGAGTGAGGCGGAGGCGGCAGCTGAGATAGAGAGCGACGCGCTGGGCTGAGGCAGCGCCGAGAGGAGCGGGGGACTGAGCGGGGGCCGACGGGCCAGTTACATGTGTGTGGACTCGGGCGGGGCGGCATGCGGCTGCTCCTCGGGGCCGTCGGCCAGCAGGAACGAGTCCACGGACTTGCCGCTGAGGCGGAAGGGCGCCAGGCGGTGGAAGTTGCCGGGGGAGTGGGGGATCTGCAGGCGGGCCCTCTGGGAGGGCACCACCGCCTCCCCGGGACACAGCCAGGGCGGCACCCCAGAGAGGATGCCGGGGCTCTCCTCCGGGGAAAACGCGGGGTTGTCAATTCCTAGGAGAGAGGGCGGCGGTCGTCAGCTTCCCTCGCTCACCGGAAGGGCAGAGAGGGAGGCAGCGGCCCTGGGTCAGACAGCAGCTCGTCCTCGGCCACACGGAAGGTCACCTGGAAGGTCTCGGGCCTCTGGGGTTCCGGCCCTGCGCCGGCTCTCGCTCGCCTCTCAGAGCGGAAGCCTCCGCCTGTGCCCGCACTTGCGCGGCCGCGTGAACCGCGCTCCACCGCCTGGGCCTCCCGCCAGGGATCACCTGTGGGTAGTGGAGGGCCGTCCCCCTCACCTGAGGGGGAGTCTGTCGCTGTGTCCTGCGCGATGTTTGCCAGGAACTCGATCCCCCCACTCATCTCAGCATCATAGTTGGGGGCTTCCTCAGTGTCTGAGAGTTCCAAATCTGGTGACAGGGAAGGGACAGTGTAAGGGGACAGGCTGGAGGCGCAGATGACCTCATCTGAGCCCTTGACCAACTGCCCCAGACCGCTCACGGCGGTGTCCTCATGTCTGCCGCCCCCACTTAGCAGCCTCTAGGCAGCTCAGTAGACCGTGGTGCCCACCTGGCCACACCAGCATGGGGTTGGGCAGAGAGGACCACACTCTGTCTTCTTGAGGGGGGGCGGGTCACAGAGGAAGAGGTTGGGAAGCCCAGGTCGCAGCCCTGCCCCTAGAGTGGCTGCAGCCTGTGAGGAGGGCCCTGGTGCCGAGGGGGCGGGTTTCCTGGAAGGACAGTCATCTGCACCCGGCTGCCCTCAGGCGCCCCTCAGCTCCTGCTGACCAACGTCCAGCCATGGCCCAGCCTACCTTTCTCCTTGATGGTGAAGTCCTGCAGGGAGCTCACCATTGGCAGTTTCCCATTGGGAATGCTGCTGTTTCTCTGAGGAGCAGAAGGAAACCGCTCACAGCTCTGGGTCCCGCCTGATCCGCCTGTCAACCCCAGGGAGGCCTCTGCCCTGTGGCCGGGGTGCCCCCTCAGTGGGGCCTGCCCGAGTGTGCCCTCTCACCCGCTTCTGGGCGCGCTCCCTCTTGAGCAGCTTAGCAGCCTTCTTGTGGGGGTTGATCCCCAGCTTGGCCGACTTGAAGGACTCCAGGCGCTTCCGCATGGTCCTGTGGAAGATCTCGGTGTCCTGCTTCTCGTCCTCATCCGCGGTCAGCCCGTGCCGGCTGTAGAGATGTTTGTACTGTGGGGGTTGACGGGGGGTGGGCGGGGTGGTTAGGGTTAGCTGGTCGTGTCCACAGGGCCTGGGCTGCCTCCGGATGCGGGCCTGAACCCCCACCTTCCCAGGAGCAACCTGCACTAAGTAGGGATGTGCTTTGCCCTGGGGCAGGATGGATGGGGCGCCAGCTCTGGCAAGGGTGCACCCACCTCCTGCCGGGGCTTGTACAGGTACTGCTGCAGCGTGTGGTGGGTGATCATGTCCTCTGCATCCCGGATGCTCTGCCGCCGCTGCTCCAGGGACTGCATGTCCAGGCGCACGGCGCTAACGTTCTCCCTCCTGCAGGGGCCTCGGTGAGCAAGTGGGCATGACCACCTGCCCTCCCACCTGCACCCCTGGGGCCTGGGTCGTCCCGGTAAGACCTTCTCCGCCTCTTGTTTAAGACTGACCCCACAGTGCGCCTGCCCTTCCAAAGCCCGAGCAGTGATGCCCAGAACCGCCCTGCACTAGCAGGGCAGAGGCTGGAGGCCTGGAATCGGGGACCAGTGCCCCTGTCTCTGGTGGTGGGGGAGGGGGCGCTCCTTAAGCGGGCTGCTGGACCCTGGCTCACTGCCTCACTCCAGCCAGCCGACCGACACGACAGGTGATAGACGCCATCAGCTCTGGCCCTGTTTCCCATTTGGGCAGCCCCAAAAGGCCCACTGGCCATGCCTGTGGCAGGCCACAGGGAGCCTGGGGAGAGCTTGGCCCACAGCAGCCCTGGGGACCTACAGGAGGTAGGAGACGGAGGCCTCCACAGTGGAGGGGCGTGGGGTGCTGAAGTCCACATTGACCATGTTGTCCGTGCTGGGGGAACGGATGAAGGCCAGGGACCCACGGCGCTCTCCCTGCAGGAGGAGGTGGCCTTGTCAGTCAATGGCCTGGCCCCAGGGAGCCATGCCCCGGGGTGCTGTGCACTGACCCCGAGGCACCTGGGAGAGCCAAGACCCCAGAAACCACGGTGGAGGCCCCGCTGGGAGCTGGGAGGCTCACAGAGGCTTGTGCAAAGGACCTGGTGCCTCGGGGAGCGTGGGGAAACCCCACGGGATGGGGGAAGAGGCCCTGTCCCCACGGGGGCTCCAAACCAGCTGCCCTAGTTTTCCCCAGAAGAGAAACCCCAGCCTCCAGAGTCAGACGAAAACCAGGCAGAACAGAGTCCACAGGCATGGAGGTCACACTGCCGAGTGAGGTGCCCTAGAGCAGCTGGCCCTCTGGGGAGAGGTTGGAGCTGGGAAGGGCAGCTGGGTGGGGGCCAACCTGCTATGGCAGAGCTGGTGCTGTGGGCGTTGCTCACAGGCACAACCGCAGTGCAGAGGAGCCCACAGGCCTGCGTCATAGGCACCACGGTGGCAGGCAGCGAGGGGAAGGGAGGCTGGTGCCCTGCTGGGAGCCTGTCACCAGTGGGGACTGGGGGCCAGAGAGGGTCCCCAGGAGAGGATGCAGCCAGCAGGGGTCACCACCCACCTTCCCAGCCCCAGGGAGGCAGCGAGGCCTCAAAGGCTCGCGGTCAGAGGGGCCGGGATTCCTGCTCTGAACTTCCTCAGCTGGTCGGAGGTGCAGAAGACAGGCCTTCCGCTCATGGCCTTGCCCTGGCTGGAGCCTGGAGCTTGTGTTCACTGGGGTCTGTGACCTCACACCCAGCACCGCAGAGCTGGAGCTGTGGTGAACCCCACTTTCAGGGTGCCTGAGGGCCCGTGAGCTCAGGTGAACCGCGGCTGAGGCAGCGAGAAGACCGTGTGTCGCCCACCAGCTGCCCCTACCTCAGCCCAAGCCTCAGTGTGCAGACCCAGCACTGTCCACATGCGGGTCTGTCTCGCCTCTTGCCCTCCTCTCCCCACACTCCTACAAAAGAGCAGACAAGACGGCTAGTACCTCGGCTACGTAGCTGATGGCATCCTTCAAGTTGAGCTCGTGGAAAACGTTCAGAATCCGATCTCGAGACTTCTGAGCCGACCTTCTCATGAGGATTTTGCTGAGGAATTTCCTATCAAAATTGGACCACCTGCGAGGACGGGTGGGTCAAACCAACAGTGGTCAGCACTTGGCGGGGTCTGGGTGAAGCCCCGGGATGGAACCCTGGGAACATCCAGACTTGCGATGGACACAGCGTGTAGCCACTGGACGGGACACTCAGTTTCCATTTACTGTGACAGCCACACAGGCGAGCTTTGAAGTGAAAGAGATGACCCTCCATGTGCCGCTGAACGCTGCCTCACAGCCCTGTGGCCGCTCTACCTTCCTGTCCGACGGCAGAGTCATGGTGCGTGCGTGAAAGTGGACTTAACCTTCTCCTGTAATGCGGTCATGCAGATTTCCTCTAACTGCATAACCCTCTAGGAAGATGGGGGGAGGAGGGGGATTCCAGAAGGAGGAGGGGATTTAAAAGGGGGAAGGGGGTCCCAGGAGGAGAAGTAGGAGGATTCTAGGAGAAGGGGCTTAAGGGGCTTCAGGGGCAGGAAGGCGGAAGGGGGGGGTCCCAGGAGGAGAAGCAGAAGTATTCTAGGAGAAGGGGCTTGGGGGGCCTCCAGGGGCAGGAGGGGAGAAGCAGGGACCTGAACAAGGTGGTGAGTGGCTCTGGGTCCTCCGAGGGCAGTATTCTGAGGTCACTGGGGCTCAGTGGGGAAGGGTCACGGTGATGCCAGAGAGTCACTCTATAGCTTGTGGGTCCTACAGTCGCTGGTTAAAGAAGAAGGGGACTAACAACTGAAATGAACGTGCCTCTGAATTTTCCTGTTTCAGTTTGTCAGGGGCCACTGCAGCCACTCACTTATCTCTCAGATAATTGTGTCCGATTTGCCCTGATATGTCCTCGATGGCCGAGAGGATGTGGTCAAAAGCCTTTGGGAGGAGAGGCAAGTGGGTCAGCGTCACCTGGACGGCCCCTTCCTCCTCCTCCCTCCTCCCTTGGCCCGTCCCCCTACCCGGCCGTGCAGCTTCTCGTTGAGCTTGGGATCTCGCTGTTCACTTCTCTTCACCTTCAGCCACTGCACCAGGGGCTTGATGGTCAGGCCCTGGAAGATAGGCACCCTGACCCTGAGGCTGGGCCAGGCCTCACCCCAGACCCACACCCCACTGTGGCCCACTGATCCTGAGCCCACCTACCCCAGTGGGGCAGAAGGGGCCACCCCTTGGCCAGGACCCAGGTCATCTGTGCCCACCTCCCGGCAGAGGAGGCCCTGCCACCTGCAGGTCACTGGACATCCTTGGACACCCCTGGCCAGCTCCTTAGAGTATCCAAGAGCCAGGCAAAGCAGGGCCCTTTCTTTCCTGGTCAATGAAACATTAACTGGGGCTTTGTTAACCAGCAACAGCCAAGGAAGGAGGTTTCTAGGCCAAATCGTGCAGCACCCCTTGTGGGGCCACATGAAAACCTACTAAACTGCACCTAGTTACTAAAATTATCAACCCAGTTAGGCCTGGCGCCTGGGAGGGTGAGGCCCCTCCACCACCCGTACCTGGAAGATGACGGTGAAGAAGATGACGATGATGGTGGTGCTGACAAACAGGTTCTTCTCCTTGACCTTGTTCTCGTCCAGGAGGACCACCAGGGCGTAAGCCACAGCTCCTCGGAGGCCACCATAGGACATGACCACCTGGTCTATGATCTCCAGCTGCACCATCCGGTACCGATTCAGAATCCAGGTCTGCAGGATGACCCCTGTGGGGTGCAGCGTGCACTCAGCAGTTGGGGGGAGATGCAGCCCCTCTGTCCCTGCCAGCACCCCTTGCAGCCGCAGTGGGGGAGGAGTCACACTGGGAAACTGCCTCCTCCCACGAGCAAGCAAGCGAGCTAGAGAGCGGGACCAGGAGCACCACTGTAGCCCCGCCCACAGGTCCCTAGTCCTCTTTGGAGCTCTCTGGGCCCCTGCCTGCCTCTGCACCCCCAAGCTGTGCTCCAGCCGCTCTGGAAATTCCCAAGTCTCAGTGTGACCACACATGACTGCCCAGCAGCTCCAGGACAAGATGCCACCCAACCGCAGGGCCTCTGTTTCCCTGAGCCCTCAGTCCAGTGACTACAGGCAGAGCAGGTGGGGATCACCCAACTGCCTTCTCCCCTCCCCAGCCCTGGGTCAGCACTGCACACCAGGGACCAGTGACCAGGGCTAGGTGGGGCCCCAGGGGCTCCTGCCTCTCAAGTGCCATAGTGACTGATGGTGTCCCCAAGTGACCACATCCAAAGTAAGTCAGTGGGAAGCCACATGGGTTCCCCTGGCTTCTGGAACCTTCCACATGTACCTCAAGGTCGTCTTATTTCAGTAATGAGGCTATAAGGCTGTGAGAAGGCCTGTCCCTTCACTGAGGGTGACCAATGTCCTGGCCAGCCTTAGGTTCCCCAAGGTCTCTTGAACCTGTCATTCACTGTGCTATAGGGCTGGTGGCCAGGGGCCAATGTGTGTCCCTGGTTCTTCAGACTCCCTGCGGCCAATCCCTGCTGTTGGCTGACTATGTCCCCTCACCCCTCTGTCATCCTGCACCATCCCCTCAGCCCTCCTCATCCACATCACTCTCCATCATCCCCTCATCCCCATCATCCTCCATCCTCATCCCCGTCACCCTCCATTGTCCGCTCATCCCCATCATTCTCCATCATCCTCTCATCCCCCTCATCCCCATCACCCCCCTCATCCCCATCATCCTCCATTGTCCTCATCCCCCCTCATCCCCATCACCCCCCATCCCCATCATCCCCCTCATCCCCATCATCCTCTATCATCCCCTCATCCCCGTCATCCCCCATCGTCCCCACTGCCCCCTCATCCCCCTCATCCCCATCATCCCCACTACCTCTATCATCCTCCATTGTCCTCTCATTCCCCTTTATCCCCATCATCCCCACCACCCCATCATCCTCCATCATCCCCTCATTCCCTCTCATCCCCTCATCCCCCATAGTCCCCACCACCCCATCACCCTCCATCCTCCCCTTGTTCCCCCTCATCCCCCCTCATCCTCCTCATCCCCATCACCCTCCATCATCCCCTTGTTCCCCCTCATCCCCCTTATCCCCCCATCCCCATCATCCCCCTCATCCCCATCATCCTCCATTGTCCCCTCATCCCCCTCATCCCCATCATCCCCTCATCCCCATCCCCCTCATCATCCCCACCACCCCCATCATCCTCCATTGTCCCCTCATCTGCCCGTCATCATCATCCCCCCATAATTCCACATTGTCCTTGTGTCACCCCCCATGCTCCCCACACCCTCACCTATGGCCCTGTACACGGAGATGAAGAGCAGTGTCAGGAGCACGAAGGCTGTGTTCCACTTCCAGATGAGAGGGTCCACAGCCGAGATGCCCAGGAACATGAAAATGATGGTCTCGGCCCCGCTGGCCAGCATCTTCATGGTGTAGCGCACTGTGGTGGCTGACTGTTCCGAGATGTTGGCCTTTACGTACTTCTGGCAGCAGATGCCACAGAAGGTGATGCTGGCACACAGGACAGCCCACCATGAGGGCTCAGGCCAGGGCTCAGCTCCCACCAGACCCCGTGGGGCTCAAGCCTGTCTCCTGGAAGGCAGCACCTTGGAGCCTCTGCATCCTGGGCAAGCATCCCCCGCTACTCATCAGCACTCTTTGTGAGCACAGGGCTCCTTCTGGGGGCTTGGTGCCCTGGGCTGGCTACCCTGACACTGTCTGTGGGCTTCTGGGGGCCTGGGTCCCACACTGGAGGAGAGGGGGCTGCCTTGGTTTCTGGCCACACACTGAGGAGGCAGCTCTGAGGGTCAGAGCCCTGGGAACGGCTGCATGGGGACAGAGCAGGCGCTGCAGCCCCTGGGCAGCTCTGTGAGACGCCAACTCCTTAATTAAAAGACTAAATAGATCAAATTCTTCTCCCCCATAGCGAGTTCCCGCCCCGCCCGAAGTGCCAGGCCTCCCCTGGGCGGGTCCGCCGGGCGCGCGGGGGCTGGTGAGTGAGCCACCAGCAAGGGGGCACTCACGCCAGGATGGCCGACAGGGACAGCATCTCGGACGTGAGGTAGGACAGGTAGGAGAGGACAAACACGAAGCCGGGCTCGATGATGCGCACGCGCTTGGTGAAGCGTGTCACCAGGGAGAGCAGGAAGGCAAACACGATACCCACCAACGTGCCCCCCAGGCTCACCACGAAGAAGGACACTGCAAGGACAAGGAGTGCCACTGGCCTCTGAGCGGCCCTCTGTGGCCGCGGCGTGGGCGAGCTGGCCTGACTGACCGTTCCCCATTGAGGTCCCGGGTGACCCCAGAGGCACTAGCAGCTCGGCAAACAAGAGGCTGATTCTCTAGGCGGACAGAGGCTCTGGCCTCCACAGGGAGGGGAGAGCACTGCATCAAGGGAGGCCTGGCTGCCCCGCCGCGGGGGCAGCGCTGAGACCAGCAGCATTGGTGGGGGGTTGACAGCAAGGACCAGGCTCTGGGCTCCCAGGAATGCTATCTGTCTGTAACTGTTCCTGCCCAGAGGGATGCCCAGGACCCCGGATACAGGATCCCCATCCTCCCGTAGGTCTGTGGGGAAAATGATCCTCGCCGCCCAGGGTGGCTGGGGCCTGGAAAACCACATTAGTGGGACCTGCCGGGGAGGGAGGGGGCCTGTCACCAAGATTTTGAAATGGAAGAATGTTTCCCTGCACAGGCTGTGGGTTCCAGCCTGGCACAGATGCTGCCCTGAGGGGTCCATGCTCCGGAGAAGACACTGGCCCTGGCTTCCCGCTGGAACACGACCTGCCAGCCACACACCTATTCCTTTCACGCAGTCCACACCGGTCACCTTGTCACCACCCAATGTCACAAAAGATTCAAACACATTGTACAGGACCTGCGGGGACAGAGACAGACAGGACATCGTCAGCCTGCGGTCAGCACTGACTCCTCCCCGTCTTGGGCACCAGGCCTGTCGAGACTTGATTCTCGGGCCCCAGGCCTTGTGAGACTTGGGCCGCGTGAGGAGAACTTGGCAGCAATCTGAAGGGAAAGTGAAAACCACCGGGGGAAACTCATCTGGGGCAGTAGTGTGGGGTCTGGGGTGGAAGGACAGTCTGGGAAGAACAAGAACCCTCAGAGAAAACCTGGCCTTCCCACCCGTGGTGAAGCAGGGTGGCCACAAAGCTGGCCTACTGTAGTGATCCTTAGTTCATTTCCTAAGACACACCCAGAGTTTCATTTGCAGTGACTTTGCCGTTACGTGGCCCCTGTCTATGGGGAGGCACCCCTGGCATCTTTGCCTGTTGACGTTTAAACCTCATCCTGCTATGACGTGATAAATGCCTAACACCGCATCCGAGGCTGCGGGGCTGTGTGTGTGGGAGGTGCCTGCTGTGCTCTGAGTGAAGCTCCTGAAGGATGCGCTGGCTCCATGTCCAGGGGAGGGGCCTGGGGGTGACCCGGGCCGGGGGGCTGTGGGGCCCTTGGGAAGAAATGTTTCTGTGTCCCCAGGTCTGTGCTCTCCAGTGGGGAGAAGGCCCTCACGGGGCAGATCGCAAAGCTGTGTTTATGGAAGGAAACCTGGTGGTGTTGCTGCACGGAGACTGTGTGGGAGGGATGGGCGCAGCTGTGAAGGTCGGGGGAGCAGAGCACAGCGCCCTGCTTCTGCTTCCTCCTTCGTAAGGAGGATGAGCCTCACAGGAGCCAGGGAGGAGCTTCCTGGCTTGGGCAGAATTTCACACATTTACGGGACATGGAGGCTAAAGGGCTTTTAGAGCAAAGAGGAGACTGGATGTCCACTACGTCTGCGAACCTGCAGGGCTGAGGAGACCCCAGGCGGGTGCTCAGACACACCACTGACCAGCCCTAGGGAGGCGACGGCTCCATGCTGCCCCCGGGACTGCAATTCCCCAGAGCCCATGGCTGGCATGGGGAGGACGGCCTCTGATATCCGGACAGGCCGCTCTTCTCTCCAGGCTACCCAGAGCCGACATGGACCCCCAGCCCTCAGGCCACGGACACACTGGGCCTGGCTGAGCTCTCCTCTTTAATCCCTACCACACCGTGATCACCCACGACTCCATGGTCAAGGGCGGGGACCCAGCCTGCATCTGAAGCTGGGATGCCAGCAGTGAGGCCCTGGAGCAGGACTGGGAGGTGCCTCCTGCTGGGCACTCACCACGGTGACGGCGTCATTGAGCAGGGACTCCCCGAAGACGATGATGAACAGCACCTCGTTGACGTGCACCTCCTCAAACACGGCCAGCACGGCCACTGGGTCCACGGCAGCAATCAGGCTGCCGAACAGGAGGAAGTCCAGTAGCCCAATGTTCAGGTCTCCTGGAGGACGAGTGGGCCATTGAGGGGAGCCCTCCTCCCTGGAGGGCCAATCCTCCCTGCACCGGCCCTGCCAGGAAGGCCCCAGGGACGGGACTGTGGGCTCACGGCTGCCAGACTGCGTGTTCTGGGACCCTCCCCCACTGCGGCCTCACCCACCCACAGGGCCTCTTGGTGGCCTGGGGTTTCTGGGTGCTGGGTTGCTGTGCCCAGATGCCCCCAGGACAGTCGCTGCCTGGCCCACCTGTGGCCACCCAGGCTGACCCTTCCTTGGCGGTGTGCCCCAGCCTTGGGGCAGACTTCAGAGCCTGGAGCTGGGCCGACGGTCAGCAGAGACCATCCCTGTCTGCCGGCTGCAGGGCCGGGCTCCAGGTATCCCCTGGGCACTGCCCTGCTCCATGACCTTGGCTGACACCCAGCCGTGACCACTCCATCCCAAGGATGGAGCACAGGCCTCAGACGGCTGTGGCCCCTCAGGGAGCCAAACCCCAGAATGTTCCCTTGGGCCTGGGGGCAGAAGTGGCCTTAGACTGTCCCAACTACCTGAGGGCACCGCTGGGAATGGCACTCTAACGTCACCTGCCTGGCCCCTGCGGCCCACGTGTTGGGGAGAACTGGCCGGGTGTGTTTGGCGCCACGCCAGCCTTGGGGGGCTTCCAGGGCTGGGCTTGGGGTTGGTGCTGAATGGCTGTGGGGACTTGAGGACGCCCGCACTGCCCAGGGGTGAGGACAAAGTCCTAGGTGACTCCTGCAGATGGGGTGCCTTAGCCCTGTTTCTCAATGTGTCTTTGACACTGTGATTTCAAGGGAGGTCCTGAGCCCCACTGGGGGGTTGGGGGTGCGTGCTCTTCTGTCAGAGGGCCTGTCCCTTGTCTGGTTCAGCTGATGGAAGTGTTTGAGGCCGAAGCTGAGCCGAGACTGCTGCCCAGGGAGGTGGAAGCACCCCCACCTCCCTCGTCACCCCCAACACTGGGAGCTCAGCCCGCGGAGTCCAGAGGCACATGGGAACCAGGCTGAGCTCAGGGCCGTGCCATCCAGCACGTATGTGCAGCCTCGGTGAGCAGGGCCCCACCTGCTCGTTTCCCGGGTGGATAATGACCAACTCCCAGGTGGGTGGGGTGCACCTCAGAGGTACACCAGGGCTGAGGTTAGTAACCAACTGGCAGGAAACACGGCCAGGGGGAAGAGCCGCAGACACAGATCCCATGTGATGGAGGAGAGGCTGGCCTGCCTTCTCCCCGCCGGATTGAGTAGAAACGACACCCAACCTTCGGCACGGGGGCAGGTTTACCTGGGCTCCACGGGCGTGGGGCTCAGGTGTCGCCTTCTGCCAGAGGCTGCATCCTCCTTCCCTGGGATCTGAGGCTGGACCCGACCTCCCTGCCAAGGGGGAGGGACAGCAGCCGGCTCGTTCCCACCGCCCCACCCACCAGCCAACCTGGTCGGACCAGACTTCATTCCCAAGCAGGACACATGTCTCGGCCTGAGGACGGGCGTGGACTGGCTGTTGGTGAATTAAAACCCAGGAGGGTTAAGTGGCCACTGGTGACATCTCTGGATGAGCTCCACACTCACTCTCCTTTTAGGTCTGTGTTCTTTGTCTTGTGCTTTCTTAGACGCAGCTGCTGGGAGCCTGCCCCAGCTGGGACCCTCCAGGAGCCCCCCACCCCCCGGGGGTGGCAGTGCCCACTCACCCATCAGGCCACTGAGGAAGACGCCATAGAGCGACAGCCCAGTGGTGGCCGCGTTCCACACAGTGCCGATGACCGCATACAGCAGGATGGTGCCCAGGTTGCCAAAGAAGAGCCGGTTGGGCATGAAGTAGCCGGCGTCCAGCACAATGGGCGGCAGCAGGTAGAAGAAGAACACCGTGGGCGTGAGGGAGAAGGAGGCGATGTGGTCGGCCGCCAGGACGATGCCGCCCAGCACAAGGCCCAGCACGATGAGCAGGGCACTCTCAGGGACCACACTGGTGACCTTGTGGGACAGGTGGAAGCCTGTGGGGGGAGCAGAAGTCAGGGGGCCAGCCTGGCTCCACAGAGAGGACCTGAGCTCGGGAAACAAGGCCCCCCACCTGGGGCTGTGGCCACCTCCCTCCTGCCCCTGCTTGTGTGGCTGGGAGGCCCTGCCAGCCCACCCGGCCCTGGGACACCCTCCTCAGAGGTCTCCCTGCCTCCTGCTCAGAAAACAGCCCCCTTCCGCAGGGAGTCCCATGCCAGAGTTAGGCTGGAGGGGCTGCATGACTGCTTTTCAGAGGCCAGGTGAGCAGAGCGCGGGCTCCCACGCCCCAGGCCCCACAAACCCCCTCTGACCTCACCCCCCTGCTGTATCTGGTGCCCTGGACCCCCACCCTGCCTGAAGCCCTGCTGTGTCTTCATGGGAGCGCCCCCATGCAGGACATCCCCCCTGCCCCCCAGGAAGACAGCCTATAAGGCCAGGCGCTCCAGGGTGCCCCAGCCGCAATCACCCCCACCACAACAGTCACGTGCTTGGGGACAGCAGGACCCCAAAGGTCCCCCCACCAACAGTCAGGCCCCTCGGTCCCCTCGCCCGTCAGCCCTGCCAGGACCTCAAGGGAGGTCACACTACTGGGGCCACTTCTCCTTTGTTTTATTTTAAGACTCCAAGGAAAATGTGGCAAGAATCCTATGTTAAGTCTGATTTCAAAATAGTTGGAATATTGACAGAAGAGATGGGTGTTTGAGATAGTTCTCTTTTTCACTCATGTTCAGATCATAAACTCCTTCAAAATTCGACTTTAATTGAAAAAAGAAGGGAAAACCACTAGACCATTCAGGTATGACCGAAATCAAATCCCTTATGATTATACAGTGGAAGTGAGAAATAGATTCAGGAGATTGGATCTGATAGAGTGCCTGAAGAACTATGGACGGAGGTTTGTAACATTATACAGGAGACAGTGATCAAAACCATCCCCAAGAAAAAGAAATGCAAAAAGGCAAAATGGTTGTCTGAGGAGGCCTTACAAATATCTCAGAAAAGAAGAGAAGTGAAAGGCAAGGAGAAAAGGAAAGATACACCCATCTGAACACAGAGTTCCAAAGAATAGCAAGGAGAGATAAGAAAGCCTTCCTCAGTGATCAGTGCAAACAAATAGAGGAAAACAATAGAATGCGAAAGACTAGAGATCCCTTCAAGAAAATTAGAGATACCACGGGAACATTTCATGCAAAGATGGGCACAATAAAGGACAGAAATGGTATGGACCTAACAGAAGCAGAAGATATTGAGAAGAGGTGGCAAGAATACACAGAAGAACTGTACAAAAAATATCTTAATGACCTAGATAACCACAATGGTGTGAGCACTCACCTAGAGCCAGATATCCTGGAATGTGAAGTCAAGTGGCCATCACTATAAACAAAGCTAGTGAAGGTGATGGAATTCCAGCTGAGCTATTTCAAATCCTAAAAGATGATGCTATGAAAGTGCTGTACTCAATATGCCAGCAAATTTGGAAAACTCAGCAGTGGCCACAGCACTGAAAAAGTTCAGTTTTCATTCCAGTCCCAAAGAAAGACAATGCCAAAGACTGTTCCAACTACCACACAATTGCACTCATTTCACATGCTAGCAAAGTAATGCTCAAAATTCTCCAAGCTAGGCTTCAACAGTATATGAACAGAAAACTTCCAGATGTACCCGCTGAATTTAGAAAAGGCAGAGGAACCAGAGATCAAATTGTCAACATCCATCATAGAAAAAGCAAGAGAATTCCAGAAAACCGTCTACTTCAGCTTCATTGATTACACCAGAGCCTTTGATTGTGTGGATCACAACAAACTAGTGTGGATCACAGCAAACAAAAATTCTTAAAGAGATGGGAATACCAGACCACCTTACCTACCTCTTGCAGGACCTGTATACACATCAAGAAGCAACAGTTAGAAGCAGCCACATGGAACAACAGACTGGTTCAAAATTGGGAAAGGAGTACATGGAGGCTGTATATTGTCACCCTGCTTATTTAAAGTATATGCAGAGTACATCATTCAAAATGCTAGGCTGGATGAATCACAAGCTGGAATCAAGATTGCTGGGAGGAATATCAATCACCTCAGATATGCAGATGAAACCACCCTCATGGAAGAAAGTGAAGAACTAAAGAGCCACTTGCTGAGGGTGAATGAAATGAGGTGAATGAGGACAGTGAAAAAGCTGGCTTAAAACCCAACATTTGAAAAACTAAATCATAGCATCTGGTCCCATCACTTCATGGCAAATAGATGGGGAAACAATGGAAACAAGGACAAACTTTATTTTCTTGGGCTCCAAAATTACTGAGGTTGGTGATTGTAGCCATGAAATTAAAGGATGCTTGCTTCTTGGAAGGAAAGCTATGACAAACCTAGGCAGTGTATGAAATAGCAAAGAGATTACTTTGCCTACAATGGTCCATATAGTCAAAGCTATGGTTTTTCCAGTAGTCATGTATGGATGTGAGAGTTAGACTATAAAGAAAGCGGAGCACCGAAGAATTGATCCTTTTGAACTTTGGTGTTGGAGAAGACTCTTGAGAGTCCCTTGGACAGAACGGAGATTAAACCAGTCAACCCTAAAGGAAATCAAGCCTAAATATTCATTGGAAGGACTGATGCTGAAGCTAAAACTCCAATACTTTGGCCAGCTTATGAGAAGAGCTGACTCATTGGAAAAGACTCTGATGCTGGGAAAGATTGAAGGCAGGAGGAGAAGGGGACAACAGAGGATGAGATGGTTGGATGACATCACTGATTCAATGGACATGAGTTTGAGTAAACCCCAGGAGGTGGTGATGGACAGGGAGGCCTGGTGTGCTACAGTCCACGGGGTGGTAAAGAGTCGGACACGACTTTGTGACTGAAAAACTAAGTTCTGTTTATTAAGAAGTCTTCTTTTGTATTCTGAGGATTGTCTCTTGAGATGCGAGGACCCAAGGGCAGCGGGGTCGGGGGAGACAGAGCACAGGGTGTGACCCACGAGGGTATGGCCAGCAAACTGAGCCTGGCTTATGCGCCCCAGCCACCTAGGACCTGGGTTCTGGTCCAGGAGCCCCACACCCTGTCCTCAGCCTGTCTCCTCACTGGCGACCTGAGAACATTTAGGGGCTAGACACTGGCTCTCGGAAAGTCTGCCTGTCTTCCCCAGGACAGTCCTCCCCAGGTCGGGCTGAGGTGCAGTGGGGCAGGCGTGGGCCCTGCTCTGTGGCCCAGGGAGCCTCAAGTCTCAGCCAGTGGAGCAGAATGGGCCCTGAGGCCCTAAGAACCCACTGGGGGCCCCTTAGGAGCCCGCAGGCCTCCTGGGATCTGGCACCGTGGCAGCAGCGGGTCATCTGGATGTCAGGACAAGGTCCCGCTTCTTCCTCTGATGGTTTTCACAGGGGTCCAGTGAGGGCAGCCACCCAGGAAGCCAGTGGTGGGGTCCCACCTTCACGGATGATCTCAGAGGCCAGGAGGCTGGTGCCTCATCGTTTCCACGGGAAACAGTTCCCAACCCACAGAGGGGCGCCGGCTGCATGGCCCGAGGTGCCCACACAGGAGGCTGCCTGTGAGCTCAGGGTGGGGGGCCGGAGTGGGGGCCGCGCTTCCTGGAAACCCTCTGGCCCCGCCCTGCTCGTCAGCGGGAGGCCTGAGCTTGTCCTCCCTGAGGCCTGCAGGCTCTCGACCCCCGGAGGGCCCTCCAAGCCTAGCATGGGAGGGTCCCTGATGGGGAGACAGGCAGGAGCCCAAGAGCCTGGGCCTGGCCGCACCTGCTCCCTGCACACACTTGCCCAGCCGGCCACCCACCGGGGACGGAGGGATGCGTCTCTTCCTTCACAGCCTGCTCCTACCCCTCAGCCTGGCCCAGAGCCCTCCCTGCGGGCCCCAGGCCCCACCCAGATGCCTGGCTCAGCAGGCCTGGACCCGGGAATCTGTGCTGGTCCCTCGGAGTGATGCTGTCATAGAAAGGCCTGGGCTCTCGCCTCTCCTCCCAGGGCCTCACGGAGTCCACAGATGGCGGCATGTCCTCTCCTCTCCCTCCTGCTGCTTGGCATCTGGGAGCTGAGTTAGAAAGTCCGCCGAGAGCCAGAACCACGGTACAGCCTGAGTCCCCTGCTTGCTGGGCTGCTATGAGGCTGTCCTTCTCCCAGGCTGCACGTGGCTTCCGCTACTGCACCTCAAAAGCCCCAATGAACCCCACATAAGCTGTGTGGAGGGCGGCCCTGCCAGCCCCAGCAGCTGTTCCCCAAAAACCTATGCCTCCTGCCCCAGCCAGGCTCCAGGGGCCCACGTCTGGTGACCACTGGTCGGGGGCCCCTCTGAAGAGGCCAGCACTGCAGAGTCATCAGGTCCAGGGCCGGCTGTGGCCAGTGCCAGCCGACCCCAGCACACCCCCTGCCGTGACAGCAGGCCGGTTTCAGCTCAGGCTGAGTTTGCTCTTCAGCCAAACGTCTCCCCAAAGTAGATGTTCATGGTGGGTCTCAGATCACAGTTGTCTCTGGCAGCTGTGGGACCAGCGGGGCAGGAAGGTGCCAAGGAGCCAGGTGACCCTTAACGACGACAACAACAAAACTCTGCCCTTTGGGACTCGGAGTCCTAATCCTCTGCCACACTCCTGTACGGTTACTAGAAAACCGTAATAATTTGGGCAAAGGGTGGATAAGACACAGGCTGACCTCTGACCAGATGCTCCTGCTTGGAAGGAAGCCCTGAAAACCCACAGAAAAAGTGATCTGAACTTTTTACCCATTGAGAGAAAATACACACGCACACACATACACAAACCCACACACATACACACATATACACAGACATGCACACACTACACACATATACATACACACACATACACACACACAATGTGGACAGACAGGCATGCTATTCCAACCTCTGTGTCCGTCGGCATTGGACACGCACCTCTGAGCAGGGCAGGGCCTGATAAGCACTCATCCGTGTCCTGCCCAGACACCCGCCTCACCTGCCCACGGCGGGGGGCACACCTGCCCCTCATCCCAGGCAGCTGGGAAAGGGCATCTCCTGGAGATTTAATCTGTCTCATTGTGAGTGAGGCTGAGTGTCTGATATCATTCGGGAGACATTTCTTCCTGTTCTGTGACCCGTGTATCGTGGCCTTTGCTACTGTGTTACCGGGTTATCAGCCTTTTCTTATCAACAGGGGGTTCTTCACGCACGTGCACGGGTACACTTTCAATTTCAAAGGTCAGTTCAGTTCAATTACTCAGTCGTGTCCGACTCTTTGTGACCCCATGGACTGCAGCACGCCAGGCCTCCCTGTCCACAGCCAACTCCCGGAGCTTGCTCAGACTCATGTCCGTTGAGTCAGTGATGCCATCCAACCATCTCATCCTCTGTTGTCCCCTTCTCCTCCTGCCTTCAATCTTTCCCAGCATCAGGGTCTTTTCTAATGTTTACGGTTTATTTCTAAGATCTCACTGTGTTCGTTCTTTTCCAGTTTTTAGTTTCACCACTATTTTATTGTCTCACTGTGAGCGCCTGTCCTACTGCGTCTGTGTTCTGCTCCTTGTCTGTGATGTCAGAACGCACGGGAACTTTCCGTTTCTCGCTAACATTTTTCTCCGGGGGAGCCCTCTATCCCCTGCTCCCTCCCCCACCCCCCATCACATGGCTCTGTCCACCCCCACCACCCCCAGGAGCGGGAGGACACCCTGAGGCAGGCTTGCTGCCATGTGGTCCACATGCCGTCACTTGAGCTAGCGATCGGGGCAGGCAGGGCCATCCCTCCCTGTGGTCTGAGGGCTCTGGCATCCGGTTGGCCCCTGGTTCCCAGTTGTTCTGGTCTCAGGGGAGGGGGAAGCAGCAATCCATGGGGTGGGCGTGGGGGCTCCTCTTCTCTGTCTCTGCCCGTAGCGCCAGGTCTCTGCGTGATGGGAATTCCTTGCGAGCAATCCTCCAACCCGGCGGTTAGGCTGCATGGCTCTCCCCTTCTCTCGTGACCACGAGACGGCAGTCTGCATGGTAATGAGCTAATTAAGCTGAAGACTTGATTGATTTTAAATGGCAATTTGTGAGTGGCTCAGCCATTAAGCCCATAATGGGCATTTTAGGAGCTAGTGGGCCAAGTGCCAAGCGCCCTGGGCAGGCACACCTGCTGTGGCCAGCCCAGAGATGCTGTCCACCCGCCAGGAGGGCGGCCGCTCCCTGTGGGGTTGTGTCCCTGCGGGCCAGACCCTCCCTTCAGCCTCAGCCTGAGTGTGGTTAGGACAGATGCTCCTGTCACAGCTTCCATGAGATGACCGGGATGACCGGCAGCCAGAGCACCCGCTGGGTGCTCTCCTTCCCGCCTCTGAGGCCCCAGGTGGCTGGGTCTCCTGGGGAAGCTGGGAGGATGATGGGGGAGTCGTGGGACCACCACCTGCTCCTCCCCGCCACCTCCCAGCACCCCGGTTTACACTGGGGGAACCTGGAGGGGCCTGGTGGCCAAGGGCCCAATCACCCTCCTAACCTTCATCTCCTGTATTCTGAAGACAGAAGGGCCCACAAAGCAAGTCAGACCAGTGACCTCGGCACCTCAGGCCGCACTGCTGCACAGTCTCCACGTGCGGCCCCCCAGAGCCTGTGCCGTGGACACGAAGCCCTGGCCGCGGACACAGACCCTGGCCATGGACACAGAGGGCCCTTGTCCTGGGGGAGTGCCCTGGGAAGCGAGTGTAGGGGGCAGCCTTCCCCATCAGAGCCGAGTTTGCCAGGACAGAGCCCACCAGAGGTTTCCAGGACTCAAGCACATCATGTGTCAAGGGCCAACACGGGGCCCGAGTGTGTGTCCACTGTGGGGCCAGAGCCAGGTCAAGACCCACAGGGACACTTCATGGGCAGGAGCCACGGGGGTGGCCAGGACCCAACAGAATCACAGGTTTGGATGCCGGGCAAGCGCATGACACGTGTCCAGGACCACACAGAACGCTAGTGCCCGAGGGAGACAGGACAGCTCTCTGTGCAGGACAGACCGGGGGCCCCATGGAGGCCGGTCCCCAGGAACCACGTGAGGCCATCCTGGGGCGGCCCAGCCTTCCACAGGGACCTCCGAGCCCACAGGTCACTGACGGCAGAGGCCTGGCGAGTTACAGCTAATTGAGCTCAGCCACGCGATGGTCACAGCACGGGACACATGCCTCGACCTGTAATTACAACCCTCGGACTGATGTTAAAGGTCAGAGGCGCCCGTGCCAGCCAGCCATTCTGGAGGGGCCCCGAGCAGGGCGGGCACTGGGAAGTTACTGCCAACCATCTTCACGCCCC
This sequence comes from Cervus canadensis, assembly GCF_019320065.1. NCBI lineage: Eukaryota > Metazoa > Chordata > Mammalia > Artiodactyla > Cervidae > Cervus > Cervus canadensis. Next base: position 56,407,434 of record NC_057401.1, read on the forward strand.
CTTGGAACGTGGCCTGGGACCTCGGGCCTGGGGTCAGGCTGTCCGAGGCCACCGCCCTTGGGATCTCTCAGCAGATTCAGCTGAGTCCACGCAATGCAGAGGCATGGTAAATCCCTTGGTTTTACTTTAACGTGTACATTCAGACCTGCTTCAGAGCAGCCAAACAGTGCAATGCTTCCAGAGAGAAGGGTGTGAGGCCTGGGGCTCTGCCTGCTCCAGGGGACAAGTGGGTCCACGTGTGACCTGGGATGTCACACACTCAGGCAAAAACACACAGACACACACACAGGACACAGAGACACACAGGGACACACAGTCATGGGACACACACCAACACGCTCAGGGACACCCAGACATAGGGACACCCAGACACTCAGGGACACCCAGACATGCACACAGGGACACCCCACACACACATCTGTGACACAAACCCACACAGGTCCCAGTTCTGACTCTCCAGTACTCTCTACAGCCATGTTGTGGTCTCCCTGAGGCCCCTTCCTGGACAGACACTGGCCCAAGGACCCTTATCCTGTCTTCAGAGGCATCCACCCAGATGCCATCCCTTACAGGGCAGGCAGCAACCACACGGCAGTGTGACTGATGATGTCACATGTAATTATACACTCTCAGAATCAGTTCAGTCACTCAGTCGTGTCCGACTCTTTGCGACCCCATGGACTGCAGCACGCCAGGCCTCCCTGTCCATCACCAACTCCCGGAGTTTGCTCAAACTCATGTCCATTGAGTCAGTGATGCCATCCAACCATCTCATCCTCTGTCATCCCCTTCTCCTGCCTTCAATCTTTCCCAGCTTCAGGGTCTTTTTCAATGAGTCAGTTCTTCACATCAGGTGGCCAAAGTATTGGAGTTTTGGCTTCAACACCAGTCCTTTCAATGAATATTCAGGACTGATTTCCTTTAGGATGGACTGGTTTGATCTCCTTGAAGTGCAAGGGACTCTCAGGAGTCTTCTTCAGCACCATATCAAAAGTAATAAACAAAAGTGTTGTCAAGTGAAGTCACACATGAGCAACCCTGTCCCTGCCCACAGGTGGGTCTGCAGCCACCAGCCCCTCTCCACAAGCTGCACCTTCTCCCCAAGAGCCTTCTCACCCCTCCTCCGTGTCAGTCTGCTCTGCGTGCTCCACATACAGAGGCGCACATTTAAACTCTGCTTTCATATGATTTCATGACTGGCTCTAAGAGTTTGTGACAATTACACCTCACAGCACCAGTGGAGTCGCTCCCATTGTCACACAAAGGAACCACTGTCAAGAGTTGTCCAGCCATCTGTCCCCTGTTAATGACCATGAGGTCTGGAAAAAACACCCACAACACTGAAGAGAGCCCAAAGACAGAAACCAGAGGGACCTACACTTTGAGGAAGAGACCAGCACGAATCAATTTCTGTGTTTCCTTATGACTGTTTTCCAGAGGGCAGGTCTTACCTGGGGTCATGCAGAGTAGCCAACACTCAGACAGAAGCCTATAGCCTGACTGGATTGAAAAATCAGAGCTCAGGGTGATCACAGTAACTGAAAAGGGAGGAGGCAGATCCCAGAAAGGAAAGAGCTTGACAGGCCAAACCCCAAGTTCTGTATGAACTCTTGAAATATCTGGCTGACACAAGAGGCAGGTCCTGAGACGCCAGCAGAAGCTAAGAATCCAGAGGTTTCAGCTTTTGTCACCATAGGGAGACACACTTGGAGTTTCAGCCCAGCTCTGGCAAAACAACAGTGACCAACAGCAGCCACAAAAGTCAATGCCGTCCAGAAGAACATAACAGAATAGAGTCTCTACAGTGCATCAGTCACAGTGTCCTGGAAACAATGCAAAATTACTAGACATGTGAATAAACAGGAAAACAAGATCCACAAATCAGTGGAGACCTCAAGGTGACCCAGATGTTGCTAAATCCTTGTAGCAGACAATGGTTTAAAAATAGCTATTGCAACCATGCTCAAGGATGTAAAGGAAAATATGTTTGTAATGAATTAACAAAGAGTAAATCTCAGCAGTGGAATAGAATAGGATTTGGCTTTTTTCTCTTTTTTCCCCTAAAAGAGCCAGATAGTAAATTGTTTAGGTTTGTGGGCTATACATTCTGATTTTCAATTACTCAATTTGCCCCTGTAGTGCAAAAACAGCCATGACATACATGAACAGACGGACATCATTGTGTTCCAATAAGACTTTATTTACAAAAACAGTCAGCCAGCCCATGGGCGTAACCTGCTCGCCCTTGAAATAGAAGATATCTAAAAGAACCAAATTGGAACTCTAGAACTGAAGAATTCAATATCTGATACAAAAAAAGTCAACGGATAAGCTTAACAGCAGATAGAGACAACAGTAGAAATTATCCAAAGTACAAAGAAAAAGATAAAAAGTGGACAGAGCCTCAGTAGTGTGTGTGATGATAACAGAAGACACAGCGTAAGTAAAGCTGGAGCCCTAGAAAGAGGAGAGGGAAAACAAGGTAGAAAAATCTGAAGAAATGACGACCAAAAGTGTCCCTGATTTGATGAAAAATATAAACCTAGAGACTTGAGAAACACTTCACATTAGATGATTTCTACTGATCTGTGTCCCGGTGAAGCTGAAGCAGGTGTGAGAAAAGCTAGGGTGCAGGGCAGGTAAGCTTGAGGGGGCCGGGGCCTCAGAAGAGGGGGGCTGAGGGGCCACTCTGGCTGGGCCCCAAGCAGGGAACCATGGAGGAGGCCCAGGTGCAGACGGCTCATGCGGACAGTCACAGGGCGTGCTTGCTGGAGTAGCTGGTGACCAGGTCACTGAGACCTTACTCCACGAAAGGATTCACTGAACACGAGCTATGACAGGCAGACACCAGCAAAAACAGCCAAGGCAGGAAGAAGTAAGGTTTCCATCAGGGTCACACAGACCCCAGCACCACATAAACCCTCTCTCTGCACGAGACGTAAAAAGGGCCCAGAAGGGCATGTACTCAGCGACTCTGCTATTATAGAATGAGGAAGCTGGAGGCTGGTGGCCCTGGAGGCCAAACAAACCAGAAAAGGCATTCTTCAAAGTTCTAAGATTCAAGAACAGAAAGTTAATTACATCACAGGGAGCCATCGTGAGAGGAGACAAGCCAGCCTCAGTGGGGCTTGGTGGCTGGCTGGGAGACTGAGGGTAACAATCAGACTTGCCTTGAAGTCCACCAGAGCCAGGACACAGGACACTTCACTTTGCTGGGGGCAGGGGGGGCGGTGCTGGGCTTGGAGAATCTGCAAACAGATTTCCTGTCGGGGAGCAGGATTACATCTCATTGCCCTTTACCATCTGAGCCACCAGGGAAGCCCTCCATCTACCTTTATACTTTCATGTGAAAAATTTCAGCAAGGTGTTTTCTCCAAGGACATGTTTTCTGCAGATAAAGTGTGTGGTCAATGTTCCAAGGTGTCATAAACCATGTCTGCCGTTCACGTGGCGGCTCAGCCGCTGCAGCCACCACTATCAGGGTGCTTCCAGCATGGCCCCCAAAGCCAGGACTTTGTCATGGGCCACTGCCCGGAGCCAGAGCAGCAGGAAGCCGTGGGACTATCAATTTCTGATATGGATACCGCGCTGCAGAGGGCAAAGGGTTCCCGAGGCAGGGAGGCCATCAGAGGACCCCACATGGGCACCAGGTCGCGAGAGAAGCTGGAATGAGAAGCTGCTTCTCATCCCTGGAGAACAGTACTGCCAACGCCCTCATTGGGACCACTTTGCTCCCCCAGCACACAAGAGGCTCAGGACCAAGTGCAGCAGCTGCCCCAGGACCCTTCCCTGGATGCTGCCCCTCCCCCAATGCTGCCCCCTGTTGGTCCCCAGGATCCCCTATGGCCCCCCACCCACCACTGCTGGCCCCCCCTGCTGGCCTCCAGGGGCCCCCATGAGCCCCCATGTTGGGGCTACTCGATGGAGCCCCACCTGTCTGAGGGATCAAGAGTCAGGGTTTCTGCACATTCGAGTGCTTTCTGTTCTGAGGTCACTAGCACGTTACTGTTTTATCCCTTGTAGACTAGGCTTCCTCATCGTATGAGGATAAGGCTAGACCTTTCTGGGAGACCATAAAGATGAAAGTCAGATTCCTGCAAGGAAGGTGGATTACATGCTTCTTTTCCAAGCCCGGAAAAAGCAGAAGGCTATGGTGTCATTTATTTTTGGGCCAGCAGGAAGAAGGGACCTGAAAATGCTGGCATCCTGGCCCTTGACCCTCGCAGCCCACAAACTCCTGCTGGGCCCCGTGAGATCTGGCCGCCCGCAGGCAGGGACAGCCCACTGGCCACCGCCGGGGGGCTGGGGATGGGAGGTCTGGGGCCACATGATGCAAGGAAACCCTCAGGAAAAGGAGCCTCAACCTCGACAAAAAAGTGCGTTCAGTGATTACAAACCTTTTGTTATACTGGAGCAGAAACCAAAGACTCACTGGAGGAGCTGGAAGATGAAGTTAGAGGCCTCTCAGAAGACAGAGGCATTAGTGCAGGGGAGGAAATTCAAGAGAAGGCGCACACGTTCTCTCAGGGGAGCTGGCGGGGAGGCTGCCACGGGCTCTGGGTGACCTGCCCACAGGGGTCCCACACTGCGTCCCCCTGAAGTGCATCATCGCTGGGGAGTGGGGGTCCCCAGCATGAACCCCGCGGGTCACAGGTCGCTGGGGCCAGTCAGTGTCACCTCCACTGCACAGCCAGGCCCTGAGCAATAGGAGAGTCATGTCTGGTGGAAAATGAGTCCACACAAAGGGGGCTTCCCAAGGCCGAAGGCATGGAGTGCCCGGCGAGGTGCCCTTGGAGGGCAGAGGCTGAGGGCATGCTGCCCCACGGCCACCTTCTGTGTCCCCAAGTGTGCAGGCCTTCTCGGAACAGGGGGGCTCTGCTCCGCAGGACCGGGAGCAAGAGGCTTTCCAAGGGAGACGGTCCCCTGAAGCCCAGACCAGCATCCACGCCTGCCGCCGGACCCAGGACTTCCCTGCATGGATACGAGGCTGTGGCCCCCGCCCCACACACACCTCAGGGGCCGCGACCAGGGCGTGGCTGTGGGCCTAGGACCTTGCTCCCCGACGGTGTGTCTTGTTTAACTTTAACTGCCCGCGAAGGCTGGGGCCGTGCAGATGTGGCTGAAAACAGCCAACCTTGGTCCCGCGGCTCCTGGAGGCGGGCGGGGGCGGTGATGCGGAGGTCCCACGCGCCTGGGCAGCCCGCTCTCGGACGCGGCTACCGCGGCGGTGGGCGCAGGGCCAGGCCCCTGCAGGGACAGAGCGCGCGGCCCACCCTGCCACGGGCCGCGGGCCCGCCTCCCTCCGTGCAGGGAGATGTGCGCTGGGCTCCAAGGCGTCACATCCGCCTCCCAAGAGGTTCCGCGCGTCAGCACCGAAAGGGACCCCGGGGAAAACGGGGTCCAGATGGAAAGCCTCGGGATGCCTCTCACAGCCTGGGTGCCCTCTGGGGGCGCTGCAGAGACCCTTGCAAGGGTCCCCACCCCCCCGCACAGGCTGGACGCCAAGGTGGTGGGGGGGGAGCGGGGGAGATGTTGGGAAGAGGGTCCCAGAGCTCCGGGGAGGAAGACCAGGACTTGAACCCGCTCCCCTGGTTTGCTGAGAGAGCTGGGCCTTGTCGCTGGGCGGCCGCCATGCGCGACCACCCTGCCCCTCCCGGTGCGCCCTATGGGCGCGCCCCAGGGAAGGCAGAGGGGGTGCTGGGCCAGGAAGGCCTCTGGCCCCCAAGTGCAGGCCGGACTCGGAGCTGAGAGCTCCCGACCTGCAGAGCGTTCTTGGTTCTGTCGAGTTAATGAGTAAGAGATTTCCACAAGGGGTGCCACATTCTCCATCCCAGGGCCTGCCCGGAAAAACTGCCCTCCTTTTCCAGCTTATCCTCCGGAAGGTAGGGTGTTGGGGGGTGGGGCTGGGGGACTGCTGGACATGAGGGTGTGTCCACAGGCCCCACCTCACATGCTCACCCCTGAGGCCTGCTCACTAACTGTATTTTTTAATGGCAGTCAGCTGACCCCTCCCCTAAAATCCCAGCAGCACGGTACCGGAGACCCCAGCACCGAGAGGGTCACTAGTGGTTGGGGCTTGAGGTGCCCCTGTGTGGAGCTGACACGGGTCACACAGAGGTCACTCCTCACCCAACTGGCTCCATGTAACACCCTCTCCAGCTGCAGACTCAGTGGGTGAAAGCCAGCGCCCTGATGGGGCCGCTAAGTCATCCCTACCCCCACCAGGGGGGCTGGAGCTGCAGGGACAGGTGTGGGGGCAGGAGAGCCCAGCCCCCCCCCACCTGCACCCGAGGGCACTGGCCCTGTCCTGGCCGCCACCGTGAGGTCCTGCCTCCCACTACTGACCTCAGACTTAGTGTCCGGAGTCATTGCGTCTGTTTTGGCATTTTCATTTTCATTCAACCATTATTTGTTGAACTCTTATTAAGCTGGGCACTGTGCAAGGCGACTATGAGTTCACAGAACGTCCACCAGGTACCTTCTAAGCACCTGTTAAGATACTGGACCTGGTGGTGTCCCCACCAAGGAGGCTGAAGTTGACAGTTGACAGTGCAGATGGGACCGGCTGGCCTGTAGCCTGGGGCAGGTGCATCACGGCCTCAGACTGACTTCAGCTTCTAGGAAGCCGGTGAGACCCCTGGTTCTCAGGCCAGTCCCAACACCCCACATCAGAGCTTCCAGGGTGAAGAGGGGTCAGCAGCTTGCCCACAGCGAGGCCTCTTGCCCATCACAAGGCCTCTTACGTGCTGTGACATCCCAGGCAGGAGCCAGGCGTGGGGGGCTCTGGGGAGCCTCGAGTCCTGTGAGGCTGAAGGCAGCCTCCAGGAGCCCAGCCCAGCTGTGCCTGCTCAAGGTAGTGCCCGCTGCCCACCCCGAAGCCCCGCCTGGGCCTGGCCCCCGAAGATCCATGAGCCTGAAGCCCCTCGAGCCTGGGCCTGGCCCCAGCCTCACCCCGGAAGCTCTGATGTGAGCTGTTGGAACTGGCCTGAGAACCAGGGGTCTCACCAGCTTCCCAGAAGCTGAAAACGGTCTGAGGCCGTGACACACCCGCCCTGGGCTACAGGGCAGCCGGTCCCTTCTGAACTGTCAATGAAGGAGCAGGAGGACGGCTTTCCGCCTCGGGGTTTGAAAGGGGCGGCAGGCACACTTGACGTTCCCAGGCTCACCCCGCTTGGCTCCCGAGTCCCTGCAGGTGCGGCCGGGGTAGGACACAGCCTCCTGGGAGCCTCCATCTGAACTGGCCTCTGCAAAGCAGCTGGAGGCAGATGGACCCCCCACCCCTCCCGCAGGCAGAGCCACAGCAGGCCTGCTTCCAGCCCTGACTCCGTGCAGGGCCCTGCAGGGCCCCCGGGCACAAGGCCTTGTGTCCCCCACTCTCTGACTCGAGGAAGCAGCCTTCATTCCGCCTCCATGACCTTCCCTGAGTTCCAAGGGGCAGATTCAAGCAGTTGTTCATTAGGGAAGGGAGGGGATAGAGACCAGGGAGGAACAATCAAGAGCAGTCTTGGGGCAAGGTCCTGTTTTCCCATCAAGGGAAACACACCGTGTCTCTGAGCCATTCTGCAGATACGGAAACCCCTCCAGGTGGGAGCATTAATGATTAACGATAGGCTGCCCGCAAGCATGCAGACCCCAGACCAGTCGGACCTGAAGGCTGACAATGTGGACTCCTACTTAGCTCACCACCCGCCCATCAGAAGAATGTTCATGAGCTGATCACGCCCTCTGAACAATTACTATGAAACTTGTCACTGTCCTCCCCAGTGGGGACACAAGGCTTTGGGGGCAGGAGCCCATGGTGGACCCCTTTGCCTGGCAAAGCCATAAAGCTCTCCTTTTCTACTTCACCGCAGACTCTGTCTCTGAGATTCGATTGGCCTCGGGTGCCAGAAAAAGCTAAGTCTCCGACGTCAGCCCTGGGGTCCTGCCCTTGGAGGGGCTGTCTGGGGACTACTCTAGCTGGAAAGGCCTCTGTGAGCCTAGGACACAACTCTCGGGGGCCAAGCCTCCTTCCCCCACCTCTGACCCCCAACAGGCTCTTCGCAGTGGCCCTTCCTGGGGCCAGGAGAAGCAGCAGCTTCTCCTGCTGGGGGGAGGTGCTTCGTGTCTAGGCCATCGCTGCTGACTGTGTCGGGCTATGTGCGTGTGTGCTAAGTCGCTTCAGTCGTGTCCGACTCTTTGCAGCCCCATGGACTATAGCCCTCCAGGCTCCTCTGTCCATGGGATTCTCCAGGCAAGAATACTGGAGTGGGTAGCTATTCTCTCCTCCAGGGGATCTTCCCCACCCAGGGATCGAACCAGTGTCTCCTGTGACTCCTGCACAGCAGGTGGATTCTTTTCCGCTGAGCCACCGGGGCCTGGGGGTGAAAGCAATGCACACACCAGACCACGAGCCTGTCGCACGCCCCTCGCGGACACTGGCAGGGAGAGCTGGGACCCAAAGTCACATGAGGGGACCTCAGGTCCCCAGGTCCACGGCCACACGGAAGCTAGATCTGAGTTGGTGCCACGGGTGAAACCCTCAACCCACGGGCACGAGCACACAGCACAGAGTGCATGGCGCCAGGGTGGCCCTGTCTAGCAGGGTCCACGTCGAGCGGGGACAGGGGCTGAGTGGCACCAGGACCCCTCATGCAGAGGGTCACGTTCTAGGAGAGCAGGCTGCGGAGGCTGCGGGCCCATGTCTGCTCCGCCCCAACGTCCAGGCCCGCTAAATCTGAGAAGGAGCAGAGCCCCGTGAGCTGGTGGCCCCTCACCCTTCGCCTTGCCCCAAAAGCTGCTGGAGACAGACGTTTCCAGCTTCCTGCCTCTCTTTCCTGGCAGAGAGCTCATAACTGACTGGACTTCGGCATGGTATCTCTGCAGGTGGCGAGCTCCCTGGAGCTTCCCGACTTACCCAGGAGGAAAGGGAGCCTGCCCTGCCCTTCTCCATGAGCCCACACCTGGCCACCCGTGCCTGGGCCACTCTGCGCCTGAAGCGCAGAGTCTGACTGGGGCCTGGACCACCGGGCTCAAGGCTGCCAGAGTCCACGCCCCTAGCCTGTCCCCTTCCCCACTGTCCGGCCCTGACCCCCCACGGGCTCCCCGGGCCCCGACGGCCTCCCCTCCCAGCAGCACCAGGCTCCCTGGTCGGTCTTCGCCCGAACCGCCTTCCCCAGCCCCTCTGGCTTTGCCAGCCCCACCTTTTGTGGCCTGTCTCGACTGTCCCCCAGACGGGAAGCCTGCACCGTAGCCACCACCTGGCCTCAGCCTGGACTCTGACCCCCGTGTCCAGCGAGCCCCGGGGCCTCTCCATTCTTTCTAGAACGGGTGCATAAACACTTGGTCTGCAGGTGTGGACTTGAGACACAGTGGCTCCAAGGACAACCCCACGACCTTGAGGCACTGCCGGGGGCCTCAGTGCTGGCCCCACAGGCCAGTCAGGCTTGCAGAGACGAGCGGGCACCTCACCCCCTGCCCCAGGACGCAAGGGGCCCGGAGGCCAGGACGTGCCCCACATAGCCACCCCAGGGCCTTCGCAAGACCTGGGGGCCACCTCAGGGCCTTCGCAAGACCCTGGGGCACCCTGAGGGCCATCTGGACCCAGGCCACCTGAGGGCCACCTGGACCTAGGCCCCCTGCGGGCCACCCGGACCCTGGCGATGCCCACCAGCTGCAGGCTCCGTCCCGCCCAGGCCCCCGCCCCCTCGCCCTCCCCGCTCTCGCCGGCACGCAGTGCCTTGTGTCCCGTGGCTGACCTCGCCTGCCCCTGGGACTGACACACTCTGAGGGACGTCTGGTCTGTTTTATCGGAAGCCATGGCACTACCAGGCATGTGGCAGCATTAATGTTGGCAAAGTGAATGTTAAATGAGTGCTAGGAGCTGTGGCTACTAAGAATCCAGCATGTCGGCCGCAATAATAAACAAACGTTTAGGCCTGGAGGTGGTCACTGCGCGCGGACCCTGGGCCAGGCTTCTCACGGGGGCATGTGAGCCGGCCATGCAGACGCTGTGGCCCGTGAGTCTGAACCCGTGGGTCTCCTCCATCCAGTCTTGTGCCAGAGGCAGGGCAGGGTGTGAATGCACAGAATTTCAGCTCGTGGGGGAGTTGCTGTGGGCCAGGCCTCAGGGGCAAGCTGCCCCCGCCGCAGAACCCCAGACCCCTGCCACGCTTATGGGGCTCTGAGCAGGTCCGGCCTTGGAAGCACACGGCGGGGTCACCGGGCACACCCCTCACGGGAGGCTGTGTGATAATTCAGATAAGAATTTGAGGAGCTTCGGGAGCCTCTTGCTGGGCTGGCACCTAGGGGGTTTGCAGTGTCCATCCCTTCACTGTCGGGCGCTGTCCGGCCAAGCACGTGTGTCCGCGCGCAAACCTGCAGGAGCAGGGCCGGGGCGGGCCAGCCTCCAGGCCCGGGGCTCTGTGCCGCCTCTGCGGCGCTGCCCTGCCTCAGACAGAAGGCCTGGGTGCTGAGGGGGGACCTGTGGGCCCGTCTCATGGGTTCTGCAGGCAGGGCTTGGGGGGAGAGCAGCCTTCGCAGGTTTCCCCGGCGCCCCTCTGACCCCCGCCCTGGACAGATGGAGGAGACAGACTTCACAGCATGAGAAGGGGTGGCGCAGGGACAGGAGACACGGGCAGGGCCGGTGGGGGTGGACGGAGCAGATGCAGGTGTGCGGCCGCCCTGGTGAAGCGGGTCTCTCGCAGGAGCGCCCCCCGGCCGCCCCCAAGGCTTCCTGGTGCGGGGACGGGGCGCCCAGCTGAGCCCCCCTCAGCCCGGGGAGGACCACACAGCCTGGGCCCCAGTGTGGGGAGGTCAGTCCCCGGGCCCGGCAGGGGCAGAGACGGAGGAGCCCTGTCCCTGAGGGATGGCGGGGTGGGCGGAGGAGGGCCCGAGAGAGCCGGCCCTGGCCTGCGGGGACCCCACCCGCTCCACACTCCCGCTGAAGGGCGCTGGGACCCTGGGCAGACAACGCGGGGAGCCAGTTGGGCAAGGGGGCCGGGAGGGCCCAGCGGAGGGGTCAGCGAGCTTGGGCCCCCGTCTTAGAGCCCCCTGTGGTTCTCTCGGATGCCCTGGTGGGAAGTTGCCAGACGGACGGCTCCCTGGGGCGTCCCATCTGCCAAGCAGGCAGGACCGGGGTGTCAGCGCCTCCCAACCTTTGCCCCTCGTCCCCGGGACATTCCAGAGAGACACCTTAGCTCCAAATGCCAATTGTTTTACAGCCACAGTAATTCTCTCCCAGGCGGTTCCTGAGAAGGGAGACTTTACACCTTCAGCACAGGAACGCCGCTCCTTTGGAGACTCCAGGGAGCGGCCCTGGTCCCAGGCCTTGGCCGATGGGCCTTGATCCATCTGTCCTGCCAGGCTGGGGTCCACTAGGGCCAATGGGCTCGTCTACGCTGGGGAGCACCCACCATGCCATCCTGCGGCTCACCCAGCCTTTCCCGGTCACCCCCTCCTCCAGACCCTCTTACAGATCCCCTCAGGGATGCGAGGGAAATTCAGTGGGAGCCACAGGAGGAGGGTGCTCCCACAGGGAAGAGGGACACGGGCTGGACCCAGCAGTGAGGGAGCTGACAGGACCAGGGCCCTCAGCTGTGAGAGCAGAGTCCTAACTACCGGGCCACCACGGAATTCCCACGGTCGCCTGCTGTCGACTCCAGGAGGTCAGTGCTGGCCACCGTTCCCCACAGCCTAGGAGCACCCCTCGGGGCCTGCACTGGTGCCCGGGGCCCACACCAGCACCCAGGGGCCCACACCAGCGCCCGGGGCCCGCTCCGGCACCCAGGGGCTGCACTTGAGAGAAACCACTGACGCAGCAGCTGGTCAGGACAGAGGCCCTGGGTGTCCCAGCACCCGGGGTCTATGCTCCTTCCCCCGGCGAGGGCTGGGGCTGGATCGCATCCTGCTGACCTGATGAGAAGCTGCGTGACAGTGCTTTACAAGTGACAGGGCCCGGGCCCACGGAGCAGAGCCTGAGCAGATGAGGACCCCGAGGCTGGGCTCCAGCAGGCACATGGACAGGAGAGGGACTCGCGTCTCCAGGGGCCAGGCTGCTGCGGCCTCTGAGGCCCAGGTCTGGGCAGGGCGGGGGTGTGTGTGAAAAGGGTCCCACCTGAGGCCCGAGACCCCCAGCTACTCCTCAGGGTGCCCGGGGGACCCTTCTGATTAGGAAAGACGCCCCCCACGACCCCTGCAGAGTCCCTTCCTCCCAGGCTAGGTGAAGACAGAGGAGGCAACTGAACACTGACCCCTTGCAAACCCAGGGGCCACGTGGGCAGGGCAAAGGTCTCTGAGGACCACCACGACTGGGACTTCCACCCCCGCCAGCCCCCCCACCCAAGCTGCCTCCTCTGAAGCCAGGAGGGCAGACAGGCACCCATCTTCCCTGGAGTGTTTCTGCTGGGGTCAGTGCGGGGGGTGGCTTGGGGGCCACCCTGAGAGAGGCGGGGGAGAAGGAGGTGGTGAATCTCCGCCTGGCCCTGTGGCTCCTGGCCCAGGAAGAGAATCACGCCTCCCCGCAGCTCTGGCCAAAAGTCAGTGCTGCCTTCACCCCCCACCCCCCACCCTGGGAACGCCGCGTCCAGGGGGGAGGGCAGGGGAGGGGCGTCCTGCCCTCTGCCCCACTGTGGCCTTGAGGAACACCTACTGCTCGGCTCGCCCCCCTCTAGGCCCCGGTTCTGGAGGCTGCCCGGATACCCCAGCCTGGGCGGACCCCCACCCAGTGCGGCCCCAGCATCAGGATCCAGCTTGGCCAATGTGGGCCCATGGAGTGTTGGACCCAGGGGAGGCAGAGGAGACAGAACGGGAAGAGGAAGAAGGAATCCAGCCTGCTCTGAGGCCCCAGTGGGTCCTGGCCGGTGGCTGCAGACTCAAGACCCCCGGGGAGCACATCACCCACCCAGGGCCCCAGGCTGGTGGAGAAGGAGGACTTGCCTCCCAGTGGGGGCGCTGGGCACACAGGTACTTGGAGATGGCTGGGTGCGGGTGGGGAGGCCTAGGGGGCGGCGAGGGGAGGGGGCGCTTTAGAGGTGGGGATCACAGGAAGCCCAAGCTGAGCCACCGGAGGGTCCTGGGGAGCTGTGGGGGTCAGTGCAGCAGGTCCCGGAGGACGGGGCGAGGCTGGGAGGGGCCTGGGCACAGAGGGGCCCGGCTTGCGTGCTGTGGTGAGAAAGCGGGGTGGGGGCCCAGCACCTCCACGGAGGAGCCGCCAAACGCAGGGCAGCGCAGGGGCCCAGGGCGGAGGGCAGCCCCTCAGGTCTCTCTGGGGCCCCCTCAGTTTCCTTGGCGTGGCCCCCCAAGCCTCCCCCAACATCTGCCTTTCTCTGCCTCAAGTGGAAGCAGCAGTCCCCCTCAGGTGGAGTTGTTGAAAGGGCGAGGGGTGGGACAGGAAGACCCCCCTCAAGACTCAAGACGGAGCAGGCTGGAGCAGGCTACACCCCACTCCCCACCACCAGAGAAGGTCCCCTCGGGAGGAGTGCCCGGGAGGTGGGGGGAGGCTCTTCCTGGAGAGTAACACCCGCCCCCCACATGCACGCCCCGCATCCCAGCCTGGGCTGGACTTGCGCAGAAAGTTCACGCTTGCTCTACACCACAGGGGTGCTCCAGTTCCTAGGCGTGGACCCCAGGCAGTCGTGGTTCCGCCCTGCAAGCATCATTACATGGTTTTGTGGAAGAGAGAAGACCCCCCAGTTTGCTCCCAGGGGAGCCTCAGGTCAGGGTGCTCCTAGAGCCCCAGGGAGGCTGGACCTGCCCAGCAAGTGACCAGTGTTGGCAGGCCCCCCGAGGCGGAGACATCCAGGGCAGACGCGGCATGTGAGACCATATCCCCCTGCTCACATTTCACTTCTGACATCAGGAACTCCCACAAAAAGCCAGCGAGTGGGGGGCACTTGGGGCCGGGCAGGCACAGCCAGGGAACTGAACAGACAAGAGTGGTAAGGAAGAGGCCAGAGAGCCTGAAGAAATAGAAAGACGTGACGGACTTAAAAGGGAGCTGGTTGGCAGAGTGGACACATGCAGGCGGGGCCGAAGCAGAAACAATCTGTAACCAGCTGCCACCAGGACCCCCCCAAGCCAGGTCCAGAGTCCTCGGACAGACTCTCCCCAGAGCGGCCCCTCCCACACTACTGAGGAGGCCAGGGCCCCCCAAGCCCCCCATTCCGAAACCACTGCTGACCCGTCCCAGTCTCGGCTGTTCTGTGAGTGTGTGGGGGTGGCCTCAGACCCCCTGCCGACAGAGTTTCTCCCTGCTCCACTTGCTAAGACACAAATGCCATCACATGTCCACCACCCCGGAAGACCCTCCCTGGTGTGGAAACTTTGGTCCTCAGCCGCTCCTGAGAAGGCCGACCTTCCTGTCACCTTGCCTGGAGTTTCCTGCAATTCCCACTTTGCCAGCTCAGCGGAGCAAGTCCAGAGAAGAGTGATCTTTCAGACCAGGGTTTTTAACAGAGAAACACTGTCAATGGAAAACTCACTCCTATAAATAGGATTTCACTGCGCTTCATGTTGAGTGGCACCGTTTTTCTTTCTACACTGGGGACGGAGTTCTCCAGTGCTGGAAGGCAAGGATGTTCCCTCTGTCCTGCACTAAGGACCCGGACAAGCCCAACACACGGGAAAGCTGGCCCGCCGGAGCCCCGCGGAGAGCAGCCCTGGGCGTCTGCGGGCAGAAAGAGCCGGGACTGCGGACACCGGGGAGCCAGGGACTGGAGGAGGCTGCGCCCCCGGGGCCAGGACCAGGTTACCGTGGCCACGCGCACCGCGCTCCGGGTCCGGCCAGGCTCGCCGGTCTCTGAGCCTCTCCCTGAGCGACCTCAGTTCCGGTACTGGCCCCTGCGGTCCCCGACCTGACCTCTGGGAAGCCGGCTGAGACACCGCCGCTTCCACAGGGAAGACCGCGGAGCCGGAGGAGCCCGGGAAGAAGGCGGAGCGGGCGGCCAGCTGTTCCCTGGGGGCGCAGGAGGGGGCCTGCAGACCCCGCGGCTGGCCGCGGCGCCCGCGGAGCCCCAGGCAGCTTACCGATCTTGGCCAGGCTGGCCACGAGGATCCACAGCGCGATGATGTACGGGTCCTGGACGTGGTGCCATTTGAAGGTGACCACCTGGAAGCCCTGGGTCTCCCCGTGCGCGCCGCCAGGTTCCTCCTCGACGCCCCGCGCTCGCGGCAGCTCGCCCAGCGCCAGCAGCAGCGCCAGCAGGAGCCCCCACCTGGGGCCTGGAGCCCAGCGCCCCGACATCGCTGCGGTCGTTCAGTGCCTTGTCCGGATGCTCATGACGCGGGAGCCCTGGTGCGCTCGGCTCGCGGGACTCGCGTTGGGCTGCGCGGAGCCGAGCGCGCTCTGGGCGCAGGCTGCTGTCCGGATCCCCGCCCGCCGGGGTGGCCTTTAATCCGGCGGCCCCCTCCCGCCCCGGGGCGGAGCCTTCCCGCCCGCCCCGCGTACACGCGAGCGCCGACCCAGTCGCCGGCTCCCCGCCAGCCCGCCGGCCGCCGGCGCACACCCACCCGGCCCGGCCGGCTCCCGGTCCCGGCTTCCCACCCGCGCGCCCCTGGCCCCTCATCCGCTGCCCCGTCCTCGCCCCGCGCGCTCTTCCTCTCGCCCTCCGGGGACACGGGCGGAGGGCTCAGCCTCGCCTGCCGCCTCGCCTGGGGGCGGAAGGCAGCGTGGGAGGGGCTGGGGGCGGGGGGCCCGGGATCCCCGTGGCGGGGTCGAGGCACGGCGCATTGGGCGCCCCTCGGCGGCCCTTCACCGGCCTCCAGAGGAGCCCCGGCTGCTGTGAGCACCACTGCGGGCGCTCCTTAGCCCTCCAGGCCGGGCGAGGAGCGCTCCGGAGCCCCCTGGCAGCCTGCTGGTCGGCACCTGCCATGTGTCCACCTGGAACCTGTGTTTCCTGACGGGAGCTGGGCAACCAACCAGGGCTTCCCCCTAGAACCTCTGGTGGGCGGAACCAAGCCCCTCTGCCCTCCCCACCCGGGGCTCCCCTCCTCCTTTCTTGAGGGCTACCCTCTCTGACCTGGGAGTTCTGTGCTGCCCCCCACCCCTGGACCTCCAGTGGAGGGACTCAGGGGCCCTTTCTCCCCCAGGGCTTGGCCTCGCTCCACCACCAGGCCTCAGCCCCGGCTGGCCTCTGCTGCCAGCTGGACGGCCCATCTGGCCCAGGGAGAGGCACACACCACCCCCCTGTCCCCCAGAGCCCACCGCGGCTCCTCTGCCAGCGGTTCCCCTGGGACTCAGAGGCAGGCGCCCACCTCCAGGCCCCCAGCCTCCAGCCCCCCGGCCTCCAGGCCTCCGGGCCCCTGGTCTCTGGTCCTTCGGCCCCTGGCCCCCCTGGCCTCCAGTCCCCCTGGCCTCCAGCCTCCTGGCCTCCAGGCCTCCAGGCCTCCGGGCCCCTGGTCTCTGGTCCTTTGGCCCCCAGCCCCCCTGGCCTCCGGGCCCCCAGCCTCCGAGCCCCCAGCGTACTGTCCACAGCACCTTCAGAACTCCCCCAAGCCTGCCCGCTGCTCAATGCCTATGGCCAGCCCACAGTGGCTCAGAGCCCTGCCCTACCTTCACCGGCCTGCCTGCTCCTGTGGGCCCCCCTCTGAGAGGATGGGCCCCGGCCCCTCCCTGAGCTCCTCGGTGCCTGCCCTGGGGACCTCCGTCTGCATCCCCTCTGCTTCCTGAGGTGCCTGCTCTCATGTCGCCTTCTCCTTCTGCTGCTGCTGATCTCAGTTCACAGGGGTGACTCAGGTCTCCCCTCCTCCAGGCTCCGGGCAGGTCTGCCGTCCCCGTGGGAACGTCTTTCCACGAGTGAAGGGCTCCACAAAGGACCCGAAACTGCCTGACGCACAGATCCCCCGGGAGATGCTGATTGGATGCAGGGACAACAGATGGGCGGATGTGTGGGTGCGGAGGTGGGTAGGGGCATCTTTTAATACCTGAGTCTGTGTCAGGATCCCAGGAGACTTGAACAGTGTGACTATCCCTTGGGTCTTCTGGTTTTTTGCTGGTGGGAAGTGGCCACCAGTGGTGTGATGGAGAGAAAGCAAGTTCAAATTCTGCTCCACAGGAGAGCTTGCTGAGTGGCTGAGCTCTGAGTGGTGGGTGAAGCTGGCTGGCTCTTTGGGAAGATGCTGCCAAGGGCTTCAATGCTCCCCGGGTGTCCCTCTGCCCTGAGGTAGCCTGGGGGTCCTGGCAGGCGGAGGAAGGCCAGCCTCAAAGGTTGCTGTGAGCGCGGGGTGGGGGTGGGGGCGGCGCCCAGCAGTAGGACGTGGCCAGAGCACTGGGCTGTGGTGGCTCAGCCATGTCCGTGTGTCTGTCCGCAGCTCTACCCTCAGCCTCCTGTCCCAGAGACAGCCACCAGACCAGCTCGGGGTGCTTGCGGCCCAGTCCACGCCATTCCTTTCTCGGGGCTCCGGGCGAAGCCTTCAGGAAGAGTGGCCTCTGTGTGTTCCCGTAACACAGGACACTCCCATCCCTGCTGGGACGATGCGTGCCCCACGTGTCCTGTCAGCCCCTGGGGTTTGAGCCCCCGTCCTAAGAACTCACAGCATTCCTCCTGAGAGGGGCTGCTCTGAGACCCACGGAGCCATTCAAAGGGCAGAAGAACAGAGTGTTATTGGGTGGACTCACGGATTCTGCAGTGCCATTGTTGGCTGTGGCTGGGTGCTGCCAGGAACAGAGGAAGGGAAGCAAGCCCCAGCAGAGGTGGGTGAGCCCTGGGGCACCTCGTGTGACGGGCAGCACTCAGGTGAGGAATCTGGCTGCGGGGCTGTGTTTGTGGGCATCTGCAGGATGAATGCATCTCCAGGGTGGATGGTCTGAGAACCATGCCAGCCTCCCCAGTGAGCCTGGTCAGCATCACCATGTGGGGTGTGCACCGTCCCCTCCTGACCCCTCCCTGACCCCTCCGCGCCCAGCTGCCGGCCCCTCCCCTTGACCACTTCTCCACTGTTACCCCTTGGACTGTGGCCGTGAGTGGGTGGGCAACCTCTAACCGGGTGTGTGGTTTTAGGCAGGGCTGCAGCTTGCCCCGATCCAAGGCTGCCATCCACAGAGGGACACAGCGGCAAGACCAAGTGCACCCAGAGGGCTGTTTGCATTTTGTGGGGACATCTTGAGAAGTGTCCTCAGGACCCTGATGACCGCCCTGGTCACAGCAGCCTTCAGACAGCCATCAGTCACCCCCTCTACCCCGCCCCCCCCCGGCCTGGGTCACCAGGGGGGTCTGCCTGCAGACACATGACCTCAGAACGAAGCGCCCCAGATGGGACGAGGCACAGAATTGGAGTCTGGGAGTCCAAGGTCAAGCCCGACGGGGCTCGGTTCTGGTGACGAGTCCCCGCGTGGCCTGTCCCCAGAGCAGGCCAGAGCAGGAGGAGGGCTCTTCCTTCCTCTTCCTATAAGGCGCTGATCCCGTTGGATCAGGACCCCACCCTATGACCTCACGTCACCATGACTGCCTCCTGACGACCCCTCACTGAGTGTCATCACGGCGGGCAGCTGGGGCTTCAGCACAGGAATTTGAGGGGAAGGCGCAGGTCAGTCCATGACACCCACGGCAGACCCACAACCACACGGCGTAACCTAAAATGCGAAAGCAACGCAAGGAACCAGTCCAAACCCTGAACGTCAAAAGTAAGAAAATCGAGAGGAAAACATCACGTCTAGTCCATCGTGGTACTTGCGGTTATGAATTTCGTCCACGGGGTTGGTGAGGAGCACCGTATGAATAAAGAAGCAATGGCTTATTGCTGGCAACACGCAGGGATGAGAGTCCTGTTTTGATGTGACTGTAAGATGTGGGAGGGGGGCTTCCCTGGTGGCCCGGGGGTTAAGAATCCGCCTGCCAATGCAGGGGACACAGGTTCAATCCCTGGTCTGGGAAGATCTCACATACCTAAGCCCGTGTATCACAACTCCTGAAGCCCGTGTGCCCTAGAGCCTTGCCCCAAACAAGAGACACCGCCGACGCTCACATTGCCCCTGCTCGCTGCAACTCGAGAAAGCTGTGCAGCAGCAAAGACCCAGTGCCACCAGAAGGAAAGCTGTGGGAGGCGTCGTCAGCCCGCCCGAGCGGCCACCCCGGCTCCTCTGGAGGCCTCACTGCGCAGTAATTCCCACACAGCCTGCACGCCTGCCCGCTGAGCGCCTGCCGTGTGCCAGGGGCTGTCCAGGCCAAGTGCTCTGGGGGCTGTCCACAGTCTCTGTAGTTGCACGTCTGTGTTCTCCTGTTTGACCCGTGTGGTCTGCCTGCTGACCTTTGCGGCCTCAGCTGAGCCTAGAGCCTTTGGCCTCAGGCCGAGCTTGCAGGGAAGGGGCATTAGGACATCTATGCAAGCACATTCTGTCCCCAGCCCTGGGGTCGGACTCACATTCCCAGCACTGCCAGGTCCCACTGCCAGGCCAGGGTCTAAGCTGAGATGGAGGTTCCAGGGGTCCTGGGCCCCCCAGGGAGAGGCACAGTCTGGACTTCGGGGGCTGGGCTGAGTGCAGACCCTGACCTCGACCAGGGGCCAAGCCAATCCTCCCCCTTCTCTGGAGGACAAAAATTACCCTGGACCCTGCCCGCAGCCCATGCTTCTGAGGCTGGGACCCCATAAAACCCCTTGTGTGCAGGCACGCTTGGACCTCAGGTCTGGTGACCTGCCCTCCCAGCCCCCAGGCCAGCTCAGTGGCCTTTCGGACAGAGCTGGACCTGCCGAGGCCCACGGAGCCCAGGACAGCCTGACTTCTGGACTCACCCTGTGACGACCAGCAGAGGCCAAAAGAGCCTTCGCTAAAATAAAAAATCCACTCTGGCCAAGACAGGCAAGAAGAAGAGCTCAGCAAACTCAGAACAGAGTGAGTTTTATTACCCATCTGATATCGTAAGCAGTATCTGCAATCACTGAATAGTTAGTGGAGAAGGTCTGAGAGGCTGTCCCGAGGCCAGGACCTGTCAAGGACACCTGCCCACTGTCTTCAGAGAGAGAACAGAAGGGGTAGGAATGGGGAGAGAGAGAGCAAAATGGCCGTCTTGGCAGGTGAGATTTCTGCCCACAGGCAACGTCCCAAGAACTTGGACACAGGGTTAGAATTAAGAAGTGGATGTGCAAGGCTACCGGCTACAAACCACCTCCAGTTCTGCCCCCCAGCAACAAATTCTTTAGGAAGTGAAAACTAATTGAAAAGTACTATTTACACAACATCAAATATATGAAATACCTAGGGAAAAATCTGGATGTGCAAGATATGCAAGACACTGTGGGAGAATTCTCCAGAGACTTTTCTAGGCACAAAAGCTTTATAGATTTAATTTCATCTATAAATCTCAGACTATTCAGACTTTGTGATTCTGTTTGTGTCCATTTTGGTAAATTGAGTTTTCAAGGATTTTGCCCTTTTCATCAAAAATATAGTGTTTATTTGATGCAAAGCTCACCATCATGTTTTTTTTAAGTTATTTGTTCATTTGTGGCTGTGCTGGGCCTCAGCTGCTGGGGGGCTCTTCTTCAGGCGGGCCGAGTGGGGCTGCTCTCAGCCCCACTGAGAGAGGGGGGCGTGGGTTTCTCACGGTGGAGCCCAGGCTCTAGGCCCCTTGGGGCTCAGTAGTTGTGGCTCCCGGGCCTGGTTGCTTCACGGCCTGTGGGCTCTTCCCAGACCAGGGACGGAACCCGTGTCTCCTGTGTTAGTAGGCGGATTCTTCACCACTGAGCCACCGGGGAAGCCCCGTCGTGTTTTATGATCCCTTTTAAGTCTGTGCGATTCTGGGTGACGTGTCGCTCTCCTTCCTCGTGGTGGTGACTGTTGTCTCCTCCCTCATGGGGGTCAGTCCTGCTGGAGGCTTGTCCACACCCAGAGCCTGCTCAGCGCTCTGGGCTCTGGTCCCACTGACGGTCTCTGTCGTCTGCCTTCTGCTTCAGAGGCACCACTGTCACTTTCCTTCTTTCTCTGATTTTCTTTGATGTTCTTTTTCTAGCTTCTTGAACTGGAATCTTAGTTCACTGATTTTCAGTATTTCTCTTTTTTAACATATGACTTTTTCAATTAAAAAAGTTGTAAAGCTCTGCCTGATAACCACTTTTCTGCATTCTGGTGGATTTAATATGTTGCGTTTTCCTTATCAGTTCAAAATATTTTCTGATTTCCATTGTCATTTCTCCTTTGACAAAAGTTACTTAGAAGTGTGAGGCTTACATGGCAGTTGCTAAATTTCCAAATATTTGGGAGCAGGGTGTTTCCTGCTGTCTTTCTGTAATTGAAATCTAATATAATTCCAGCATGGCCAGAGAATATACACTGTGTGGTTTCAGCCCTTCTACATTTGTGGAACCTCGCTTTGTGATTTAGAGTCTGGGCTATTTTGGTAAATTTTCCACACACCCTTGATAAAAGTGTGCATTCTGCAGTTGAGGGATATAGCATTCCATTATCAGTCCGTTTGGTCAAATTGATTAATTGTGTTGTTCAGATCCGTACTTTTACTAATTTCAGTACCTAAGAGGGATGCTAAAACCTTCTCTGGAGGCGGATTGTCTGTGTTTCAGTTCTGTCAGCTTCTGCTCTCTGTGTTCAAGCCGTGTTGGAGGACGGCTGTGTCCTCAGGTTGAACCAGCTGCATCCTCATGGAAGGCCCCTCCTCTCTCCTAATGCTCTTGCCTGAAGTCTCCTCCGACACCCCTGCAGACACTTTTGATAATGTGTGCGTGGAGCACCCTGGTCCTTTCTTTGGCTTTCAGTCTGTGTCTTTTTGTTCAGAGTGCATCGTTGGTTTTCTCGTCGGGTCTGATGGGGTTTATGTTCACACATGTACTTGTAACCAGCAGTGTGTGACTGGCGGCCGTGGGTCAGGGCCCAGGTGTTGCCAGGGTGCCTCCTGCCGCGCGCTTGGGCAGCAGGTGTCTGTCTCTCGGCCGCCGCAGCGCCCACCTGGGACTCGGCTCCACTCTGTCGCTTGCTCAGGCTTAGCTCAAATGCCTGCATGTGCACAAATGTTTTCTTCTGCCTTTGGGACTCATTCATTTCCCAGGAGTTTTCTTCTATATTCACTTCCCATCGGCAAAGGTTATCTTGACCCACTAGGCTACGTGCGTAGCAGCAACACCCCAGCTGCCCAGTCAACCCACAGGAAGTGGGTCCTTGCGTGTGCGTGTCAGAACAGCACGGCGGAGCCCTGGGGACACAGGGCCGGCCCTGGCAGTGTGGCCACACGGGGACCGCCCCATTCCTGAGTTCCCGTGGTCCCTGCTCGCTCGCCCCTGCCCTGCTGTGTTCCGAGTCGCTGTTCACGCAGATCTAGGGTGTTGTTGGAGTCCCCAGGGCTTCTCACAGGTGAGTGGTGGCTCGGGGCTCCTCCTCTGCACTCCCCCTCCGGAGGCCCAAAGCCCCCTGTGGACTCGGATGCGTCCCGGCCGGGTGCAGTGGGCTTGCTGGGCTGACTTTTGGGGCGGCTTCATCGACGGATTTGCCCACACTTCAGAGATTGGCTCTGGGCCTGGCCCAGTCCTCCCAGGCCCCCTTTGGGAGGGCCCGTTCACCCCCTGAGTCAATGCCACAGGACTTGCAGCTAGACACCAAGGCTGTGTGCTGGCTGGGGACCCCCAGCACCCGCCCCACCCACCGTCTGTGAACAGGGACCCTGATCCTGCAGGAAGCGTGGTGCTGAGTCCTGGGGCCATGGGGCTGTGCCCACCGTGTGTGAAAGGGCATTCGGCATGGGTGGGGGAGGCCGCCAGCCAGATCCTGCAGGTCACATGGGGCTGGGCCCTGGTCGAGACGGCTTCTGCCCTCCCAGGCCTGGTGACTGTGGCTCCTGGACGTCATTGAAGAGGAAAGGAGTTGGCTGAGTGTGCATCGTCCTTGACGTGCTCCCCACGTGCATCCGCCCTCTGGGGCGGGCAGATCGGGAGGCTCCTGAGGTCTCTACACTCACGCTTCCCTGGAACCAGAAAGCATGGGGGAATCGCCTGGGCCTAGACCCCACCGGCCTCGGGCAAGCTCTTGTTTGTGTGGAGCAGGCCAACTTCCCCAGAGCGGCCTTCCGCCCGGAGCGCGGCTATAAACGCCCCACCATGTCTGCACCCCACGCTGTGCCCCGCAGCAGGCCCCTGTCCCAGGCGCCGATGGTGACCGAGGGCAGGCATGACAGCCATGCACGGCTCCTCCGACCTCCCAGGGCCGCATGTGGCACAGGCAGCAGTGGGTGCCAGAGCCCATGGCCCCCCAGAGCTGCTGGCGGAGGACCAGGTCCCCTTGGGCTGAGCGCCTCGCTCGCCTGGCCCACCCCCCTTCTCAGCAATCAATAGTGTCAGCCCAGGCCCAAAGCAAACCCTCGCCAGGAAGGCCAGGGGACGATGGCGACACGGGGCGGCTGGGCTTGGCCCAAGGGACTTGGCATGTCAGGAGGACTTGGGAGTCCGGGGCCCAGAGCTGGTGTCGCCCTGAGAGCTCCGTGGTCCCCAACAGGCCGCTGTGCTCCGCAGCCACAGGCTCGCATGCTCCAGGGATGTTCCCCCTTCCCCGGGAAGGGGTCTGCTTTTTTTTTATTTTTTTTAATTTTAATTGGAGGCTAATTACTTTACAATACTGTAGTGGTTTTGCCATGAATCAGCCATGGATTTACTGTGTTCCCCATCCTGAACCCCCCTCCCACCTCCTTCCCCATCCCATCCCTCAGGGTCGTCCCAGTGCACCAGCCCTGAGCACTTGTCTCACTCATAAAACCTGGACTGGCGATGTTTCACATATGATAATATACATGTTTCAATGCTATTCTCTCAAATCATCCCACCCTCGCCTTTTCCCACAGAGTCCAGAAGTCTGTTCTTTGCATCTGTGTCTCTTTTGCTGTCTCACATATGGGGTCATCATTACCATCTTTCTAAATTCCATATATATGTGTTAATATACTGTATTGGTGTTTTTCTTTCTGATTTGCTTTACTCTGTCTAAGGGGTCTGCTTTTTAAATACTTTCTCTCCTGGTAGCAATTCTTCAAAAAGCCTCCAGGGTTGTAATTCCCTGGGCAGCTCAGTCCCTAGTTGTGGAACTAAGATTCTGCCGGCCATACAGCAAGGCCAAAACAGGAGAAAAAAAAGAACCTGGAGATATTCATCTGGGAGTAACTTCAGAACGCCTGCTAACGTGCTGGGAGAGGGGCCTGTGGACACAGTCGTGCACCTGCCCTTGTGGCCTCATTCTTAAGTGTGAGCAGTGTCTGCGTGTCCAGCTACGGATTCAGAGTCAGAGGCCTTCTGTGAGCCTGGGGTTCATGGTCCCCGAGGTGCTGGGCTGGGGGGTGGACCTTGGCACCTGGAGAGGCAGGGCCTGGGGTGGCAGAGGTTGCTGGCACTGGGAACAGGACCAGACCCCCGTGCCCCCACTGTGGCTCAGGCTGGTGCCCCGCCTAGCTTGGGACCACCACTGGTGGGACAGACCCGTTACCAGGGATGCCACGGGCTTCGGTGTGGGGGCTCCACACCGTGGGCTCAGGTGGAGACTCGCTGGAAAAATCGGTGAGCAGAGTCTGAGTCCTGAAACCCTGGAGCCCTGCTTCCCTGGGCCTCGGAACTGCTCCATCCCCCAACCACCTGGTCAAGTGGCCCTGACTGGCCCCGGTGCCACCTGGACCCAAAGGCAGAGAGACGCGACAGGGGGAGCCGGCTTCCCTGAGGCCGGCCCTGGGCCCCCAGCAGGCCAGCTGAGGATGGAAAGTTTTCGGGAGAGGAATGTGTGCGGCGTGGTGGGGAGGTGCATTCCTAGGCAGAGGCCGGTGAGCAGGACACTCATTTGCACAAATTAGCCTTTTAGATGGCGAGGCCACTCACGCAAGACTGCTTGGCACAGGGCAGCTTCTGGGGGACTCAATGTCCAGGGCATGGCTGCAGCCCTGCCGGCCCCCATGCAGCCTCTCCACCCTGGCCGGGAGGATGGTGGGGGAACAAAGAGTGCTGTCTGTGGGACGGTCAGCACGGGGCGGGCCGTGTGGGCTCCAGTCCCCCCAGCCCAACGCCTCTGCTGGTGCTTTGATGATAGAAGCGCTGCTGCCCTGCCCGGTTAGGCAAGGACACACTGTGCCCGCAGCATCCCAGGTGACTCTCTGAGAGGCCGCAACACCAGCAGTGGGCAGGGGCCAGCGCTGCGTGGGGTGCTCATGCGTGTCAGGGCAGGAGGCAGGCCCCAGCCCTGGCACCCGCTGTTCATCCAGGCCGTCCCATGGCTGCTCCTTGGCCTCCCAGTCCCTGGACCCTTCAGAGCATACTGCCCCAAACCTGCAGTGGTCACAGGAGGGGGACCGGGGAGGGGGTCTTCTGTCGAGACGCTTCAGGCCACAAGCACTTCATGCAGCCCAGGGTCTGGGGACCCCTGTGGCCTCTTTGAGGGGGCCAGCTCTCTTGGCCCAGAATCCCCTGAGAGGTCCCCTAAACTGAAACGAGTTTCCTGGAGCAGCCTGTCCCCACTGGAGGAAGAGGACCCAGGTAGCCACCTGGTCCCTGAAGATCTTGGTGTCTCCCTGCAGGCCAAGGAGCCATGGGGACAGAGTGGGGGGCGCTGGGGCCTCTGGCCTCCTTGGTGAAGGGGTGGAGCTGGAGGGCAGGGCGACGTCAGTCTCCAAATGCTTGTCCCCAGGCTCCCAGACTCCCCTGCTTCGGCCCTGGCAGGCTGCTGCCTCTCGGGGGTGCACTGGATTCCGGGGGACACCGAAGCCACGGTGGGAGCTGGCCAGGCCCCGTGGTCAGCCAGGACCTACCTTGGTGAGTCTCCCACAGGACTGTCCCGAGTGAGGCTGCGCACACGGCCGTAGCTGGGGCCCCAGCAGGCACGGACCCCTGCCCTGTACCACCACTCAGGGCCTGAGACGTCCCAGGCCCGGGACCCTCGTCACCAGGCACCCCTGCCAGGGCCTCTCCAGGGATGCCGCTCGCCAGCCCCACAGCCAGGGTCGTCAGGCCGGCCTCCGAGTTGCCCTTGGTGGAGACCAGCGTCCCGAGGCAGCGGGTCGGCCTGCCGCCCAGCAGTGGACATCCTCCCAGGCCTGTGGGACACGCTCTGTGGGGCTGCCCGGCCCCGGTGCGTCCCGCCTGTGTCCGGTGACCTGCTCTGGGCACAAGGTTTGCCGGGCGCCCTGCATGCCAGGCTCCCGGGACATGGGCGTTCACGGGGCTGGGGTGCCGTGGGGCATGTGGCCTTTCGGTGGCTCGGTATCCCTACCTGTGAGATGAGGGCAAACGTGGTTCGAGGGAGACACAGGTTCGCCCCAGGCTGAGCATCCTGCTCTGAACCTGCAGTGGTCGCAGGAGGGAGCCGTGGAGGGGGTCTTCTGTCTAGACCCTGCAGGCCACAAGTGGGCAGCTGGTCCGCGGGCACCCCTGAGCTGAGTCACGGGATCCCAGGTGCTCACCTGCAAAGTGGCCGGAGAAGCCCTTCTGCCATCCGCAGCTCAGGGGCTGGGTGTGTGCTGTCTGCCCTCCGCCAGGTTCAGGCAGCTCAGACTAGCTCAGGGGACCCCCCGGGGCTTGCCGGGGAGGGCTTGCTCCATCCTCACTGGCGCCCCCTGACCCGGAGCTGGGCTGGGCACTGCCCAGGGCCAGGCAGTGAGGGCGCCAGTGGGTCAGGCCATCCCGGGCCGGCCCTGGCTGGGCTGAGGTCAATTGGGGGCTGTAAAGGAGACATGGCCGTGGGACTTCTTTCCAGAAATAGGACTTGCCGGATTTATGGAGTGTAATTCTGAGGAAGAATTGGGAAAACAGCACCATCTGAGTCACGCTTAGTGGCTCCAGAGAGGGTGTGGAAAGACCACTCCCCACACCTCCTGCAGCCCCCCGGACAGGCCAGTTGCGTGCAGAGGTCACCACACAGATTTGGGATGCTGGGGACAAGACGGAGATTCAAGGGTGTTCCTCCCCAGTTCAAGCTTGCTTCCTTGACCGGCTCCAGCCAAGCCCAGGGTGGACCCTGGTCCACCTGAGGACCCGAACCTGAGATGCCCAGACAGCCACTGCCAGGAAACACCAACTGCAGTTCAGATTTCAGGAATAATATTTTCAAAAATCAATCTTTCATGCTTTTGCATTTCAGCTTGTGAAAACAAGGCTGTTTTTCTTGGATGCTCGCTCAGGGTCCTCCTGAAGAACCGCCGGGCTGGCCCCCTCCTGGCCAGCTCACCTCCCCTGTGACCAGCCTGAGAACAAGAGTGGATGCTGACAATATTTTCTCAGTAATCCTGCAATTCTGACACTGTATCAAATGCGTACCATCTGCTCATGATCAGCTCACAGGCTGGACTGCCATGGGGAGTCCCTCAGTCCCCTGAGTTTCCCTCTGGGTTGGGACCGCACTGTCCTTTATTTAACACAGTTTGGCGTCTGTGAAAACGAACCAGAAAGAACAGTGGTCAGCCACACCACTTTGCGGTTCCGCGGATACACCACCCCCAGCGCTGGCCGCCCCCCCAAACCCCCCCAACTCCCTGCTCAGGACATCGATGGACCTTCGTGCTCACCTGCCAATGAATATGCTCATTGTTCTGCCTCGAACTTCCCTATTTAGAGATTGGGAGTCACATACGCAGAAAAGTAAGGGCAACCGCTAACCCCCAGTCACTACACCCTGACTCACTCGATACCCATGGGAACCGCACACAGGTAAGCCCCACGGCTCCCAGCCTCCTTTGAAAGAGGAGGGCCTCTAGCCCGGGCTAGCCAAGTGACCGCTCCAATGCTTGCGGACGCGCACAGCAGTGCTTTCTGTAACCACAAAGCTGCAGAGGCGAGGACGGTGAGGGAAGCTGGTGGTGCGGGGCCTGCAGGGGCCATGCACATG
Organism: Cervus canadensis; assembly: GCF_019320065.1. Taxonomy (NCBI): domain Eukaryota; kingdom Metazoa; phylum Chordata; class Mammalia; order Artiodactyla; family Cervidae; genus Cervus; species Cervus canadensis. Next base: position 56,435,197 of record NC_057401.1, read on the forward strand.
GGCTGTCCTCCTCCGGGCGGGTGGTCCTCCTCTGGGAGCCCGGCTCCCCCAGCCGTGGGCCTGGCCTGGACAGCTCCCGGCGGTGTTGGTGTGCACACCCTCCCGGGCCCATGTGCGTCCCCCAGGCAGACACCGTCCTGGGCCCACAGCTCAGGAGACAGAGGCGGGATGGCAGGGGGTGGGGGGTAGGGGGCTGCCCCCCACATTTGTGTGGAAAGCTGCCCTCGGGCTGGACACGTCCACAAAGCATGTGTGTGTGTGTGTGTGTGTGTGTGTGTGTGTGTGTTCAGAGACTCAGGACGGTGCCTGGCCCCCTGAGAGCAGCCACGGGCGCTGCCCTCTGACACGTGTCTCCTTTTCCTCCTGCGTGCGCCGAGAAGGGCGGCAGCAGGGTGTGCGTGAGAAGGAGGGTGGAGGTGAGGCCTGGACACAGCAGGGGCCCCGGGTGGAGGGCAGGGCCGGAGGTGCCCCAGGAGGCTGCTCCCACCGGCAGGAGCACCTGGGGAGCAGCAGGCGCGGCACTTGGTCACCGGCCCCTCCCGCTGGCTGTCTGGCCCAGGAACAGGCACAGCTGAGCCCGCCAGCTGAGCAGCATGTTCCTGCTGAAGCCCCGGCGTCCGCGCTCTGCCTGACCTGCCACCAGGACGTGCTCAGGAGGGAGCTGCCCACAGGCCGATGGGTCACCTTACAGCCTCTTGCGCCGGCCTTGCTTCCCAGCACTGCTGTCTGTGAGCCAAGAGGGAAAACCCCGTGGAGACGGGAAGGTCTGGGCTCCCAGGGGTGACCTGAGTGACCGGCCCCTCAGGGTTGCAGCCTGGGGCAGCCGCTGGCACGAAGTAGTGAGAACAGGAAAACCTCAGCTTTTAATACAGACTGCCATGGAGGCATCACCCCACAGCCCCCCAGGGGTGGTGCAGATGTTGGTGGAGCGTCAGGGGTCCCAGCACCAGGGGTCCCAGGGGTCCCAGCTCCAGGGGTCTTAGCTCCAGGGGTCCCAGCACCAGGGGTCCCAGCGCCACGGGTCCCAGGGGTCCCAGCGCCAGGGGTCCCAGCACGGGGGCCTAGCCACCCCTGTGGGTGGCCCTATGTGGGTGGCCGGGGGGCAGGTCTGCACCCTCCTTTTGGACCTTCCTTTTGACCTTGGTGAGGTTCACAATAAGAGGAGGCTCTTATCAGGTGTTTTCCCTCCTTCTCATTAAATCCTTATCAAACAATAGTGCCAGTGCTGGTGAGATACCCACGGGGTGCAGGATTACGTATTAACTCTGCTAATTAATGTGTATGGCAGAGGGTGGCTCAGACCATCGTCCACAATGGGACAATGGCTTCCAAGGAGAGGTGGCCCCTCAGGCCACAAAACCTCCCCTCTGGTCTGGGTCAGAGGCCCCCTCCCCACACTGGCCACCCCCCATCCTCCGCTCCAGAGCAGCAGGAGCACGGGGAAGGGCACCTGCTGAGTCCCAGAGGCCGGTGTCCTAGGCCCTGTGGCTGGAGAAGTGGCCCCTGCCCACCTCTGAGACAAGCCGGACTCTGGGCGCCCCCTGCATCCCCTGTCCTCTGTCCTCCCTCCACAGGGGAACCCCCAGAGGCGAGCCTTGACCTCTGCACCTTCCATTTTCTCCTTGTCCCGAGCCGGCTCAGCTCAGATCACCTCCTGCCTGCCCTTCCCTTGGCCTGTTCAGGAGCCAACCCAGACCCGTCTCACCCACTGTGAGGACCACGATGAGGTCTGCAGCGTGGCCACAGCACAGGCCCCAGGCTTGGAGAGTCTGCCCAAAGGTGCGTCCTGTCCCTGGACCACTGTCCCTAGCTGTCCCGGGTGGCACCCGAGCCCGGGATGTGCCCGCCGAGGTCGGTGGGGGACAGGTATGGACCAGCCCCACCTGGGGTCGCTCTGGGCCCCGGATGAGCTGGGGCCTGTTCCTGAGTCCGCAGGGGCCTCGGCGGGGGTCGGATGAGGAGGCTGGCTCCAGCCGGCGGTGGAGGGAGGCGGGGCTGGAGGTGGGGGCCATGGGAGTTGGGGAGGTGAAGTGCGAAGGGTGCGGACATCCCCGCCTGAGAATCAGCTCAGTGAGACCCCGGGGTCTGGGGTGGCAGAAGGGACAACGGGTGCACTGGGAACCGCCCCTCCCCGCCCATCACAAGCGGCCTGGGGTGCGGGGAGCACAGAGCCCTCAGTCCGTCAGGAGCTGCTGTGCCGGCCTTTTGACCCTTTGTCCCCTGTGCTGGGGGCTCTCAGGTTCCTGTTCTCCATCCCCTAAGCAACGTCCCCCATTAAAGCCACAGGAGAGGGTGGGGCCTGGGCGGGGCCGAGCCAATCTCGACCCAGCTTCGGGACCCCCCCGGTGCCCATCCCTTCAGACGCAGGCAGATTGAAACTGGGGGTAAGTTGTGGGGAATCGTGGTGCACTGCTGTACTTTTATTGCCCTGGTGGAGCTCAAGTGAAAAAGCAGTGTGCCCTGTTTACAATATCTAGGACATGTCCATCTGCAGATGAATGGATAAGGAAGTTGTGGTACATAGGCACAATGGAATATTACTCAGCCATGAAAAGGAATGCATTTGAGTTGAGTCAGTTTTCTAATGAAGTGAATGAACCTGGAACCTATTATACAAAGTGAAGTAAATCAGAAAGACAAATATTGTATATTAATGCATATATATGGAATTTAGAAAGACAGTATGGACCATTCTACGTGCAGGGCAGCAAAGGAGACAGATGTAAAGAACAAACTTTTGGACTCAGTGGGAGAAGACGAGGGTGGAATGATTTGAGAAAATAGCATTGACACATGTACATTACCATATGTAAATTAGATGACCAGTGCAAGTTTGATGCATGGAGAAGGGCACCCAAAGCCAGTGCTCTGGGACAACCCAGAGGGATAGTGTGGGGAGGGAGGCAGGGGCAGGGTTTAGGATGGGGCGGACACATGTATACTTGTGGCCAGTTCGTGTTGATATACGGCAAAAATAATACTGTAAAGTAATTATCTGCCAAATAAAATAAATTAATTAATTTAAAAAAAACCACAACAACAAAAAGAAAAAACAGTGTGCCAGGCCCGCCATGCCACCCTAGATCCCCAAGTCCCAGGAGAGGACCAAGCCCTCGTCCTGCTTCCTACTTTTGGGTCATGGTGGGGCCAGCTGGCCAAGCCCCCTTCAGAGAGGAGGCAGTTGTTAGTGCAGGAGGCGCCCAACAAAAGATACCTTCCCCTCAATTTTGCTCTGAATCTAAAACTGCTGTAGAAAAATAAAGTCTTAAAAAATTTAAAAAGATATCAAAAGTAAGAAAAGATACCACTGTCCTGTCTGGATAGGACATGCATTTAGGATTGAGGATGAGCGGGACTTGGCGATGGTCTGTGCAGGGTTGTGACACTGGGCTGGTGACGCCTCCCTGGTCTGTCCAGGCCCTTAGCCTGGAGGAGGACGGGCTGGCCTTTTGAAAGGTGGGTGGGCTGTCAGCCTGTGGCAGCAGGGCAAGAGGAGGCAGGGGCCCAGGGGATTTGCTCCCCCGGCCTCATGCCTTCCTCTGGGGACACTTGCTGGGGCCTTGTCACCACCAGACCTGAGAGCCAATGTGGTCAGGGCCATGCTCTTGGGGTGAAGGGTGTGGGGCACTGATGCCATCCCCCAGAACTGTGACCCGGGCCACATCCCTTCAGCCGTCGCAGCCCTGAAGTCTCTGCTCTGTGCTGCCCTGGGCCCGAGTGATTTATGGCACCCTCATCAGCAAGAAGTGATGAGCTATCAAGGGCAGTTGATGGAGCTGGACACCGTGTCGTTTGAACAGCGAGAAAAAGCAGCGGGGCTAGGAGCTTGTCAGAGCAGAGGCTTGTCCCCTCCTGATGGCGGGAGGGGCTCCTGCCTGGACTCCGGTGGGCAGGAGTGGTGCCTGCAGCTCAGGGCTTCTAGGACAGAGCCCAGCACGGCCACCCACCGGCTACCCCCGGGGACCCACTGCCTTATTGCAGCTGATGCGCAGAGCCGGCCTTCCCAGGGGAGGCGGCAGCCCCAGCCACCCACGGAGGCCTCCTTCCTGCCCCCAGGCCTTGTCAGGCCCCGTCTGGGCCCCCAGCCTCGTCAAAGGTCCAGGAGATCCTCGTGTTGCCGCCTCTCCCCCCAACTCAAGGCCACGAGGGCCACCCTCCCCACCTTGCAGATTCAGCCCTGGACTCCAAGGGGTGCGGTGGGATGTTCCCACAGTCCCAAGGCTGCTTCCTGGTTCCCGCAGGCTCAGCCTCCATGGCTGCTGGCAGCTCTGGGCAGGTACCAGGCAGGTATTGGGCAGGTACCAGGAAAGCGGTGCAGGAATGTGACTTTATCCCGCCAGAGCCAGGAGTGGCTGCCAGGGCCTTGTCGGGAAATCCAGCCCCACAGTCCTGCCCGCCACTGTGTGACCCTGACCTTGACCCCAGGGAGCCCGCACGAGGTTTTTCCACAGTGGATGGCTGTGGAACCCTGCCCAGGCTGTGACCCACCAGCACCCTCCACTGGGGCTGGCCTGGGCCTGGGCAGGCCTTGGGCCAACCTCTGCCCTTGACTTCACTACAGCCTTGTCACCTCACTGTGGCCTTGTCACCTCACTGTGGCCTTGTCACCATCATGGCCTTGTCACCTCACAGGGGCCTTGTCACCACCACTGTGGCCTTGTCGCCTCACTGTGGGCTTGTCACCATCACTGTGGCCTTGTCACCATCACTGTGACCTTGTCACCTCACTGTGGCCTTGTCACCATCATGGCCTTGTCACCTCACTGTGGCCTTGTCACCATCACTGTGGCCTTGTCACCTCACTGTGGCCTTGTCACCATCACTGTGGCCTTGTCACTTCACTGTGGCCTTGTCACCATCACTGTGGCCTTGTTGTCTCACTGTGGCCTTATCACCTCACTGTGGCCTTGTAGTCTCACTGTGGCCTTGTCACCATCATTATGGCCTTGTCACCTCACTGTGGCCTTGTCACCATCACTGTGGCCTTGTCACCATCATTATGGCCTTGTCACCTCACTGTGGCCTTGTCACCATCACTGTGGCCTTGCCACCATCACTGTGACCTTGTCACCTCACTGTGGCCTTGTCACCATCATGGCCTTGTCACCTCACTGGGGCCTTGTCACCATCACTGTGGCCTTGTCACCTCACTGTGGCCTTGTCACTGTCATTATGGCCTTGTCACCTCACTGTGGCCTTGTCACCATCACTGTGGCCTTGTCACCTCACTGTGGCCTTGTCACCATCATTATGGCCTTGTCACCTCACTGTGGCCTTGTCACCATCACTGTGGCCTTGTCGTCTCACTGTGGCCTTGTCACCATCATTATGGCCTTGTCACCATCACTGTGGCCTTGTCACCTCACTGTGGCCTTGTCACCATCACTGTGGCCTTGTCACCATCACTGTGACCTTGTCACCTCACTGTGGCCTTGTCAGCGTCATTATGGCCTTGTCACCTCACTATGGCCTTATCACCTCACTGGGGCCTTGTCACCATCACTGTGATCTTGTCACCATCACTGTGACCTTGTCACCTCACTGTGGCCTTGTCACCATCATGGCCTTGTCACCGTCATTATGGCCTTGTCACCTCACTGTGGCCTTGTCACCATCATTGTGGCCTTGTTGTCTCACTGTGGCCTTATCACCTCACTGTGGCCTTGTCGTCTCACTGTGGCCTTGTCACCTCACTGTGGCCTTGTCACCATCATTATGGACTTGTCACCTCACTGTGGCCTTGTCACCAGCACTGTGACCTTGTCACCTCACTGGGGCCTTGTCACCATCATGGCCTTGTCACCATCATTATGGCCTTGTCACCTCACTGTGGCCTTGTCACCATCACTGTGGCCTTGTCACCATCACTGTGGCCTTGTTGTCTCACTGTGGCCTTATCACCTCACTGTGGCCTTGTCGTCTCACTGTGGCCTTGTCACCATCATTATGGCCTTGTCACCATCACTGTGGCCTTGTCACCTCACTGTGGCCTTGTCACTATCATTATGGACTTGTCACCTCACTGTGGCCTTGTCACCATCATTATGGCCTTATCACCTCACTGTGGCCTTGTCACCAGCACTGTGACCTTGCCACCTCACTGTGGCCTTGTCACCATCATTATGGTCTTGTCACTTCACTGTGGCCTTGTTACCTCACTGTGGCCTTGTCACCATCACTGTGGCCTTGTCACCTCTGCAGCCTTGTCACTGTCACTGGGTAATACTGTTCCAGGTTAGGGCGCCCTGTACTTGTGCTTCTAGAAGACAGGTGAGTGGGTCTGGGAGATGGCCCCTCTCCATCAGTAAAGTCCCCAGAGTCACAGGTGTGGGCACTGTGACAGCCACCCCCAGCCTTCCCACTTCTGGAACCAGGCAGCAGCTCTCTACAGCTTAGGCTGGACCTGGCGTGTCCTGGATGGTCTGGAACGCGGTTCCTACCTGCACTGCCACTCGTTCACATCCAGAGGGGTGTACCCAGGACGCCTGGGCAGAAGAGAGGGCTAGCGTGGGGCCTGGGAAGCAGAGGGCATGCTCTGGGGCTCCCAGAAGCCTCCCCAGGCCCGGGTCTCCCTCCTGCCACCCTGACCCCGGCAGAGGGAGCTCCCTAGGGCCTGTGGTCCCGGACCCAGGCCCCAGGCCCCACCGGGCCAGGGAGGGGAGCGCCATGCCCCCGGCTCAGCTGCAATGCCGTGGGCGCCGGCTGGTCTGTTGTGTGACCAGGGCTGTGGTCAGGGGCTCAGGGTCAACGCTGTTCATGCCCGGCCCCAGTGAGGGGACAAGCCTGGGTCTGGCCTGAGGGAGTCTGGACTCAGAGACATGGCTGTTAGGGGGCAGCCTGATGAGGCAGGGGAGGGGGTGGGCTGGGGCGGGAGTTCCCCAGGCAGGCTGGGCCTTGGGGGCCAGCGGGGCGGGGCTTGTCTGGGTGCTGCCTGGTGCCGTGGAAGGTTCTCCCCTTCCCGTCTGTGCCACTTGGTTCAGGGCCTCCAGGCCCACGGAGTGGTCGGGGTGGGGTGAGGCTCCTCTGGGCGGCCTCCCCTCGGGACAGCCTGCTCTGCGTGGTGCTGCTGCTCAGGTGGATCCAAGGGGCTCCTTGTTTTGCTCACCTGAGGCCAGGCTCCAGGTGGAGAGAGCCCTCGGCCCCCACCTGCGTTGGGATCCCAGGCTGCTAGCTGTCAGCCATGGAGCTGGGGCTGGGGTCCTGCCCCTGAAGCGACGTGAGCCACAGGAAACCCCTGCCCAAATACCACACTGGGCAGATGTGTAGGACAAGTGACCCAGTACCTTTGGGGCTGTGCTCTATGGGTCTCACCGGACACCTGACATTGTGGCCTTGCTCGATTCTGCAGGCACCACCTGCCCAGGGTCCTTTAGCAGAAAGTGCAGGAGGACTGAATAACCATTTTGTGCCAAGTTTAATATTGTTGTTGTTCATTCGCTAAATTGTGTCTGACTCTTTGCGACCCTGTGAACGGCAGCACACCAGGCTTCCCTGTCCTTCATTATCACCTGGAGTTGGCCCAGACTCATGTCCATTGAGTCAGTGATGCCATCCAACCATCTCATTCTCTGTCGTCCCCTTCTCCTTAAGCCTTTAATCTTTCCCAGAATCAATATTTTTTCCAATGAGTTCGCTCTTCGCATCAGGTGGCCAAAGCTTCAGCTTCAACATTAGTCATTCCAATGAACACTCAGGACTGATCTCCTTTAGGATGGACTGGTTTGATCTCCTTGCAGTCCAAGGGACTCTCAAGAGTCTTCTCCAACACCACAGTTCAAAAGCATCAATTCTTTAATGCTCAGCTTTCTTTATAGTCCAACTCTCACATCCATACACAACTACTGGAAAAACCATAGCCTTGACTAAATGGACATTGGTTGACACAGTAATGTCTCTGCTTTTTAATGTGCTGTCTAAGTTCCTTCCAAGGAGCAAGCGTCTTTTAATTTCATGGCTGCAGTCACCATCCACAGTGATTTTGGAGCCCCCCAAATTAAAGTCTCTCACTGTTTCCATTGTTTCCCCATCTATTTGCCATGAAGTGATGGGGCCAGATGCCATGATCTTAGTTTTCTGAATGTTGAGTTTTAAGCCAGTTTTTTCACTCTCTTTTACCCTCATCAAGAGGCTGTTTAGTTCCTCATCACTTTCTGCCATTAAAGTGATATCAGCTGCATTTCTGAGGTTATTGACATTTCTCTTGGCAATCTTGATTCCAGCTTGTGATTTATTCATCCTAGCATTTGGCATGATGTACTCTGTATAGAAGTTAAAGAAGCAGGGTGACAATATCATATTGTCATATCCTTTCCCAAACTGGAACCGGTTGTTCCATGTCCGGTTCTTACTGTCGCTTCTTGACCTGTATACAGGTTTCTCAGGAGATAGATAAGGTGGTCTGGTATTCCCATCTCTTTAAGAGTTTTCCACAGTTTGTTGTGATCTACACAGTCAAAACACTTTAGTGTAGTCAATGAAGCAAAAGTAGATATTTTCTGGAATTCCCTTGCTTTCTCTATGATACAACAAATGTTGGCAATTTGATCTCTGGTTCCTCTGCCTCTTCTATATCCAGTTTGTACATCTGGCATTTCTTGGTTCATGCGCTGCTGAAGCCTGGCTTGGAAGAGTTTGAGCATGACCTTGCTAGCATGAGAGTGAGTGTGTGGTCGTTTGAACATTCTTTGGCATTGCCCTTCTTTGGAATTGGGCTTCCCTTGTGGCTCAGCTGGTAAAGAATCCTCCTGCAATGCAGGAGACCTGGGTTTGATCCTTGGGTTGGGAAGATCCCTGGAGAAGGGAACAGCTACACAGTCCAGTATTCTGGCCTGGAGAATTCCATGGACTGTCCGTGGGGTTGCAAAGAGTCGGACATGACTGAGTGAATTTCACTCACTTGACTTCTTTGGAACTGGAAAGAAAACTGACTTTTTCCAGTTCTGTGGCCACTGCTGAGTTTTCCAAACTTGCTGACATTATTGAGTGCAACACTTTCCCAGCATCATCTTTTAAGATTTTAAATAGCTCAGCTGGAATTCAGTCACCTCCAATAGCTTGTTCATAGTGATGCTTCCCAAAACCCACTTGACTTCACACTCCAGGTTATCTGGCTCTAGGTGAGTGACTACATCATCATGGTTATCCAGGTCGTTAAGACCTTTTTTTGTATAGTTCTTCTGTGTATTCTTGCCACCTCTTCTTAATCTCTTCTGCTTCTGTTTGGTCCTTTTTGTTTCTGTCCATTATCATGCCCATCCTTGTATTAAATATTCCTTTGATATCTCCAATTTTCTTGAAGAGATCTCTAATCTTTCCCATTCTATTGTTTTCTTCTATTGCTTTGCATTGTTCATTTTAAGAAAACCTTCTTATCTTTCCTTGCTGTTCCCTGGAATTCTGCATTCAGTTCGGTATAGCTTTCCCTTTCTCCTTTGCCTTTCACTTCTTTTCTTTCCTCAGTTATTTATAAAGTCTCCTCAGACAACCACTTTGCCTTCTTGTATTTTTTCCTTTGGGATGGTCGTGATCACTGCCTCCTTTACAATGTTATGAACTTCTGTCCATAGTTCTTCAGGCACTCTGTCTATCAGATCTACTCCCTTGAATCTGTTTGTCACCTCCACTGTAGGGGTTTGATTTAGGGCATACCTGAATGGCCTAGTGGTTTTCCCTACTTTGTCCAATTTAAGTCTGAATTTTGCAATAAGGAGTTCATGATCTGAGCCATAGTCAGCTCCTGGTCTTGTTTTTGCTAACTGTATAGAATTTCTCCATCTTTGGAGAAAATGTATAATCAATCTGATTTATGCAAAGAATATGATCAGTCTGATTTCAATATTGACCATTCTGTGATGTCTATGTGTTGTCATCTCTTGTGTTGTTAGAAAAGGGTATTTGCTATGACAAGTGCATTCTCTTAACAAAACTGTTAGCCTTTTACCTGCTTCATTCTGTACTCCAAGGCCAAACTTGCTGGTACTCCAGTTATCTCTTGACTTCCTACTTTTGTATTCCAGTCCTCTATGATGAAAAAGAGATTGTTTTTTGGTGTTAGTTCTAGAAGGTCTTGTAGGTCTTCATAAAACTGGTCAACTTCAGCTTCTTAGGCATCAGTGGTTGGGGCATAGACTTGGTTTACTGTGATATTGAATGGTTTGCCTAGGAAATGAACCGAGATCATTCTGTCGCTTTTGAGACTGCACCAAGTACTGCATTTTAGAGTCTTCTGTTGACTATGAGGGCTCCTCCATTTCTCCTAAGTGATTCTTGCCCACAGTAGTAGATATGAAGGTCATTTTAATTAAATAAACCCATTCTGGTTCATTTTAGTTCAGTGATTCCTAAGATGTTACTGTTCAGTCTTGCCATTTCCTCCTTGACCACATCCAATTCACCTTGATTCATGGACCTAACATTCCAAGTTCCTATGCAATATTGTTTTTTACAGCATCAGACTTCAGAAATGAAGTTATTTCTGCTTTGGCCCAGTCGCTTCATTCTTTTTGGCGCTATTAGTAATTGTCCTCCACTCTCCCCCAGTAGCATATTGGACACCTCTGACCTGGGGTGCTCATCTTCCAGTGTCAAATCTTTTTGCCTTTTTGTACAGTTCATGAAGTTCTCACGGCAAGAATACTGGAGTGATTTGCCATTTCCTCCTCCAGCGGACCATGTTTTGTCAGAACTCTTCACTATGACCTATCTGTCTTGGGAGGCCTGCACAATATGGCTCATCTTTTTTTCATTGTGTTACCTAAGCCCCTTTGCCACAACAAGGCTGTGATCCATGAAGGAATAACTTCAATGTGGACCTGGGATAGTCTTGTCTTTGGGTCAGGTGCCATTTATACACTCCCTTTGTTACCAGAAGTGTGAGGACTCCTGTGGGATCTGTGCTTGGACTGGGGTGGGTGGGGTTGAAGGATATGTGCACACAGACACGCACTTAAGTCCATAAAGTGCGTTTCAGTAAGCGGCTTGAACAAGGAACTGATTAAATTACAGTGTAGTCATCTGATGGATGTTATGCTTCCTTTAAAATTGGAAAGAATTTTAATGACATGGGAAAATGTTCACTATGTGACATGAAGTAAAAAAGTCAGGACCCTGATATGTGCCACGTGGTGGTGATGACAGAGGAGAGGTGGTCACGTGTAAATGCTGACTGCCGCTTTGTCCCCACAGTATTCCAGACCTACAGCTTCGGGATGCTTTTATTTCATTAACTTTTGCTTCTCTACAGCTTCCAGATCTCTTACGGGGAACATCTGTGGCTTACAAGTGGATCAAATAGAGTTATTCGGACAGTGTGTGCCCAGCATCTGGTCTAGAACGAGCTGCGGGTAATGGCCAAGCATGCTCTGAGGAGAGCCCAAACCGGCCACAGGAGGGGGCATAGCCCCAGGTTCTGCAACTTACGGTATTCCCCCCCCACCCCCCGCAAGTTTGCAGTCTTGACCAGCCACGCAGCGTGTCCTTACGGGAAGGCCCTAGAGGTGGCAAGGTCCCGGGAGGAGCGCTCATTGTCACCATAGCCGGTTTACGGCGTGGGGAATAAAGAAGACTTTACCTTTCACCAAAGCACTCTGGTTGTTATTTAGGGTGGACACCCCACTGCTTTATGCTAGACCCAGCGCAGAGCTCCTATAAATAGAAAGCCCGAGGGTGGCACCCGGGAAGGTCGCTCAAGAGGCCCCGGTCCCCTGTCTCGGGACCTTGGGAGGCTTGCTTAACTTTTATGAACCCACGGCCGTCCTCACATTGCTGTCCTGTGAGTAACCGCGTGAGCACCGAGTCTCAGCACGCAGGGCAGCCGCCCAGGTCCCCTCCCAGAGGGGCCAAGGCCCCCACCCTCACTGGGAAGTTTCGAAGCCCCACCTTAGGAAGGCAGCAAACTGCACCCGGTGATGGTCACTGGGCCAGGAGGCAGGACACCCAGGGTGTCCGCAGCTGTGGGTCCGTGAGCTCTCCCCAAACACCTCTGCCCTGGAGCCCCGCCCCGGCCCCGCCACACACAGCGAGCCGTGTCCGTGTTCCTGGGGCCCGCACCCAGCTCCTCTCAGAGAAGACGCCAGCCATGTGGTTAAGGACTGACCAGAGCTTCTCTGGAGCATGAAGCGAACCCAGACGTGCCTCCTGCTGGACCGGATGAAGGGCAACAGCTGTGTCCTGTGGGTTCTTCCGGTTCAGAACATCTGCTTTAAAGGACAAGCATGCAGGCTCAGTCGTGTCCGACTCTTTACGACCCCATGGTCTTTAGCCCGCCAGGCTCCTCTGTCCATGGGATGCTCCAGGTGAGAATGCTGGAGTGGGTTGCCATTCCCTTCTCCAGGGGATCTTCCCAACCCAAGGATCAAACCTGTGTCTCCTGTGTCTCCTGCATTGGCAGGCGCATTCTTTACCACTGAGTCACGGAGGAGCCCAATGTAAAGGACATAACCACCAATACTTGTAGGGAAAAACTAGCCAGAAATGGAAATGAGTGGGAATGGGTGGCCAGGGGCTCACTGCCTGGCAGGAAGCCGGTGGTGCTGGGACCTTGGTGTCCCTAGGGCGAATTTCTCCTCTCCAAGGTGCCTGGGCCACGTGCAGCCAAGATGCACATCAGGCAGAGGGTAGCATGGACACTCAGGGATGTGGCCAGCAGACCAGGGGTGAGCCCAGCACAGGTTGGGTTCCACCTCTTGGAAGTGCTCAGGGCAGTGCCCTGGGGCCCCCCTGCACTGGAGGGCGAGGGGACAGGAGAAGACCTCTGGCTTCTCCACTGCTTATCACAGAGACACATCTCTCCATCCTCCCTAAGCTGAGGATGGTAAGATGTTGAGAAGTGGCATGTGGGGGACTTTGATGCTGAAAAGAAAGGTACAGCTATGCATCTGTCTTCCTGTGGAGTTTGGGGATGTCTTTCCTCTCTGTGACCAAGTGGAGAAGTGAGGTGAGGATTCAGGTTTCTGGAGAGTTGCCTGGGAGCCTGACCTCTGTGCCCCTGGGACCTCTCTGCATCAGCGGTCAGCAGGAGGGGCAGAGAGCCCGCTCCCCGGGCCTCTGGGAGGTCCCCATCCAGGCTCCCTCCTCCTGACCTTGCACCTTCCCTCCCCACTTGAGGACGGGGTGGTGGCCCCCGTGCACCTTTCAGGGACCCCAAGGCTCCTGGAGCTTCTGGTGGAGGGTACTCAGTGGTGTTCTCTGGATTCTGACCTCCTACCCTTAATTCAGATTGAGTGTAAAAGCTTTGTAAAAATAAAGAGAAGGAACATGGGTATTCCCATGATCCAGGAAAGTGATTAGGATGACAGTGTTCCTTCTGTGCAGCAGGTCAAAAAGGAGGGAGAAGGAGGCAGGAGGCAAGGGACCTCGGGGCTGGCGGCCTAGCAAGGAAGTGACCGGCCTGCCACCTGCTGGACAGCCACTGCTTCCCAGGGCAAAGGCCGAGGGCAAGGGCAGCAGAGCAGCCGCATGTTTGGGACAGTGCCCACAGGTTACAGCCTGGCTGGGATGCCAACCAGCTCCCACAGCAGCACTGAAGCGCACTCAGCAGCCTTGCTGGAGGCAAAGGGCAGAGCTTGGTGACTCCCTGGTCATCTCCCCCTTGCTGAGATCCCACACTGCCCAGACGACCCACACTGCCCAGACGACCCACACTGCCTGGACCACCCGCCCTGCATGGACCACCCACACTGCATGGACCACCCACACTGCCCCCACCACCCACACTGCCCGGACCACCACCCACCCTGCATGGACCACCTACCCTGCATGGATCACCCACACTGGCTGGACCACCCACCCTGCCCGGACCACCCACTCTGGCCGGACCACCCACCCTGCGTGGACCACCCACCCTGGCCGGACCACCCACACTGCCCGGACCACCCACCCTGCATGGACACCCCCACTGCATGGAGTGGATGGTGGAAGCTATAGGGAACCCAGAGAGAGCACACAGTCCCTTGACTCGTGGCAAAGGTACTTCCCAGGTCACAGGGAAAGGATGGTCGTTGTGAGTCTAGCACACTGGGATGAGTGAGTGTCTATTTGGAAAAAAGCCTAGATATCTATTCGGAAAGATTTCTTACACAGGACACAAAATACACTAACTGTGAAACACAGACAAACCTGACTGCATTGAAAGAAAAGTCTCCTATGCACTCAGAAGACATGGTTTTAAGGGAGGAAAGGCTGGAGGTGGGAAGGCCTGTGACCATACATGGGTAAAAAAAGGGTCAGTGTCAGTTACATAAAGAGCTCCCAGAGCCGGTCACTGCTGAGCAAGTGAGTATGTGTGTGTGTGTGTGCGCGCACACACACACACACACACACACACACACACACAAGCAGAGCAACGAGGGTGGATCAAAAGCTCAGCAGTGCAGTCGTCATCACGGAAACCCCAATACCCAGTGAATAAACACGTAAACAGACACCAGCAATCAAGCAAATGCAAACAAAACCAAGGCGAGATACCACTTTGCAGAAAGTCTGAAATGCAGAGACCTGCTCACCCCTGAACTTCAAGAACCTGGGGTGAGGGAATTCTCTGCCGGGCTGGTGGGGCCAGGAGTGGGGTGACTCTGGCCGTGAGCTCCCAGCTCAAACCCAGCAGGCGTGCAGCACAGCTGTTTCCCCAGAAGAGCTCTCACACCAGGGACAACCCCACCCGGACCAGCTGGTCACAGGCAGACCCCGACCCAAGGGTGACCCGGCGCCTACCTTTGGCTGATGGACTGCCTCCCCAGAGGTCTGGGAGGTGTTGTGCGTGCAGCCGGCTGCCATCCTCGTGGGCCCATGCACAGTCTGCCCCCTAGCGACAGCCCCCCACCTTCTATCTGCCACCAGGGTCACGAGCAGGGCCTGCACCCACCCTGGTCTCCCGGGGGGTCAAGAGACCACCACGTCTTCTCCACCCAGGGCCTCGCCTCCCCCTGCCCTGAGTCCTCAGGACCAACCCCACTCTGTCCCTTCTCTCCATCTGTGCCCTCTCCTCCAGACTCCCTCCCTTCACCGCTGTGCGCCCACCGGGGACTGTCCTAGATGGTCCCTGAAAGCCCAGGTCCCCACCTAGACCGCCCGCTGCCAGGCCATGCACCCAGGCCACGCCCCCATCCCCAGCACACTTGCTCCGGGCAGGCCGCACCCCGCTCTGTGGTCACTCCCCTGGAGCTGCCAGGAGGAGATGCACTCAGGCCCTTCCCGGGCCCTCTGCTCAGGAGTCCTGGCGCCCTCCCGCCTGGCTCCTGGCTACCCCAGCCTCGCCACCCTGGTCCCACCAACCCCAGCCCTGCCCTGAATGGGCACCTCTTGTCGCTGACACCCAGGCCTGCTCTGGCCACCACCTCATGCCCCACCCATGAGTGCCCCCCACATTTCCCTCCGCGGCCTCCCATTTTCCACACCGTCACCCTGGGGCCCCCTTGGCAAAGTGCCCTGAGTTTAAGTGGATCCTGGGCCCTCCTACTGCCCACGTCCTTCACCCACCGGCCTGGGCTCAGCTCCCTCCTCGGAGGACCCCATCCACATGTGGATGCGCTGTTTGGCCTCTGTGGAAGACAAGGCTTCCGCCGGAGCCCCCTTGGTCTCCCTCCCACCGCTTCTCCGAGACACACTGTCTGCCCACAAAGCCGGTCCTCCAGCCCTCAGAGGAGGGCAGCCAGCAGCCAGGATGGCCTGTCTCCCTTGGCCCGCCCGGGGACCTCCCGCCCAGCATGGCCTCGTCTGCACTCACCGCCGTCCGGCTGCTGTCACGCTGGCCAAGAGTCCCTGTTGAGCTACCAGTCGACGGTCTGTGCCTCCTGTGTCTGGGCCCCTCCTGCTCTGGCGGGGGCCATGCAGTCATGTCTGGACTTGGGGAGCACCGCGTGTGCCCCCAGGGCTCTGGCCACGCTGCACCTCCCCACATCCCGCCTGGGAGCGACGTGGCCCCAGCCCCCTGAGGCCAGGGGCAAGACCACGGGGCTCAGTCCCTTACCAGCCCCAGGTCATTCATCGTGCGGACACGGGCCCGGCCAGGCCTCACCAGGCTCTTGCCGGGACCCCGGAGGCCGGCCATCTGCCTCAGTGGCAGGCAGGTGGGCGCACATGTGCTCCTGCCAACGGAGATTTCTGGGGCCGGGTAGCCCTGCATCTTGTCAGTGTCCCCTCTATGAGCAGAGCATCCCACCCTCATTTCTTCACCATCCTGGGCCCTCAGGACTCGGCTACCTGAGGGCCAGAAACAGTAGGAAGGACGTGTGCTTGCTGACAGCCGGCAGGCTGGGAGGGACCCTCAGCCACCCACAGCCACGCCAGGCACACCACGCATGCCCAGAGGTGACGGCCCCACGCAGACCACAGCCCTGTGGGGCGTGTTCTGGCCAAGTGACCCCCACGTGCGAAGAGGTCGCTGGACTCAGGCAGGACACAGTCTGTCTGGTCTTAACTGATGTGTCAGTTTTTAATTTAATTTAATACCGTAGCCCTGAAGTTCCACTTTCCCTCAGAGCTGAATGATTGATTCTGTACACTTTTACCAAAAGCTATGTGCTTATAAAAAATAATCACACTTCAGACTCCACCAGTTTAAGTCTGTGGAAATATGGGGCAGCTACCATTCATCTTTTCCTACTCAGCAGAAAAACAGCCAAATGCACGTGCCCAGAGGGGACGCCAGGGAGACCCTGGCCTGTGGCCCCACCGAGCCCCGGGCTCTGACAGCTGGCACGTCAACCAGGACAGGGCCCGTGCGCTCGGAGAGTCCTCGCCCCTCCAAGGGTCCCCGAAGCCCAGCAGCCTCCCCGGCTCAGGCCCACCCCCCACAGCTCCAGGCAGGGGGCGCCAAGTGGCCTTGGGGGCCCACCTGCTGCTCCCGAAAGCAGTGCTGACCCGAGATCCCCACAAGGCACAGGGAACCCAGGACCACAGCGAGGACCCCCACACACTCTGGGAGGCCCGCCCCACGGGCAGGAGCAGACCCAACCCAACACACGCGCTCACCCAGGACAGACCACAGAGCCATGAGGGTCCACACAGTCACGAGGGAGGGGGCCCGCTCGGAGAGCCACTGCAGGCTGGCCACAGAGACCCCACCGCTGCTGTTCTGGGGGGCGGCGGGCACCGGCCCCGGCCCCGAGCTGGCGAGCACCTGCATGTGCCTGGTGCCCAACAGACAGCCCAGCGTCACCAGGCACACGGGCCAGAGTCCTGGGCCCTCAGGCTGGACGAGGGACACCCACCGTGCTCCCCCCGGGCTCAGGAAGTCCAGCTGTGGTTGCCCACAGCTCTGGGAGACTCCACCTGCTTCTTTCAGGCCAATTTATCCAAAACCGAACCTTCTCCCCACCCTGCCTCTGCTGACTACATGCTCGCCCTGCACCGGCCATCTCCGGAGAAGCTCCTGGCTCCTTCCTCACCCTTTGCACTGGCCGTGAGTGTGCCTGCAGGCATTCACAGCCCTTGCAGGGAGCCCCCTGCACTGGGAGATAAAGGGCCAGCCCCACCCATCAGGAGACTGGTCTGCCCATCACATGAAATAGGAGCAATAGGATTTGATTGGTGTTTTATCGGGTGCCCCAGTCTCTGCCTGGAGTACTGCCCTGGGATGGAGGCACACCACGCCTGATGACACTCCCTGCAGGCCCAGCACCGGGCCGTGAGGTTCTCCCCGCGGGGTCTGCAGCCGGGCATGTGTGTCACAAACCTCCCTGTCTCCTCGGGTGTCCCAGGACCTCTGCTCCTGCTGGACCCCCTTCCTCCACGCCGGGCTCGGGTTCCTGGGCCCTCATACCAGCTCCTCCCCCTATGTCCCTGTGCCCACTGCGGGTGAAGACCCCTGGCCGGGGCCCGGGAGGTGGGCTGGGGACCAAGGCCTAGCCTGGCGCACTGTGTCGGAACTGTCAAGGGGGAGGGGCACCCACGTGGTGACCCTGCCTGAGGCTGTTGGAGCACCCCTGGAGAGGAGGATGCCGGAGGTGAGGGGCAGACTTGTTCCCAGAGGGGTCAAATGTGTGAGCACCTTGAGGACAAGGGGACCTGACGCTTCAACTGTCAGCACAGGGAGTTGCAGATTTCAGGACAGAAAACAAAGGTAAACTCTGACTTGGATTGGAACTGATGGTACCTGTGCAAGTGCATCATTTTCAAAACGTACAGGTGGATGCAGACATCACTGGAGAGGCAACAGGCTGTAAAAGATGCAACAAAGGTCACGGCGTCTGGTCCCATCACTTCATGACAAATAGATGGGCAAACAATGAAAACAGTGACAGACTTTATTTTGGGGGGCTCCAAAATCACTGCCAATGGTGACTGCAGCCATGAAATTAAAAGACGCTTACTCCTTGAAAGAAAAGTTATGACCAACTTAGACAGCATATTAAAAAGCCGAGAGGTTACTTTGCCAACAAAGATCAGTCTAGTCAAGGCTGTGGTTTTTCCAGTGGTCATGTATGGATGTGAGAGTTGGACTGTAAAGAAAGCTGAGTGCTGAAGAATTGATGTTTTTGAACTGTGTGGTGTTGGAGAAGATTCTTCAGAGTCCCTTGGGCTGCAAGGAGATCAAGCCAGTCCATCCTAAAGGAAATCAGTCCTGAATATTCATTGGAAGGACTGATGCTGAAGCTGAAACTCCAATACTTTGGCCACCTGACGCGAAAGAGCTGATTCATTGGAAAAGACCCTGATGCTGGGAGAGATTGAGGGCAGGAG
Organism: Cervus canadensis; assembly: GCF_019320065.1. Classification (NCBI taxonomy): domain Eukaryota; kingdom Metazoa; phylum Chordata; class Mammalia; order Artiodactyla; family Cervidae; genus Cervus; species Cervus canadensis. The sequence goes on from NC_057401.1 coordinate 56,453,875, forward strand.
GAGGGGGGGACAACAGAGGATGAGATGGCTGGATGGCATCACTAACTCAATGGACATGAGTCGGAGTAAACTCCAGGAATTGGCGACGCACAGGGAGGCCTGGCGTGCTGCAGTCTGTGGGATCGCAGAGTCAGACATGACTGAGCGACTGAACTGAACTGGACTGCAGATGTAACAGGAGCAGGGCGCCTGGGGAGGGACCTGCAGCCCGAGACCCCCAAGCAGGCCCTGTGCCCAGACCTGGGTTTCTGAGACTGTCCTCACCAGAGGAGCCCGGAGCCACCTGAGGGATGAATGATCCGGGCTGGGGCGAGGGAGGCACCGGGGGCCAGAAATCTTGGGTCAGAAAGTGAGGAGCTGTTTAAGAGAGGCGGGGCCGTGTGGGAGCAGCATGAGCCACCATGAACTGTCTGCCCCTGGCTGAATCCGGGACAATTCAGTCATGAAAACAAAGAATGACAGGAATGAATTATAACCCACTGAATGTGACCAGCATACATGAGCCCAGATTTGCAGAAAAGAAGACACAGAAAATTTGAGGACTAAGAGCTCAAGTGCTGTAACTAAAGATGCTGCATGTGCAGCTAAGACCTGGCACAGCCAAATAAATAAATAAAAATCGATGTTTTCTAAAAACTATGAAATTGTAGCTTAATCAGCTTGCAACAGCCTACTCATTGGAAAAGCCCCTGGTGCTGGGAAAAGTTGAAGGCAAAGGGAGAAGAGGGTGACAGAGGATGAGATGCTTGGATGGCATCACAGATTCAACGGACATGAACTTGAGCAAACTCTGGGAGATGACGGAGGACAGGGAAACCTGGTGTGCTGCAGTCCATGGGGTCACAAAGAGTTGCACACAGCTTAGCGATTGAACAACAGCAACAGCAACCAACAATAGCAGCTTGCATGGTTGTTGGGTGGATCTAGGCAGCCTGTTGTGTTTCTACACTGTAACTGAAGCAGAAGTTATCTGTAGGTCTTTTTCTAGACCATTTGAGAGTAAATTATAAACTAGATGTTTCTTCATCCCTCTGTTTATTCGAGTCAGGATGCTAATTCAATTCACAACCACACTCTGGTCCTCAGATTCCATATGTCCTTCAGTGGAGACTCCAGCCCCAAGCTGAGCATTGTTTTAGCTGTCACCCTTGACAGTTCCAGTTCTTTTATTTTGCAGAAAGTCCCTGACTTGGGTCTGCTGGGGGGACTCCTCAGGACTAGAGGCAGGTCCCAGGCCTGCGACAGGAGGTCCCTGGGTTGGGGCCAAGCTTCCCCACAAGCTCTTCCTGGCAGGACTCCCACTCCCTAAGGAGACACTGGTACAATTTATGTCAGGGAGTGCTTGCCGCTGTTCTCTTCTAGGGTGTTTGTGGGGTTGTGTCTTTTGTTTGCCTTTGAGCCATTTTGAGTTTATTTTTGTGGGTGGTGTGAGAAAGTTCTAATTACATTGATTCACATATGGCTGTCCAGCTTTCCCAACACCACTTACTGAAGATTGTCCTTTTCCTATCTTATATTCTTGCCTCCTTTGTCAAAGATTGGTTGACCATAGGTGCCTGAGTTTATTTCTGGGCTCTCTCTTCTGTTCCATGGAGCTGTGTGTCTGTTTTTATGCCAGTGCCACACTGTTTTGATGACGACAGCTTTGTAGTGTTGTCGGAAATCTGAGAGGGTTATGCCTCCAGCTTTGTTCTTTTCCCTTAAGATTGCTTTGGCAATCCTGCACCTTTTGTAGTTCCATTAAATTTTAGGATTATTTGTTCAAGTTCTGTGAAAAATGTCATGGGTAATTTGACAGGGAAAGTATTAAACCTGTCGATTGATCAGATAGTCTGAGTAAAGGATTTTCTGGGTAACTATTACAGATAACAGCCAGGGACATTCTGGGAAGGGAATAGCCATGAGGGGATAACTCTATCATATTAAGATGTATTAAAAAGTTTGGATAAGCAGGCCAAGCTCCAGGGCACAAAAGATCAATCCACAGAGGAGTGAAAGTCTGGCAGAAGATGCTCAAATTTGAGGAAAAATAATGTTGCAGCATGGTTGGCTTCAGAAGCTTGGGGCCACCTCAGTGACCGATCACTTTTGGGGTGAAAACTGGGTGTCTGGGAGACCCACTCTTCGTGTGAACCTCATTTATCCCTTTTGACTTTTTTACCATATGTGTGTTTTCTGCTTAAATAAATAAAACATGCCTCCTCTGGTGCAGACACATGAAAAGGAGGTGGTTCCCGGGGCGCAGAGGGCAGGGCTGGCTCAGCTGTTAGGTGAGATCCTCTCAAGTCAGGACGCCATGCTCATCACCCCGTACCCTCCTCTGAACTGAGCCAGCTGCCCCAGCAATCATGAGTCATTATGTTGTTACATAACTTCTTTCTTGCTTGCTTTTTGTTTTTCTCAAAAGCAGCTTTATTGAGACATAATTCGCATGCCATGTAGTTAGTCTGCTTGAAGTCTGTGTTGTGTTGGTTTTTAGAGCATTCCTGGTCATGCATCCCTCTCCACAATTTATTTTAGACCCTTTATTCCCCCAGAGAAACCTGCTCCCCCAGCCTCCCCTTGCAGTGCTCCCTCCCCAGCCCCTGCAACGACCCGTCTGCTCCCCATCTCTGGGGGTTTGCCTGTTTGGGGCATTTCGTGAGAAGAGACTGCAGCCCGGCGGCCTGGGGCCTCATTCTCTCCTGCAGCGGGATGTCTCCAGGGTCCACCCGTGCTCGAGGAGGTGTCAGCGCCTCATTTATTTTTATTCCAAGTGATATTCCACTGTGTGGACGAACTCATTAACTAGTCTACAGCCACTTGGGTTGTTTCTACTTTGGCTATTGTAAGTTAATATCAGTGTGAGCAGCCACATATGAGTTTTTTATGTGGAGAATATATATTTAGGAGAGGATATCACACAATTTATTGGTTACTCCAATTCCTCCAAACGAGCTTCCCAAGGGGCTCAGTGGTAAAGAATCCACCTGCTAATGCAGGAGACACAGGAGACACAGGTTCCATCCCTGGGTCAGGAAGATCCCCTGGAGAAGGAAATAGCAACCCACTCCAGTATTTTTGCCTGGAAAATCCCATGGACAGAGAAGCCTGGTGGGCTGCAGTCCATGGGGTCATAAAGAGTTGGACACAACTGAGCACAATCATTTATTCTTCCAAACAAGGCTTATTTTCCTCAACCACTTTTTCTTTCAAATTTTTTATTGTGGTAAAATACATATGACATAAAATTTCCCATTTTAGCCAGTTTTAAGTGTTCACTGGTATCACCACTGCCCACCTCTGCAACTCTTCATTGCGGGGAACTGAAACTGTTTAAACAATTGTTTATTGTCCCCAAAACAACACAGCCCTTCCCCTGCCCCAGCCCGGCCCCACGAGCCCACCTTCCACACCCATGGCTTGGCTCCTCTCAGTGCATGATGTTATGAAACCAAGCAGCCTTTGTCCCCGTGCCTGGCTCACTTCTCGGAGCGCAGCGTCCTCAAGCTGGTCGTGTTGGAGCCTGTGTCAGACTGTCCTTCTGTCTCAAGGCTGAGCAAGGCTCCGCCATGGGCTGGTTTGGTCTCGGCCCGCCAACGCTGACGCACCTCCAGGGAGGCCCGGGTTTACCTGGGCCGTACGGAGCCCCACAGACAGTTCCCGGAGACAGGCTGTGGCCACGCCGGCCCGTGTGGCCTCACTGATTGCAAGACACCCACAGCGGTGACCGCCAGGGAGCCCTGAGAGGACGGCCCATCCCTCACAGGTCCTGGAGGACCCACAGCATGGGCACAGTGAGGTCACAGGTCACGGGGAGAGACTGGGTCGGGCTCTGCCTTTGTGGGGGTGAGGGTGGGGCCTGGCATTTGGGGGTTCACTCTTCAGCGGTGAATTGAAAGCAGAAGGGTGGGAGTTAGGACACAGAGGGGAGAGGGGGGTCACTGAGGTGGTCCGCTGTGTGGGTCACCAGGGCATTTAGGAAGGGGATGCTCAGGGTGGGGATGGTTGGCCCGGCTCCTCACTGGGCAGTCTTGCTGGTGACCCTACTGCAGTGTGCTCATCTGGGGGCCGTCTGTGAAATGGACGCCTAGCAGCAAAGATTGTCCATCTAAGGAATAAATAGAAACTATTACTCAAGCCAAGGTGAGGACGACCACCCAGGAAGAGCCTCTCAGAAAGCTGACTGGTCATCAGAGGTCAACCCACAGCTATGAGGGTTTCTGAGACAGGCTCTGTGTGACGTGACATAGGTCGTTTACACAATCCAAGTCTGGGAGGACAAGGTGGGGGTCCTGGTGACCTGCACAAGACCAAGAAGGAATGCTGTCTTCGCGGAGCTGTCTTGTTGGTGCTGGGAGAACATCACTCTTTGAAGTTGAGCAGGAGTCCCTACTAAAGGGGAGGTGGGTTGATGCAAATACAGACGCATGCTGTGTGGGATCAGGGGAAGGCAGAGGAGGCAAAGGCAGATTCTTCTCATCTCCCCATAAAATATGGATTTTATTTCATAGGTGTTAAACCATGGCCAGAGAAACAGGCTGTCAGGCAAGTTATGCCAACTGAAAAAATGCACAGCCTAGAAGCTGAGAATTGTTTCATTTGGGGACACTCCTGAGGACTAGAGCCCAGGAGACAGGCTCTCAGTAGCTCTGAGACTGATTTCAAGAAGTTGGAAGGAGCCAGGATATATTGGAGTTTTTTGAAAAAATAAAAGAGTGTGGTCAAGCCTCAGAATATGACTGCTAATCACAAAACCAGATATCTTAGATTAATGAATTTAGTACTCTCTCTGGGCTCACTGAGGTCATTCCTCTGGTGTGTACCTTGTTATGCACCTAGAGCCAGAATCCTGCCTTTCTCCACCCTGAAAGCCCTTGGGATACCCTGCTGGAGCTGGTGGGCAGCTGTAATGTGACAGCTTGATGGCCGCAACTCCCTTCGTTCACTGGCAGGTGACATTTCTAGCCCACAGTTACAATGCATAGAACAGGTTTCAGTCCATTCATTTGTTGATGAGCACTTGATACACTGCTGAGCTCAGTCTGCTAGTGTTTGTGAAGGATTTCCATAAGGGACTTTGCAAGTGTGCTGAGTTGCTTCAGTTGACCCTTTGCAACCCCATGGACTGTAGCCTTCCAGGCTCCTCTGTCCGTGGGATTTTCCAGGCAAGAACACTGGAGTGGGATGCCATTTCCTCCTCCAGGGGATCTTCCCGACCCAGGGATCGAACCGAAGCCTCTTATGTTTCCTGCATTGGCAGGTGCGTTCTTTACCACTAGCACCACCTGGGAAGCCCGTAAGGACATTGGGCTGTAGTTTTTTATCATCTAGGTCTTGTCTGGCTCAGCTGTCAGGTAATGCCGTCCTTATAGAATAGTAAGGATATGTCTCCTTCTCTTCGGTCTTTTTTGGAAAAGTGTGAAAAGGATTGGTCTTAGCACTTTGAATGTTTGATAGTTGGAGAATTCACCGGGGTCAACCATTGAGTGCTTGGGCTGATTTTCTTTGCTGAGAGATGTTTAATTTACTGATTCAATCTCCTTCTTAGTATAACATTAAGTCTATTCAGATTTTCTGTTCAATATTTCTTGATGGCTGAGGTTTTGTGTTTCCAGGAATTTGCACTTCATCTGGTTAACCAACTTGTTGGTGTACATTGCTCACAGTACTCTCTTAAAATACTTTTTATTTCTGTAGAATTAGTAGTGATGTCCCTACTTTAATTTCTGACTTTAGCATTTGAGTCTTCCGTTTTCCTAGTTCATCTAGGTAAGATCTGTCAATTGTTAATCTTTTCAAAGAACTACCTTTTGTTTATTTCTGCTTTGTTTTTCTATTTGCTAGTCTGTTTATCTCTGTTCTAATCTTTACTATTTCTTTCCTCTAGCTGCTTTGGGTTTAGCTTTTTTTCTATAGTCTGTTTAATTTGAGAAATGGAATATTTGGTTCCATATCAGTAAATGAAGAACATAATAGTCATCAGTGATTTCAGCCCTCCCGACAGAGCTGGTGAGCCCTGAGGGAGCCCAGGGGAGAAGAACCGCTGCCATCTAGCGCCCTAGATGCAGCCCCTCCCCCAGGGCTCCTGAGTGGGCTCAGGCTGTAAGAACACGGGGCGATCCAGGGAGCTGAGGTGCCTATCAGAGGAACAGTTTCAGTGAGCCCAGACTCTTGCATCCTCCCAAATATAGAAAAGCGCTAAATCCCTTAGCTTGGGATATCTGGTTTTCCTTAATTAACAATAATCTGGATGTTTCTGCCACTTGTCCTTTGTTGCAAAAACTGCTATATATCCAAGTTCCCCCCACACCTCCTCAAAGCAGCTCCTCAGACCTATCTGAAACACTGTTTCCTGGGCTGCAGTCTTCAGTTTACCCAAAATAAAACTTAACTCACAACTCTCACATTGTGCAATTTTCCCCCTAACAAACTGCAAAATTAAGTTCTTGATTTGAAATCTATCTTCTTTCTAAAATGTGTTTATAGTCATATCCACTTAGCACCATGTCAACAAAAAACAAAAATTACATTCACAACCTAAAAGTTGAGAAGTATGTTTTATTCAGTGGGCATTCTAAGGACTTCAAGCCCAAGAGACTGCATCTCAAGTGACCCAGAGAGACCTGCTCCAACAAGGGAACCAAGATATATAGGAGTTTTGCAGGAAAGGGCAGGGGGTAGGAACAAAAGACTCAGTTCAGTTCAGTCACTCAGTCATGTCCAACTCTTTGCAACCCCGTGGACTGCAGCACGCCAGGCCTCCCTGTCCATCACCAACTCCCAGAGCTTACTCAAACTCATGTCCATTGAGTCAGTGATGTCATCCAACCATCTCATCCTCTGTCATCCCCTTCTCCTCCTGCCTTCAATCTTTCCCAGCATCAGGGTCTTTTCCAATGAGTCAGTTCTTCACATCAGGTGGCCAAAGTGTTGGAAGTTCAGCTTCAGCATCAGTCCTTCCAGTGAATATTCAGGACTGATTTCCTTTAGCATGGACTGGTTGGATCTCCTTGCAGTCCAAGGGACTCTTAAGAGTCTTCTTCAACATCACAGTTCAAAAGCTTCAATTCTTCGGCACTCAACTTTCTTTATAGTCCAACTCTCACATCCATACATGACTACTGGAAAAACCATAGCTTTGACTATATGGACCTCTCTTGGCGAAATAATGTCTCTGCTTTTTAATATGCTGTCTAGGTTGGCCATAGCTTTTCTTCCAAGGACCAGGCATCTTATAATTTTATGGCTGCAGTCACCATCTGCAGTGATTTTCGAGCCCAAGAAAATAAGGTCTGTCACTCTTTCCATTTTTTTCTCCATCTATTTGCCATGAAGTGATGGGACCAGATGCCATGATCTTAGTTTTCTGAATGTTGAGTTTTAAGCTAACTTTTTCACTCTCCTCTTTCACTTTCATGAAAAGACTCTTTAGATCTTCTTTGCTTTCTTTCATAAGAGTGGTGCCATCTGTGTATCTGAGGTTATTGATATTTCTTCCAGCAATCTTGATTCCAGCTTATGCTTCATCCAGCCCAGCATTTCACATGATGTACTCTGCATATAAGTTAAATAAGCAGGGTGACAACATACAACCTTGACATACTCCTTTCACTATTTGGAACCAGTCGGTTGTTCCATGTCCAATTCTAACTGTTGCTTCTTGACCCGCATACAGATTTTTCAGGAGGCAGGTAAAGTGGTCTGTATTCCCATCTCTTTACGAATTTTCCACAGTTCGTTGTGATCCACACAGTCAACGGCCTTGGCATAGTCAATACAGCAGAAGTAGATGTTTTTCTGGAACTCTCTTGCTTTTTCTGTGACCCAGTGGATATTGGCAATTTGATCTCTGGTTCCTCTGCCTTTTCTAAATCCCTCTTGAACATCTGGGAGTTCACGGTTCACGTACTGTTGAAGACTGGCTTGGAGAATTTTGAGTCAATAAAAAAGTCCAAAAAGCAGTGCCGCTGCTACTGCTAAGTCACTTCAATCGTGTCTGACTCTGTGCGACCCCATCCCTGGGATTCTCCAGGCAAGAACACTGGAGTGGGTTGCCATTTCCTTCTCCAATGCATAAAAGTGAAAAGTGAAAGTGAAGTCACTCAGTCATGTCCGACCCTCCGCGACCCCATGGACTGCAGCCTACCAGGCTCCTCCATCCATGGGATTTTCCAGGCAAGAGTACTGGAGTGGGGTTCCATTGCCTTCTCCGACAAAAAGCAGTACTTGGGTGTAATTTCAAAAATGACAGAATGATCTCTGTTCCTTTCCAAGGCAAACCATTCAACATCACAATAATCCAAGTCTATGCCCCAAGCAGGAATGCTGAAGAAGCTGAACAGTTCTATGAAGACCTACAAGACGTCCTAGAACTAACACCAAAAAAAGATGTCCTTTTCATCATGGGAGACTAGAATGCAAAAGTAGAAAGTCAAGAAATACCTGGAGTAACAGGCAAATTTGGCCTTTGAGTACAAAACGAAGCAGGGCAAAGGCTCACAGAGTTTTGCTAAGAGAACACACTGGTCATAGCAAACATCTTATTCCAACAACATGTAAGAAGACTCTACACATGGACATAACCAGATGGTGATACTGAAATCACAGTGATTATATTCTTTGCACCCAAAGATGGAGAAGTTCTATACAGTCAGCAAAAACAAGACCAGGAGCTAACTGTGGCTCAGATCATGAACTCTTTATTGCCAAATTCAGACTTAATTGAAGAAAGTAGGGAAAACCACTAGACCATTCAGGTACGACCGAAATCAAATCCCTTATGATTATACAGTGGAAGTGAGAAATAGATCTAAGGGACTAGATCTGATAGACAGAGTGCCTGATGAACTGTGGACGGAGGTTCATGACATTGTACAGGAAACAGGGAGCAAGACCATCCCCAAGAAAAAGAAATGCAAAAAGGCAAAATGGTTGTCTGAGGAGGCCTTACAAATAGCCAAAAAAAAAAAAAAAAAGAGAAGAGAAGTGAAAGGCAAAGGAGAAAAGGAAAGATATACCCATTTGAATGCAGAGTTCCAAGGAATAGCGGGAGAGATAAGAAAGCCTTCCTCAGTGATCAGTGCAAAGAAATAGAGGAAACCAATAGAATGAGAAAGACTAGAGATCTCTTCAAGAAAATTAGAGATATCAAGGGAACACTTCATGCAAAGATGGGCACAATAAAGGACAGAAATGGTATGGACCTAACAGAAGCAGAAGATATTAAGAAGAAGTGGCAAGAATACACAGAAGAACTGTACAAAAAATATCTTAATGACCTAGATAACCACAATGGTGTGAGCACTCACCTAGAGCCAAATATCCTGGAATGTGAAGTCAAGTGGCCATCACTATAAACAAAGCTAGTGAAGGTGATGGAATTCCAGTTGAACTATTTCAAATCCTAAAAGATGATGCTATGAAAGTGCTGCAGTCAATATGTCAGCAAATTTGGAAAATTCAGCAGTGGCCACAGCACTGGAAAAGGTCAGTTTTCTTTCCAATCCCAAAAAAAGGCATTGCCAAAGAATGTTCAAACAAAACATTACTGCTAACAAAAGAAGACTAGGAACTTCCCTGGTGGCCCAGTGGTTAAGGCGCCGGGCTTCCAGTGCAGGTGACATGGATTCATCCCCGGTCAGGGAACAAAGATCCCCCATGCTGTGCAGCCAAAAAAGCCTAGGAATTTAGCACTTATTGACAGTTGCAACAGTTTGGGCTCACTGAAGCCATTCCTTTGACATGCACCTCAGCTACCTGGGACCAGGGTGCTGTGTTTTCACATCCTGAGCTTCCTCGGGCTGTACCACTGGAGGTGGCTGGGCAGGCTGATGGCTGCTAGATGGCAGGTATTCTTTCCTTCATGAATTCCCTCAGGGCTCAGCAGCTCCCCACCGCGGGTGGCTGCAACTTGTAATGACTGTGACATGCTTCCTTTGCTGATGTGGCAGGAACCATTCCATTTCTCTACCGCTTTGCTTGCATCCTTTAAGTTCTGGTACACTGTGCTTTCATTTTCATTCATCTTTAAATATTTTCTAATTTCCCTAGTAATTTCTTCTTTGACCCATTTGATTGCATTGTTTAATTTCCACAGATGTATGAATTCTTCATCTGTTACAGATTTCTAACTTTATCCATGATAGTCAGAGAAGACACTTTGTATGATATTTATCTTTTAAAATTTATCGAGACTTAATTCTTTGCCTAATGTATGGTCTGTCCTGGAAAATGTCTGGTGTGCATGTGAGAGGATTTTCTGTGCTGTTGTGTTGGGTGAAGTGTTCTGTTAGACCTAGTTAGTTTGTCATGGGGTTCAAGTCCTATTTCCCTACTGATCGTCTGTCTGGCTGTTGTGTTCATTGTTGTGAGTGGCATGTTAAAGTCTCCAACTATTATTGTAGAATCGTCTGTTTTTACAACTCTGTAGGTGTTTGCTTCATAAATTTTGATGGTCTGATTTTAGGTGCATATTTACAATTGTTATAGCTACTTGCTGTATTGCATCTTTCATTAATATATAATATCCTTCTTCATCTCTTGTAACATTTTCTTACTTCAGGTCTGTTTTGTCTGATATTAGTATAGCCACCCTTGCTCTTTCTTGGTTACCGTTTGCATGGAGTAGATTTTTTCAGCCTTTCACTTTATTTGAGTCTTTGGATCTCTAGTGAGTCTTTTGCAGGCCACATTTCATTGAATCATAAGTTTTTATCCATTCTGCAAATCTCTGCTTTTTGACTGGAGAGTTTAATCCATTTACATTTAAAGTAATCACTGAGTAGTAAGGACTTACTCTGTCATTATGCTATTTGTTTTCTATGTGCCTAATAGGTTTTAGTCCACCATTCCCTGTCTTCTTTTGTGTTTAGTTGATTTTTTGTAATATACCTTTTACCTTTCTTTCTCATTTGCTTGTGTGTGTATTCTATAGCTCTGAAGGGGGAAATGCAGTAGCCCTTTAAGTGCACATGCTCTGCGCTGCTGCTCCAGGAGGCTGGGGAGACAGAGTCCTGCTTCCTCCTCCTCTGTCTCTTGGAATCTTCTCTCAACCACTTTTAAAAGAAGCATTCCCCCTGCTGCACTGTTTCCTGCACCCTGAAGATCGTGGCGTTAACCTGCCTCAAATCACCTTTATTTCCTCCTCCCAGATGAGCCATTGTCCCAGTTCAGCTGGGACGTGGTGACCAGAAATATTAGGCGGGCTCTGACTCATTGGAAAAGACCCTGATGCTGGGAAAGACTGAGGGCGGGAGGAGAAGGGGACAGCAGAGGATGAGACGGTTGGATGGCATCACTGACTCGATGGACATGAGTCTGAGCAAGTTCTGGGAACTGGTGATGGACAGGGAGGCCTGGCATGCTGCAGTCCATGGGGTAGCAAAGAGTCGGACCTGACTGATTGACTGAAATGAATTGAACCAATACCTAATGTTATCTGGTGTGTAGTCTTGTGAACAGATGGCATGCCCCTAACAGACCAGATTTGTTTGCAGGTGGTAATGAACAGTGGAGACCACACCCTGTGGGCTTGTGTGGCTGGGAGCTGAGGGGGTCTGCACGACGTGGCCTCCTGGGTCCAGGGAGGCCCCTCTGCCCTTGACTGTGGGGCTCCTGCAACAGTACCCTCACCACACATATCTCAAAGGGAAGCAAGAAGAGCCCAGCTCCTGACGGTCCCAGATGAAGACAGAGGGCTCTGTCGCCAGTCCCCGAGGAGGATGCTTGGAGCAGCCAGAACAGTTCCCCACTCAGGGACAGATGCCTAGCCCGTCACGCAAGCTTGGCTCCAGACTGCGGGGCCTCCTCTGCTCCGCCCGCCACACCGCACACTCAGACTTCTCACCTCCGTCTGTGGTGGGAGCATGGACGCGACACCGTCTTGGACAGAGAATGAAGGGACTGGGAGGCCCGTGCCATCCCTCCTGGTATCACGTCTCACTGAGGGACTCAAAAATAGATGTAATGTCGGTTGAGCTGTCATCCGAAATTGTCATTCCCAGAACGCACCGTCTGTGTGCAGCTCTGAGTGTCCCTGAAGCCAGCACCAAGTGCAGGCTTCCTGAGGGAGGAGGAGGCGGGCGGAGGCGGAAGCTGCAGGCCCTCTTTGCTGTTGCGACTGTGCAGCGGAAACCAGCGCAACGTTGTAAGGCACTGTTCTCTGTGTCAGTCGCTCGGTCGTGTCCGACTCTTTGCAACCCCACCAACTGTAGCCCACCAGGCTCCTCTGTCCATGGGATTCTCCAGGCAAGAGTACTGGAGGGGGTTGCCATTCCCTTCTCCAGAGGATCTTCCTGACCCAGGGATCGAACTCTGGTCTCCTGCATTGCAGGCAGATTCTTTACCTTTTGAGCTACAGGGAAGTCCTCTTAGTAAATGTAAATAGTATACAGTATCTATTTAATAGTATACAGTATCAAAGAAAGAAAACTTTGGAGTGAATAAAAACAAAAATGGAAACTAAGCTTTGTAGATGGCAGAGTGGCTTGGCTCAGAGGAGCTCATCCACAGATAACAATCATGCACTCCAGGAAAAATATGAAACACTGGTTGAAGGCACCGGAGAGTGACTTAGACACAGACAGTCCTTGAGAGGAGGCCCTGCAACAGGTGAGATTCACACGCTACAGCTTTTTGCCCAAGGAGACACGGCTGTGTGGTGTGGGCAGCTGTAACCCAAGAGAACGCTGCAGCCTTGACAGCTGGGAGAGTCAGGCACCAGGAAATGAAGGCTAAGTCACAAAGCGGAAGGAGCTCACATCTGTGTGCAAATCCACCCAAGTCCTCAGCTGACTTGTGTAGGGAAGATGCCAAGGGTCCCACGGGGAAAGATCCGAGCGGGGGGACTGCCACCCACGAGGCAGGGACAGAGCTGGCATTGAGTTCAGCTGGGCAAGCGTCTGGCTAGGATGAAGGTGAACCCTCATCACATGAAGATCACATGATCCAGAGTCACTACAACAAATGGACCAGTAACAAGTGTGCACCAGTTTATAATGAAAGTTACCAGGTGCGCACAGAGACAGGAGATGGGAGGTGTCAGTCCAGTAAAGAGCATTCAGTAGAAGCCTACCTGGTAGGCAGGTAGAGACAAATGGCAAACTTCAATCCGTTCAAGGAATTCAAGAAAAACATAGTAGTAACGAATAAATAGGGAGTCTCGGCAGAGAGATGGAAATGGTTATTTAAAAAGAACCAAACAGAAATTCCAGGACTTAAAAGTGCTATGGATTATGTGCTGGGTCATAAAATAAATCTCAAATACTTCCAGTGTGTGGAATCTTAGGATATTCCCTAATCACAATGAAGTTAAATTAGAAGTCAGTAAGGATTGGACACAAATATTTGTAAATTAGAGAACACACTTTGAAACAATTCATGGGTCAAAAAAATTACCAAGGAAATTAGAAAACATTTGGGACTGAGTGATAATGAGTACGCACGTGTGCATGCTCAGTTGCTTCTGTCGTGTCCGAGTCTTTGCTACCCTATGGACCATATAGCCCACCAGACTCCTCCATCCATGGGATTCTAAAGGCAACAACACTGGAGTGGGTTGCCATTTCCTCCTCCAGGGGATCTTCCCCACCCAGGGATCAATCCCGCGTCTCCAGCGCCTCCTGCATTGCAGGCAAATTCTTTATCACTGACCCACAGGGAAGCCCGATAAAGAGTATGTGAGTGTGTGTTAGCTGCTCAGTCGTGTCTGGTCCTTTGCAGCCCCACAGACTAGCCTGCCAGGCTCCTTTGTCCATGGAATTCTCCAGGCAAGAATACTGGAGTGGGTCACCATTCCCTTCTCCAGGAGATAATGAGTATATAATGTGTCAAATCTGTAAACTAAGCAAAAATGAGCCTAACGGGAAAATTATACCTTCAAATGCTCACGTTAGAAAAACAATTCCCAGAAATATCTAAGAATTCACTTTAGAAAGTTTCAGAAAACTGAGTAAATTAAATCCAAAACCAGTAGAAAGAAGAAAGTGATGGTCAAAGGAAAAAATGCTCATAAATTAGTAAGATCAGGAATACAAGAGAGGATATCGCTACAGATTCTATGGACTTTAACTGGACAATATCAGAACACTATAAACAATCTTACTCTGATACATTTGACCATTTATATAGTATACAAGTTCTGTTAAAAACATAACTTACCAAGACTGTGAGACAGGTGACAGACAGAACGCCCTGCTTCCTGGGTGAGAACTTTGATGAGCTGAGTACTATCACAGACGGCACCTTATTTACTGGAGAAACTGAGTTTGTTACAAGCCCCTGGCCTGTGTGCTGTGCTAAGCCTCTTCAGTTGTGCCCAACTCTCTGTGACCCCACGGACCGTGGCCCACCAGGCTCCTCTGTCCATGGGGATTCTCCAGGCAACAATACTGGAGCAGGTTGCCATTTCCTCCTCCAGGGGATCTTCCTGACCCAGGGATTGAACCCTTGTCTCTTGCATCACCTGCACTGCAGGCAGATTCTTTACCACTGGGTCCCCTGGGAAGCTCTGCAAAAGGCGATATAGCATGACAAAGTAGTGTTTTTCCAGGAATGGATGCAAAACTAGGTTAGTATTGAAAATCAAATCAATGAAATCCATCATATTGGCAAAATAAAGGAGAAAATCATATAAACATCAAAGTACAAGCAGAAAGGGCATTTACCAAAATTCAAAACCCTTGCAAGATCAAAGGGCTCAGCAACAAAGGCGTCAGGGTAAAACCAGTCTCTAGCAGTGTGCTTAGCGGCCAGGTTCCCAGTGCTTCTCTGAGCCCAGGAACGAGGGAAGCAAGTCCATTCTGACCACGTCTAGTTCACACTTGACTGCAGGTCTTGGAGCAGAAACGCAAGAAAGAAATGGGAGTAAAGGTTGGCCAAGGAAAGGTAAAATCCCCTCTAACTATCCACTGATGATGCAAACGTTAACATAGAAAATGTTAAGGAATCTTTAAAACAACAATTAGTATTGTTAAGAGCTTAGCTGTGTCTCAGAATACAAGGCCAGTTAAGTCTCTATACAGTGGCAGCGAACAACTTGAAAACAAAAATGTTGAATTACTCAGTTTTTAATAGAATCAAAACTGTAAAATACTTAGGACTAAATTTAACAAAAGTTTTACAGGGTGTCTCTGAGACCCCCGAGAAGAAATGAAAGATCAGGAGACCTGGGGAGATGGCTCTCGCGGGTTGAGACATTTGTTGTCGATGGGCCGCCAGCTGTCCGCCAGCTGGACTGTAGACTCCAGGCGGGTTAGGCGGATGTGGGGTGGGGGCGGGGCGGGGGCGCCCTGATCCCCAAAGCAGCCTCAGCGTTAACGGCCCCAGTGCCGGCTCTGTTCTCCCCTCGTGGCTCGGCCTGGGATGGGACACAGGGGGCCACTGGGCCCTCACCCCACGGGAGGGGAGGAGGCAGCCCTATGAGGCACAGAGAGGCTGCTGGCCTGGCCAGAGTCACACAGATGGCAGAGACCGTGCTGGGCCCCAGTGTCTCACCGCACGGGCTCAAGGGGCACCCATGGTCACGCTTTTACCTCCTTATCTCCATCCTGTCCCTCAGCGGAGTTGAGGAGGCCTAAAATAGTACTTGTAGACCACTCTTTGGGGATTTCTATCTATCTTCATTCTCAGGGTTGAGAAAGACAGGCTAACCCCAGACTGTGCCTTTGCCCTAAAGCACTGGGGTCAGGGGAGGTGGTGATGGCACCCCAGAGGTGGGCTCCCTGGGACCAGGGCCCGGGACTCGCAGCCTCCCCGCATCAAGCAAGCTTGGGGACATCACGGGGCCTCCTGTGATGAGGACGTGGGACCCTGGCCTCTGAGGCCATCCTGCCCTCGGATGCCTCATCCTGCCCTGCCCACCACTGGGCATCGGGTGGACCCTCCTTGGCCCTGAGAACCCCAGGTGTGAGCGAGGCCCACGGGGAGCTCTCGCTTCCCTTGGCGGGATGAGGACCTTGATGAAGCCCCAGGACCACTGAGAGGGCCGTCGGGGTTTCTCTGCAGGCCTGGGAGCAGCACGGAGCTAAGGGAGTACGTGGGCAGCACGTCCTCCATCCTAATCCCTAAATTGGCAGCAAGCTTCCTCCTCTGATAAGCTTGGCGTTGTTTTGAATGTCACCCAGTCTCAGAACACGTGTGTTTTAAAGATTTCTTCACATCTGCTCTGCCCTACTTAGGGCATCACGTGACAACCAGTATAAGGCGTTCCCTTCTCTGCTCTTAATCCTTCGATTTCTGCTGATACTTAATATTTCCAACTCCTGAGCCTTCACACGGGTATTATGCTCTTGTTTGCTACAGAATTAAAGGCAGGAGGAGAATAAACAAAGCAATGCCTTTTGCGTGGCAAACTCCCGTGGCCCTTACCCCTGGAATTCCTGTTAGGGCGGCTGCCCAGCAGCCTAGCCACCTGGGCAGGTGTGGAAGACGTCACACCACCAGGCCTTTCGAAACTGTGCTAAAGTGGCTGGGCGGAGGGGAGATGGGAGGGGCTTGAGGAAACCAAGTGTGCACCACTTATAATTGTACTTTCAAAGCAGATTTACAACCTAAAATTACTGTGTGAATTAGCAACATGTTTCCTCTTGGAACAGCATGCTTGTTTTTAGGGTAATTTTTCAAGTCGTGGACAGAACTCGTTTTGACATTTTGTGGTTGAAGCCACAGATGGAATCATAGGACAGAACTCAGCTGTTTTCAACTTGTACAGAAAGCAAGCTGCAGCTCCAGACACTGCCTCTTCGGCAGATGCTGCAGAGGAGCCACGATGACATCCTGCTCTAACCCCGGGGCAACCCCAACTCCTTCAGGCATGGCTGGATCCAGGTGCTTAAGTGATAACTTCACAAAGCTGTTAAAGTCCATCTCTTAGGCGTTTTCTTCTCTGTGGTCATGTTCTCACAGAGGGGTGTGCTGTCCTGAGTAGCAGCAATTAGATCCCAGCTCCAAAGTCTGGTACAAACACCAACCACCTCTTTCCTAAGAGTCAGCAAGTCTTGATTCAGGCTCTCCCTCAATCACCTTGAGTTGGGGTCCTGCCCTGGTGCCTTGGAAACATGTGGACTGAAAGTGGCAGAGGCAGCCCCAGAGGAAAACCTAGACTTCGAAATCAAAGAAGGGAAGCTGAAGCTGTAGCCGTAGAAGATCCATTGGTGAAGCTAGTGGAGAAGATGCGTGCTCCATCGTGGGACAGGCAGAGGGCAGGACTCTGCAGGCAGGAGTGGTGGGG
The DNA here is from genome assembly GCF_019320065.1 of Cervus canadensis. NCBI lineage: Eukaryota > Metazoa > Chordata > Mammalia > Artiodactyla > Cervidae > Cervus > Cervus canadensis. The sequence continues at coordinate 56,471,084 of NC_057401.1, forward strand.
CGGGGCCTGAGTGCCAGGTAGGAAGGAGGGCTGGGTCCTCCCCTGCAGCCAACGATGGGAACCCATGCAGGGTTCACATGGGGCGTGGCCCCCTAGGTATCAGGGAGGCCACTCTGGCTGCCTGGGTTTGTAATATCAGAGTTGATGCAAAGCATGGCACCCATGAACTCTCAAGACTGAATGGATAGACAGAGGATGGGTGGCTGGTGGACAGATGAGGGAGTGAACTGAGAGGTTGGAGGCTAAAGGGAGAGAGGTTGGTCCTGAATCCCGGCTTAAAGAGCCCCTCAGAAGGCCTGACCCCATCTTGGCTTCCTCATCTGTAAAACAGGGATCACGGGGCAGGACCCCAACACTGGGTTTCCATGCTGTGGAGGAGGGGTGCACATTTGTTTCATGACTGATCAGGACCCGCTGGGACTGACTCATGGAATGCACTTCCTGTCTCCCGACCAGCACCAGCCCCATCCTCACCAAGTGGAGAGATCCACTGACCTCACACAGTGGGCCACTCAAGGCAGATCTCGCTTTATTGCACTTCACAGCCACTGAGGTTTTTTTTTCTTTTTTTTTACAGATTGGAGGTTTGGGACAACCCTGTGTTGAACAAGCCCATCAGCATCATTTTCCCAATAGCATTTGCTCACTTACTGTCTCTGTCACATTTTGGTGATTCTTGAAATATTTTAAGTTCTTCACCAGCAAAAAGAGTATGACTCACAAAGGCCCAGAAGATGGTTACTACGTTTTAGAGGTAAACTACTTTTAATTAAGCTGTATACATTTTTTTTTTTGGATATAATGCTTTCGCACACTTAATAGACTGTAGTACAAAGTAAACATAACTTTAACACACATTTTCATGTTGGAAACCCAGAAGTTTCTGTGACTCTTTATTGTGATGCTTGCTTTATTGGTGTGTGCTGTGTGCTGAGTCGTGTCCAACTCTTGCGACCCCATAGACTGTAGCCCACCAGGCTCCTCTGTCCATGGGGTTCTCCAGACAAGAATACTAGAGTGGGTTGCCATTTCCTTCTCCAGCTTTACTGGTATCTGGAACCAAACCCACAGTACCTCCGAGGTTGCCTGAGTTGTGAAAGGAGAGGAGGCATTATCGCACAGCTGGCAGACTGGTTTTGATCTCACCTAATCCCAGATCTGTGAAAAGCAAGGGTGAACATTATATATTTGGGTAATTCACCCAAGATCAGGTTGCGGTGCATCAAGTTCAAAGCTGGGCGTTAGGTGTTCCCACTACCTTCTAATGCCTCCTAATGATAATCATTGTTTTCTCAACTTTGAAAAATTATTTCTCTTTTTATAGAGGCAATAACTCAAACAGTCTTCAGACATATCGTGAAACAGAAAGCCTGTCACAGATACCACACTGTATTTAATAGGATGTGAAGATAAAGAGATAACAAAATAGTCTTTACTGCATCAGCTTAATCATTGAGATGATAAATGCATTTAAACCCTACCTGTATGCCCCCACACAGAACATTCTGTGTCTGTTGAGGATTCCTGTTTACAGATTCAAGGATTTTTTTGGTCATTAAAAAAAAAAAAAGCAGGATCACTGCATGTGGCACAGGGGACATGAATTGGCTCCAAGAAATAACTAAGCTGTTGAGACAGCAAAGTGCTTCAGGGCAGTGGGTGGCATCGGGCTGAAACACATTTAGGCATTTTATATTTTATTTTTAAATATTTTCTTAAATTCACTGAGACTTGTTTTGTGGCCTAGCATGTGGTCTATACTGGAGAGTGTTCCATGTGCAGTTGAAAAGAATGTGTATCCTGCTGTTTTTGGATGGAAAGTTCAGTAAAAAATCATGTAAGTCCTTCTGATCTATTGTGTCACTTAATGTCAGTGTTTCCTTATTGATTTTGGGGTTATCTGTCCATTGGTGTAAGGGGGGGGGTGTTAAAGTTCCCTACTATTATTGTGATACTGCTGAATTCCTGTCTGACAGTTGTCAGTTCTTGCCTCGCGTGCTGAGGTGCTCCTGCGTTGGGTGCATATACATTTACAACTGTTATATCTTCTCTTGGATTGATCCCTTGATCATACGTAGAGTCTTTTGTCTCTGATAACAGTCCTTGTCTTAAGTCTATTTAACCTGATATGAGTATTGCAACTCCAGCTTTCTTTTGATTTCTATTTGCATGGAATGTATTTTTTCATCCCCTCAATTTCAGTTTGTGTGTCTTTAGCTCTGAAGTGAGTCTCTTGTAGATAGTATATATATGAGTATTATTTTTATATCCATTCAGCTACTCTGAATGGAGCATTTAGTCTATTTACATTTAAAGTAATTATTGATAGGTATGGGCTTATTGCCATTCTTTAAAGAATTTTTTTTATGTGGACCATTTTTAAAATCTTTATTGAATTTGTTACAATATTGCTTCTGTTTTATGCTTTGATTTTTTTGGCCACAAGGTATATGGGTTCTTTAGCTCCCCAACCAGGGATCAAACCCACACCCCCTCATTGGAAGGCAAAGCCCTAAACATTGGACCACCAGGGAAGTCCCCTTATTGCCATTTTGTTAATTGTTTGGGGGCTGTTTTTGTAGGTCGTTTTTGTTCCTTTCATTTTCTTTTTTGCTCTTCCCTTGTGATTTGATGACTAGCTTTAGTGTTATGTTTGGATTCATTTCTCTTTTTTGTGCACCTATTATAAATTTTTGGTTGGCAGCTATTATGAGGTTTTTATATAGCAATCTGTATTTACATGTGATTATTTTAAGTTGCTTTTAACTTGATCTCTTAAACTCAATGCATTTTAACAACTCTACAATTTTCTCCCTCTTTCACGAATACTGTTTTGACCTTATATTTTTTTGTTTTGTGGTGTACCTTAACTACTTATCATGGATATAGAAGATTTGACTACTTTTGTCATTTAATCTTCCTACTAACTAGTGGGAATGTCTAGCGTATGTGGTTGGTTTCGTATCTTTCCTGTATATTTGCCTTTTCCCAGTGAGATTTTCCCTGAGCGCGGGGGCTTAGCTCTCAGCAACACCCGCAGGAGCCACCACAGAGGCAGCGCTCTACCAGGACGGAAGGGGGAGGTCTGTGCTGTTCTGGGCACCCCCTGGGACCCCAGTCAAGGTGCCAGGGCCTGGGGGCCACCTTGCTCAGAGGTTCCCACCTTCAGAAGAGAGGTGTTTTTTGGTGCCACATGGTCCTGCAGGAAGCCTCTCCAAAAGCTGGGGCTGAGCCTGCTGACCCAGGCACTTTGACAACTAATCCTTAGGACACTGTGATCTATATCCTTGTTTTGCAGTCACGCCACTGCTTTGCTTAGTCACAAATGATGTGATTGGGAACATGTTGGTCTTTTCTCTGAAGAAAGATAACTACCAAGTCATCGCTCATACTTGAAGGGAACACCATCCAGAGTCCAAACCCCTGAGCTCCACCCAAACTGTCTACAGAGGAGTCAGTTATCTGTTGTTCCATAACTAACTGCCCAAAGACTTCAGCAGCCAGAAAGAACAAACACTGCTGCCCTGGCTCCTGGGTGAAGATTTGGGGGTTGGCTGATGGCTCTGAGTCAGGGGGTCTCAGGGGAGCTGCACTCCCACCTGGAGACTCACTGGGGGTTGGTGGATGTGCACCCAAGCTCATGCACATGGGTTGGCAGGCGGTGTCAGTTTCACCCCAGAGGCTACTGAGGTGACTCCCAGAGCCAGAGCCTCATGAGACAGCTCTCAGGTAGGAACACAGCCCAGCTGACAGTGACACCCCTTCACACCCGCCATTTCCCCAGGCCTCCCTGGTGTGTGAGGGAGGCGACTGCACAAGGTGTGAATGGGGGAGGATCACGAAGCGGGGAGGATCACGGGCTCTGCGGGGAGGATCACGGGCTCTGCAGGGAAGATCACGGGCTCTGCGGGGCGGCCACAGCACGGGAACACATTGAGGTGGGTCTCCCTTATTTTAAATGAACATTTATTGGCTGCTTGGTGTGTCTCTAATGTTGTGCTGCATTTTGTAGCAAAAGATCATATATCTGACAAGAACTTAACAGTCACACTGTTTAATTTTCATGTTTTTCTGCAGAAGGAACTGGCCTTGCAGAGAGATGCAGAAACTGCCCCAGATACAAAGCATAATTAGCTGGTGATAGAGATAATTTCCATATCTATTCTACTACACACAATTTCTAAGAGAAAAGCACAACTTTTGCCTTGAGGAAGAATCTGGAAAAAAATTTCTTGGAAGATATATGCATTCTAATGAATGAATGAATAACCACAGACACAATATTTTCCATAAACTATAGATGAAGTTATTGGTCCACAGTGAAAGTAAGAGAAAAATGGGGGATCTCAGCATGTGAAGGCACAATTTGGAATAATCAAGAAATAAAGTTGATTCAGGGGTACAAACGGAAACACAGCAGCCAGGGTAGAAGAAAGACTGCATCAGGGTCTCTCGAGACCAGAAAGAAGGCATTAGGCATAATTAGATGGGTTCCCTTGACATCTTAAAAGTATAATTTTCTTATTAAGAATATGCACTGTCAATGATGTATTATAATGAAGTTTCACTATTTGAAAATAGTCAATAATATTTTAGTCAATGATAACTAGTCATATACCTTGTGTATCAGTGAATGAGGGTACAGGCAGGAAGTAGAACCTCAATTTTTGAAGATATTCAGTTTAGTCACTCAGTCGTGTCCAACTCTTTGTGACCCCATGGACTGCAGCACGCCAGGTCTCCCTGTCAATCACCAACTCCTGGAGCTTGTTCAAACTCATTTCCATTGAGTCAGAGATGCCATCCAACCATCTCATCCTCTGCCATCCCCTTCTTCTTCTCCTGCCCTCAATCTTTCCCAGCATCAGGGTCTTTTCCAATGAGTCAGTTCTTTGCATCATGTGGCCCAAGTATTGGAGTTTCAGCTTCAGCATCAGTCGTTTCAATGAATATTCAGGACTGATTTCCTTTAGGATGGACTGGTTGGATCTCCTTGCAGTCCAAGGACTCTCAAGAGTCTTCTCCATCACCACAGTTCAAAAGCATCAGTTTTTCAGCACTCAGCTTTCTTTACAGTCCAACTGTCACACTAGAGGTGCAGATTTTATTCTAAAATTTCCCACAGTCATATTTACACAGAGACTTGAATAGAAAGTGTTGTTAACTGGATATGATGTTTATCAGGTAACTGAAGGGTATCTTTTTAAAAATTTTTTATTTATTTAATTGTTTGGCTGCACTGGGTCTTAGTTGTGGCATGTGGGATCTAATTCCCCAACCAGGGATCGAACCCCAGCCCCTGCATGGGGAGCTCAAGGTCTTAGCCACTGGACCACTAGGGAATTCCCTGAAGGGTATCTTGTATCCATAGGTAGAAAATTCCAAAAGCAGGTACCGAGTTTGTGGATGAGGGGGAGGGGGGAAGATTGGAGCTATTAAAATTTTAAATTATTACAATTATTAAAATTTTAAAGCTCAGACTTCTGAGAGGGGCCCCTACTGCCGGGACTGGCATCTCAGGACTCAGAGGAGATGCCCTGTGTCAGGCACATCTCAGCGTTTCCCATGAAGACATGAAATTGATCCCATGCTCTTCATTGAAAAGATCATGTTATACAGACTGCTTTGCAGTACCTTTGTTGTTCTCCCACACTTTGTTGTTTTCTTTTATCTTTAGTGTGAAAATAGTTTTATTTTAACTTCATTCTTGAATAACATCTTTACTGGATACAATATTCTAGGTTGGGAGTTATTTTTTCTTTTTTAGAGCATTAAAGACATGATTCCACTGCCCTTGGGTTTCATTATTTTAAAACCAATTAATTTTTATTTCTGACTGTGCTGCATCTTCATTGCTTTGCATGGGCTTCTCTAGTTCCAGGGACCAGGGACTAACCTCCTTGTGGTTCGAGGGCTTCTCGTTGCAGTGGCTTCTCTTGGTGCAGAACATAGGTTCTGCAGGCTTCAGTAGCTGTAGCACGCAGGCTCCGTGGTTGCAGATCATGGGCTCAGTTGCTCCACAGCGTGTGGAATGTTCCTGGATCAGGGCTCGAACGCATGTCTCCTGCACTGGCAGGCAGATTATTATCCACTGCGCCACCAGGGAAGTCCCCAGCTTTCATTACTTTTGTTGAGAAGTTAGATGTCTATCAAAGTGTCACTCCTTTTTTTTTTTTGTCTTTATTTTTTAATTAATTATTAATTATTGCATTTGTTACTGGCTGCACTGGTTCCTCACTGCTGCACGAGGGCTTTCTCTGGCTGCAGTGAGTGGGGCTACTCTCTCTTGTCGTACGCAGGCTTCTCTTGTTGCAGGGCACAGGTTCCAGAGCATGCACGCTTCAGTAATTGAGGCCTGCAGGCACTAGAGCCTGTGCTCAGTATTTGTGGCGTACAGGCTTGGTTGCCCGAAGCATGTGGGATCCTCCCAGACCAGGGACTTAACCCAGCTCCCCTGCGTTGACAGGCGGATTCTTAACCACTGGACCACCAGGGAAGTGTTGCTCTTTTTAAAGTAAACTTACTTTGCCTTCCAGCTGCTTTTATGCTTTTCCTTTTTATTTTCTGCAGCTTTACTATGATGTGCCTAAGCTGTGGCTTTCTAAAATATTTATAAATTTCTTTTGACTGTGTTATGCAGCTTGCAAGGTCTTAGTGCCCTGACCAGGAATTGAACCGGGACCCTGCTGGTGGAAGCACAGAGTCCTAACCACTGGCAACCACCACGGAACTCCTGGATTCATTTCTAATTCATTTCGTTTGGAGTTCTTTGGAATTTCCGAACATGCAGATTGGCGTCTTCACCCACTTTTGAAAACATCTCAACTGCCATCTCCTTCCATGTAGATTCTCCCTCTTTTCTTGAGCAGCTCTAACCATGCACGTGTCGGATATCTCACTGTGACGCGCCCTCTCCTCTTTGTCCGCCTCTCTTTGGTTTTCCTGACTTCACTCTGGATAATTTCTTCTGAACCATCTTCCAAGTTCCTGAATTGCTCTTTGAGTCTTGCTAATCTTGTGTTAAACTTATTTTTTGTGTGTTCTTAATTTTTATTTATTGTAGTAAAGTCCTAGAATTTCTATTTGGCTCTTGTTCAAATCTGCTGTATCACTATTTGATAGTTTCCAATCTTCTGTTGAAATTTCATTCTTACATCTGTCTTCTCGAGTTCAGTGAGCGCCACCATCCAAAGACTATTTTCTTGGTTCCAAAATCACTGAGGATGCTGACCACAGCCATGAGATTAAAAGATACTTGCTCCTTGGAAGAAAAGCTATGACAAACCCAGACTAAAAAGCAGAGACATCACTTTGTTGATAAAGGCCTGTATAGTCAAGGCTGTGGTTCTTCCAGTAGTCATGTATGGATGTGAGATTTGGACCATAAAGAAGGCTGAGTGCCAAAGAAATGATGCTTTTGAACTGTGGTCTTGGAGAAGACTCTTGAGAGTCCCTTGGACTGCAAGGAGATCCAACCAGTCCATCCTAAAGGAGCTCAGTCCTGAATATTCACTGAAACGACTGATGCTGAAGCTGAAACTCCAATATTTGGGCCACATGATGCGAACAGAACAGGGAGTTGTAGCCATTGTCTTGCAATCACATTTAAATAAACTGTAAAAATATTGAATCGCTATGCTGTACACCTGAAACTGATATAATATTGGAAATCGACTAAACTTCAACAAAAAGTTACAAAATACAGTGGTAAAAAAAACAACTTTCGGTTCCCAGCGAGGAAGGGGAGGGAGGGATAAACTAGAAGTTTGGGATAAATATATTCACACTCAGTTCAGTTCAGTCGCGTCCAGCTCTTTGCGACCCCAGGGACTGCAGCACGCCAGCCTTCCTTGCCCTTTACCGTCTCCTGGAGCTTGTTCAAACTCATGCGCACTGAGTTGGTGATACCTTCCAACCATCTCGTCCTCTGTTGTCCTCTTCTCCTCTTGCTTTCAATCTTTCCCAGCATCAGGTCTTTTCCAGTGAGTTGGCTCTTCTCATCAGGTGGCCAATGCTGTGAAGAACAATATTGCATAGGAACCTGGAATGTTAGGTCCATGAATCAAGGTAAATTGGAAGTGGTCAAATGGGAGATGGCAAGAGTGAACATCAGCATTTTAGGAAAGAGTGAACTAAAATGGATGGGAATCAGCAAATTTAACTCAGATGACCATTATATCTGCTACTGTGGGCAAGAATCCCTTCAAAGAAATGGAGTAGCCCTCATAGTTAACAAAAGAGTCCAAAATTTGGTACTTGGGTGCAATTTCACCAATGGAAGAATGACCTCAGTTCATTTTCAAGACAAACTGTTCAATATCACAGTAATCCAAGTCTATGCCCCAACCACTAATGCCAAAGAAGCTGAAGTTGAATGGTTCTTTGAAGACCTTCTAGACCTTCTACAAGACCTTCTAGAACTAACACCAAAATAGATGTTCATCACAGAGGACTGGAATGCAAAAGTAGGAAGTCAAGAGATATGCACACTATTATATGTAAAATAGAGAAACAGCAAGGTCCTACTGTGGAGCACAGGGGACTATACTCAATATTTTATAATAACCCAGATGGGAAAAGAATCTGAAAAAGAATATAGATATGTACGTACATAAAATTAAATCACTGTGCTGTGAGCCTGAAACCACCACAACATTGCAAATCAATTATACTTAAAAAAACAAACACTTAAGGCAAACCCAAAGGGCCACCTAGTCAGAGTTGTGTGTTCATCAGCATCATCAAAATGAGGGGAGTGGGGAGGGAGGGGGGAGGGAGGGGGAGAGGAGGGGGGAGGGAGGGGGGAGGGGGAGAGGAGGGGGGAGGGAGGGGGGAGGGAGGGGGGAGGAGGGGGAGAGGAGGGGGGGAGGAGCGGGGGCAGCTCAGCATGTGTCCTTCCTCATCACGTCTGCGGTGTTCCTGGTCCTGAAGTCCGTCTGCTGACACTGACAGGGCCATTGGAGGATTTTTATTTAATTGATGTTTGTCTGATATAACCTCTTCCATTCCTTTATAACCTACCTACACTATAATATTTTAAGTTGCAGGTAGCTTGTAGATGTGTCTTTAAGACATGGCTGTTGCGAGCAGCAATGATAACTTGACAGTGGCGTTTCAGTGGATGCTGATGCGACACACACAACCACCACAACATACCGGGTAAGGGAGTGACGGATGAGCTTCTCACGTCCGGCTTGAGATGGTGAGATGCCAATTCTACTAGACTGGTAAGTAGAGGGAGAAGTTTGTGTGTATATAGTAATCCCTATGCAAATGGATTTATTTAAAAACCAGCAGGCAGATCAAAATGAAATACTGAAAAATATTCCAGTAATCCAAGAGAAGACAGGAAATGGGAGAGCAGAGGCGGAGACAAACAGAGAACATGTATCACAGCAGTCGCTCTGAATTCAGCATGTCAGCGAATAAGGGCAAATGACCTAAGACTCCAAAGAAGACAGAAACGATCAGCCGGATACAGGGAACAAGACCTCTCCACAGCCATCTACAGAACCTGCTGTGATATGATGATACAGACGTTGAAAATAAAAAGATAGAAAAAGACACTGAGCAAACACCAACTTAAAAAACTGAGGTGACATAGCAAACTTCGGAGTAAAGAAGGTTACATAATGACAAAATAACCAAGTCACCAAGACTTAACAATCGTGGGCATCGGACAGCAGAGCTTCAAATCACACAAGCCCATCGCAATGGATTTGAGAGGGAGGATGGCCCAGCGCTGTAAATGGGGCCCCACCCGGCAGTCTCAGCCAGCCCGCGGCCGGCATGGCACTGTGGGGCCTGGGCTGCCGGAGCCACAGGACCTTCCCACATCCTGGAGCTGCAAATCTAAGATCACGGGGCTGGCAGGGCTGGTCCCAGCCAGAGTCCTCTCCAAGGCAGATGGACAGTCACCTTCCTGCTGGGTCCCCACGTGACCTTCCTCTGTGCTTGTGGGGGAGAGAGATGGAGAGAGACAGAGAGGGGGTGGATGCTGAGAGGGCTGGGGGAGAGAGACTCTGAGAGAGACAGAGACATAGAGACAGACAGAGAGACAGAGACACAGAGAGAGATGGACAGAGACACAGAGAGAGATCTGACGTCTCCCTTTCTGGTTCTGTGGCTTAGGGCCCTATCCTCATGACCTCATGTAACCTTAATCACCACCTAGTGACCCCCTCTCCAAGTACAGAAACACTGGAGGTTAGGGCTTCAAAATCTGTTTGGGGGAAGTACAATTCAGTCCATAACAACTCCTCTCTCAGTAATTGACAAAACAGTTGGCAGAAAATTAGCAAGGTTATATAAGAACCCACCAGGACCATTAACCAACTGGATCTAATCGACATTTATTGAATACACCAAACAAGGCCAAAACATGCATTCTCTTTAAGCACCAATGGAACAGTCACCATGATAGACATATCTTTGGTCATAAAACACACTTGGCTGCTGCCGTGTCCAACTCTTTGTGACCCCATGGATTGCAGCACACCAGGCCTCTCTGTCCCTCACCATCTCCTGAAGTTTGCCCACGTTCATGTCCATTGCATCAGTGATACCATCCAACCATCTCATCGTCTGATGCCCTCTTCTCCTTCTGCCTTCAGAACACACTTAATAAACTTAAAAAAAAATCCTCAAAGGAATTAACAAAGAAATCAATAACAGACATCTGAAAAATTCCCAGAGTATGTGGAAATTAAAAAGCATGCTTCTGGATAATCTATGTGTCTGGGAGGATATTTCAGCAAAACTGGAAATTATTTGAATTGAGTGAAAATAAAGATGCACTATATCAAAACTAAA